>NC_092039.1:79480359-79798771 GCF_003086295.3 Arachis hypogaea | reverse complement strand
TAACACTTCTCTTCACCTTCTCCATCTAAATATCCGAATCCCCTATCTTCATTCTTCACTTTTCTTTTCTTCTCTACTAACATAAAGGAATCTCTATACTGTGACATGAGGATTCCTCTTCTTTTCTTGTTTTCTTCTCTTTCATATGAGCAGGAACAAGGATAAAGGCACTCTTGTTGAAATAGATCCAGAACCTGAAAGGACTCTGAAGAGAAAATTAAGAGAAGCTAAGTTACAACACTCTAAAGGTAACCTTCAGAAATATTAGAACAAGAGAAGGAGATGGCAGCCGAAAATAATAATAATGCAAGGAGAATGCTTGGTGACTTCACAAAGCCAACGTCCAATTTGATGGAAGAAGCATCTCCATTCCTGCCATTGGAGCCAATAACTTTGAGCGAAACCTCAGCTAGTTGCTTAATGCAACAAAACTGCAAGTTTTATGGACTTCCATCTGAAGATCCTTATCATTTTAACTAAGTTCTTGCAGATTGTGAGACTGTAAAGACGAATGGAGTTGATCCTGAAGTCTACAGACTCATGCTTTTCCCTTTTGCTGTAAGAGACAGAGCTAGAATATGATTGGATTCACAACCTAAGGATAGCCTGGACTCCTGGGATAAGCTGGTCACTGCCTTCTTGGATAAATTCTTTCCTCCTCAAAAGCTGAGCAAGCTGAGAGTGGATGTTCAAACCTTCAAACAAAAAGATGGTGAATCCTCTATGAAGCTTGGGAAAGATACAAGCAGCTGACCAAAAGTGTCATCTGACATGTTTTCAAATGGACCATATTAGATATTTCTATTATGGTCTATCTGAATTTTCGAAAATGTCATTGGACCATTCTGCAGGTGGATCTATTCACCTAAAGAAAACGCCTGAAGAGGCTCAAGAACTCATTGACATGGTTCAAACAACCAATTCATGTACACTTCTGAGAGGAATTCCGTGAATAATGGGATACCTCAGAAGAAAGGAGTTCTTGAAATTGATCTCTGAATGCCATATTGGCTCAGAACAAAGTGTTGACTTAGCAAGTCAACATGATCTCCCAAAGTCTGAATGGATGGCAAATGCATCCAATAGTACTAAAGAGGCAGCTTCTGAAGAAGCTTATGATCCTGAGAACCCTGCCATGGCAGAGGTTAATTACATGGGTGAACCTTATGGAAAACCTATAACTCATCATGGAGAAATCATCCAAATTTCTCATGGAAGGATCAACAAAAGCCTCAACAAGCTTTAACAATGGTGGACGCAATGGGCTGAGCAATAGCAAGCCATATCCATCATCTTCTCAGCAACAACAGAGAATTCTGAACAAAACACTTTAATTTAGCCAATCTAGTCTCTGATTTGTCAAAGGCCACTTTCAGTTTCATGAATGAAACAAGATCCTCCATCAGAAATTTGGAGGCACAAGTGGGCCAGCTGAGTAAGAAAGTCATTGAAACTCCTCCCAGTATTCTCCCAAGCAATACAGAAGAGAATCCAAAAGGAGAGTGCAAGGCCATTGATGTAATCAATATGGCCGAATGCACAAGGGAGGAGGAGGACGAAAATCCTAGTGAGGAAGACCTTCTGGGACGTCCTCAAGCAAGAAGGAGTTTTCTATTAAGGATCCAAAGGAATCTGAGGCTCATACAGAGACCATAGAGATTCCATTAAATCTCCTTCTTCCATTCATGAGCTCTGAAGACTATTCTTCCTCTGAAGAGGATGAAGATGTGACTGGAGAGCAAGTTGCTCAATATTTAGGAGCTATCATGAAACTGAATGCCAAGTTGTTTGGTAATGAGACTTGGGAAAGTGAACCTCCCCTGCTCATTAATGAACTAGATACCTGGATTCAGCAAACTCTACCTCAAAAGAAACAAGATCCTGGCAAGTTCTTAATACCTTGTACCATAGGCACCATGACCTTTGAAAAGGCTCTATGTGATCTGGGGTCAGGGATAAATCTTATGCCACTCTCTGTAATGGAGAAGTAGGGATCATTGAGGTACAACATGCCTTGTTCTCATTACAATTGGCAGACAAGTCATTGAGACAAGCTTATGGAATAGTGGAGGACGTGTTAGTAAAGGTTGAAGGCCTTTACATCCCTGCTGATTTCATAATCTTAGACACTAGGAAGGAAGAGGATGAATGCATCATCCTTGGAAGACCTTTCCTAGCTACAGCAGGAGCTGTGATAGATGTCAACAGAGGTGAATTAGTCCTTCAATTGAATGGGGACTACGTTGTGTTTAAGGCACATGGTCATCCCTCTGTGACAAAAGAGAGTAATCATGAAGAGCTTCTCTCAGTTCAGAGTCAAGAAGAGCCCCCACAGTCAAACTCTAAGTTTGGTGTTGGGAGGCCACAACCAAACTCTAAGTTTGGTGTTAAGCTCCCATATCCAAACTCTAAGTTTGGTGTTGGGACTATACAACATTGACCTGATCACCTTGTGGCTCCATGAGAGCCACTGTCAAGCTATTGACATTAAAGAAGCGCTTGTTGGGAGGCAACCCAATTTTATCTAACTTTTATTTTATATTATTTTATTTTCATTTTGTGTTTTATTAGGTACATGATCATGTGGAGTCACGAAAAAATCATAAAAATTAAAAACAGAAGCAAAAACAGCAAAAAAAAAATTTTCGCACCCTGGAGGAAGCACAGGCTGGCGTTCAACGCCAGTAAGATGCATCTGGCTGGCGTTCAACGCCAGAACAGAGCATCAACCTCGCGCTGAACGCCAGAAACAAGCAACACTCTGGCGCTGAACGCCAGGAATGTGCCTAGAGAAGAAAAGCTGGCGCTGAACGCCAGTAACAAGCATGAAACTGGCGTTCAACGCCAGAAACATGCTTTACATGGGCGTTGAACGCCCAGAATGTGCACCACACGGCGTTTAAACGCCAGAATGGTGTGCAAAGGCATTTTACATGCCTATTTGGTGCAGGGATGGAATTCCTTGACACCTCAGGATCTGTGGACCCCATAGGATCACCTCAGGATCTGTGGACCCCACAGGATCCCCACCTACTATATTCCCACCTTACCTTCTAATCCTATTTTGTGATGAGTATTCCCCATGTCACACTTCCCAACACTCTTCACCAATCACCTCAATCCCTCTTCCCAATCACCCCCTTCACCACTCACATCCATCCACTCTTCCCCATAAACCCCACCTACCTTCAAAAATTCAAAACCATTTTCCACCCATTCCCACCCTAAATGGCCGAACATACACCCCCCCTCTCCTTATATATACCCTTCCATTCTACTTCATTTTCACACAACACAACCCCCTCTTCTTCACCTTGGCCGAACCTACATCTCTCCCTCTCTACCATATCTTCTTCTTCTTCTTCTCTTCTTTCTTCTATTGCTCGAGGACAAGCAATATTTTAAGTTTGGTGTGGTCAAAGCACAATCTTTTTTGTTTTCCACTACCATCAATGGCACCTAAGGCCAGAGAATCCTCTAGAAAAGGAAAAGGGAAGACAAAAGCTTCCACCTCCGAGTAATGGGAGATGGAAAGATTCATCTCCAAGAGCCATCAAGACCACTTCTATGATGTTGTGGCAAAGAAGAAGGTGATCCCTGAGGTCCCTTTCAAGCTCAAGAAAAATGAGTATCCGGAGATCCGACATGAGATCCGAAGAAGAGGTTGGGAAGTCTTAACCAACCCCATGCAACAAGTCGGAATCTTAATGGTTCAAGAGTTCTATGCCAATGCATGGATCACTAGGAACCATGATCAAAGTATGAACCCGAATCCAAAGAATTATCTCACAATGGTTCGGGGGAAATACTTAGATTTTAGTCCAGAAAATGTGAGGTTGGCGTTTCACTTGCCCATGATGCAAGGAGATGAACGCCCCTACACTAGAAGGGTCAACTTTAATCAAAGGTTGGACCAAGTCCTAATGGACATATGTGTGGAAGGAGCTCAATGGAAAAGAGACTCCAAAGGCAAGCCAGTTCAACTAAGAAGACTGGACCTCAAGCCTGTGGCTAGAAGATGGTTGGAGTTCATTCAACGCTCCATCATTCCCACTAGCAACCGATCTGAAGTTACTGTGGATCGGGCCATCATGATTCATAGCATCATGATTGGAGAGGAAGTAGAAGTTCATGAAGTCATCTCCAATGAATTCTACAAAATAGCTGAAAAGCCCTCCACCATGGCAAGGCTAGCTTTTCCTCACCTTATTTGCCATCTATGTTACTCAGCTGGAGTTATCATAGAAGGAGACATCTCCATTGAAGAGGATAAGCCCATCACCAAGAATAGGATGGAGCAAGCAAGAGAGACCCTTCTCGGTTCTCAAGAGATGCATGAGGAAGCTCATCATCAAGAAATCCCTGAGATGCCTCAAGGGATGCACTTTCCTCCCAACAACTATTGGGAACAACTCAATACTTCCTTAGAAGATTTGAGCCACAATATGGAACAATTAAGGATGGAACATCATGAGCACTCCATCATTCTCCATGAAATAAGAGAAGATCAAAGAGCAATGAGGGAGGAGCAACAAAGGCAAGGAAGGGACATAGAAGAGCTTAAGGACATTGTTGGTCCTTCAAGAAGAAGACGCCACTAAGGTGGATTCATTCCTTGTTCTTATTTCTTTCTGTTTTTCGGTTTCTATGTTATGTTTATCTATGTTTTGTGTCTCTACTCCATGATCATTAGTAGTTAGTAACTATGTCTTAAAGTTATGAATAATCCCATTAATCCTTCACCTTTCTTAAATGAAAAATGTTTTAATTCAAAAGAACAAGAAGTACATGAATTTCGAATTTATCCTTGAATTTAAATTTAATTATATTGATGTGGTGATAATACTTTTTGTTTTCTGAATGAATTCTTAAACAGTGCATATTTTTTATCTTGTTGTTTATGAATGTTAAAATTGTTGGCTCTTGAAAGAATGATGAACAAAGAGAAATGTTATTAATGATCTGAAAAATCATAAAATTGATTCTTGAAGCAAGAAAAAGCAGTAAAAAAGCAAAGCCTTGCGAAAAAAAACTGGCGAAAAAAAATTTAGAAAGAAAAAGAAAAAGCAAGCAGAAAAAGCCAATAGCCCTTAAAACCAAAAGGCAAGGGTAAAAAGGATCCAAGGCTTTGAGCATCAATGGATAGGAGGGCTCAAGGAAATCAAATCCAGGCCTAAGCGGCTAAATCAAGCTATCCCTAACCATGTGCTTGTGTCATGAAGGCCCAAGTGAAAAGCTTGAGACTGAGTGGTTAAAGTCATGATCCAAAGCAAAAAGAGTGTGCTTAAGAGCTCTGGACACCTCTAATTGGGGACTCTAGCAAAGCTGAGTCACAATCTGAAAAGGTTCACCCAGTCATGTGTCTGTGGCATTTATGTATCCGGTGGTAATACTGGAAAACAAAATGCTTAGGGCCACGGCCAAAACTCATAAGTAGCTACAGAAGCCTAATTGGCGCGCTCTCAATGGAGTTGGAAAGTAGACATCCTGGGCTTTCCAGCAATATATAATAGTCCATACTTTGCCTGAGATTTGATGGCCCAAACCGGCGTTGCAAATCAGCTTCAGAATTCCCAGCGTTAAACGCCGGAACTGGCACAAGAATGGGAGTTAAACGCCCAAACTGGCACAAAAGCTGGCGTTTAACTCCAAGAGAAGTCTCTACACGAAAATGCTTCAATGCTCAGCCCAAGCACACACCAAGCGGGCCCGGAAGTGGATTTTTATGTCATTTACTCATCTTTGTAAACCTTAGGCTACTAGTTCTTTATAAATAAGACCTTTTGCTATTGTATTCTCATCGGGGTAGCTATCTTTATTCTTATGCTATCTTAGATCATTGGGAGGCTGGCCTCACGGCCATGCCTAGACCTTGTTCTTATGTATTTTCAACGGTGGAGTTTCTACACACCATAGATTAAGGTGTGGAGCTCTGCTGTACCTCGAGTATTAATGCAATTACTATTGTTCTTCTATTCAATTCAACTTGTTCTTGTTCTAAGATATCACTTGTTCTTCAACTTGATGAATGTGATGATCTGTGACACTCATCATCATTCTCACCTATGAACGTGTGACTGTCAATCACCTCCGTTCTACCTTAGATTGGGTGGATATCTCTTGGATTCTTTAACCGAAATCTTCGTGGTATAAGCTAGAATTGATGACTGCATTCAAGAGAATCCGGAAGGTCTAAACCTTGTCTATGGTATTCTGAGTAGGATTCAATGATTGAATGACTGTGACGAGCTTCAAACTCCTGAAGGCTGGGCGTTAGTGACAGACGCAAAAGAATCACTGGATTCTATTCCAACCTGATTGAGAACCGACAGATGATTAGCCGTGCCGTGACAGGGTGCGTTGAACATTTTCACTGAGAGGACGAGATTGTAGCCACTGACAACAGTGATGCCCAACATACAGCTTGCCATGGAAAGGAGTAAGAAGGATTGGATGAAGACAGTAGGAAAGCAGAGAGACGGAAGGGACAAAGCATCTCCATACGCTTATCTAAAATTCCTACCAATGAATTACATAAGTATCTCTATCTTTATCTTTATGTTTTATTCATCATTCATAACCATTTGAGTTTGCCTGACTAAGATTTACAAGATGACCATAGCTTGCTTCATACCAATAATCTCTGTGGGATCGACCCTTACTCGCGTAAGGTTTATTACTTGGACGACCCAGTACACTTGCTGGTTAGTTGTGCGAAGTTGTGATAAATAGTTGAGATTACAATTGTGCGTACCATGTTGATGGCGCCATTGATGATCACAATTTCGTGCACCAATAATGATTCAGGAATTTTTCTGACAGCTGTTTCCATGTCCTTATGCTGTTCTTAGGTTGGTTATTTAACCACCTCTTAGCTTGATCTTTTACAGCAAATGGAAACAGTAGTAATCTGTAGACATCCTGATCTACTTCCTTATCATGTACTGTGTCAGCAATTTGTAAAAATTGTGCCAGAAACTCTGTAGGTTCTTCATGTGGAAGACCGGAATACTGCCAGCTTTGCTGCACCATGATAATAAGCTGAGGATTCAACTCAAAGCTACTAACTCCAATGGAGGGTATACAGATACTACTCCCATATGAAGCAGTAGTGGGGTTAGCATATGACCCCAGAGTCCTCCTGGACTGTTCATTTCCACTTAGTTCTATGATGGAGCAAAGGAGATGGTATGGATGTTGATATTGTCTATTTTATTATAAGAATAATTTTCGAACTAATAAAATAAAACAAAAACCGAAATAAAAATAAAATAAATAAAGAAAGAAAATTAAAAATTAAAATTTATAAAAATTTGAAAAAGTTTATGAAGATTTTCGAAAAATTTGAGGAAAAAGAGAAAGTGGTTAGGATATTTTTGAAAAAGGTAATAAAATATATATTAAAAATATCTTCTTTTTTTTAAAAAAAAAAACTTAAAAAGATAAGAATTGAAAAATTTTGAAATTGAAATCTTAATTTTTATATAAAAATTTCGAAAATATAGTTTAAAATTAGTTAGAAAAGATTTTTTTTTTGAATTTTGAATTTTATGATGAAAGAGAAAAACACATAAAAGACACAAGACTTAAAATTTTTAGATCTAATGCTCCTTATTTTCGAAAATTTTGGAGGGAAAACACCAAGGAACACCAAACTTAAAAATTTTAAGATCAAAATACAAGAAAGACTCAAGAACACCTTGAAGATTCACAAGAACACCAAAAACAAAAGAAAGAACACCAAACTTAAAATTTTTAGAAGACTTTAATAAAATTTTAGAAAATTATGAAAAGATTAACAAGAAAACACCAAACTTAAAGTTTGGCACAAGATTAAATCAAGAAAAATTATTTTTGAAAAAAAAAAGATTTTAAAAAGAAGATGCCCAATTGCCAAGAACATAGACCAACGCTCTAGCCAATTGGGAGTAAATGTAACACTTGTTCTAAATAGGTATATTCCTTTTGGAAGATTAATGCTTTAAAAAGAACACAAGTGAAACAAGAAAAGACACAGAACAAGAAAAATTAAAGATCAAACAAGAAAAATAAACAAGAACAACTTGAAGATCAAGGAAGAACAAAGAACGCTAATACGAAAATTTTAAAGAAAAATATAAAATATGCAATTGACACCAAACTTAGAACAAGACACTAAACTCACGAAAAAAATTAGAAATTGATAAAGAAAAATAATATTTTTCAAAAAATTTTTTGAAAAGGGAATAAAGGACTCAGAATTTAATGACTCTATAACAACAAAAATAAATTAGTCCTAATCTAAGCAACAAAATAAACCTTTAGTTGTTCAAACTCGAATAATCCCCGGAAACGGCGCCAAAAACTTGGTGCACGAATTTGCAATCCGTACAACTAACCAGCAAGTGCACTGGGTCGTCCAAGTAATACCTTACGCGAGTAAGGGTCGATCCCATAGAGATTATTGGTTTGAAGCAAGCTATGTTTATTTTATTGATCTTAGTCAGGATGCCAATAAGGTTATTTGGATTTAATTGTAAGAAGTAAAAGTGTTGGAATAAGGAATTGTTACTTTATTAATGGAGAATATGTTGGAGTTTTGGAGATGCTTTGTCCTCTGAATTTCTGCAATGTAATATTCAACTCAATTGTTTGTAAAGTTCCATCCATGGCAAGCTGTATGTAGGGTGTCACCATCGTCAGTGGCTACTTCCCATCCTCTCAGTGAAAACGGTCCAGATGCTCTGTCATAGCACGGCTAATCAGCTGTAGGTTCTCGATCATGTTGGAATAGGATCCATTGATCCTTTTGCGTTTGTCATCACGCCCAGCAATCGCGAGTTTGAAACTCGTCACAGCCATTCAATCCTTGAATCCTACTCGGAATACCACAGACAAGGTTTAGACTTTCCGGATCCTCAAGAGTGGCCGCCATCAGTTCTAGCTTATACCACGAAGATTCTGATTAAGGAAGTTAAGAGATGCTCATTCAATCTGATGTAGAACGAAGGTGTTTGTCAGGCACATGTTCATGGATTGAGGAAGGTGATGAGTGTCACGAATCATCACCTCCTTCAGAATTAAGCGCGAATGAACATCTTAGATTGGAACACACACACGTTTGAATGAAATAGAGACAATTGCATTAATTCATTGAGACGTTGCAGAGCTCCTCACCCCCAACAATGGAGTTTAGAGACTCATGCCGTCAAAGTGTATAAAATTCAGATCTGAAAATGTCATGAGGTGCAAGGTAAATCTCTAAAAGTTGTTTAAATAGTAAACTAATGACCTAGGTTTACAAAAAATGAGTAAACTATGATAGATAGTGCAGAAATCCACTTCTGGGGCCCACTTGGTGTGTGCTGGGGCTGAGACTTAAGCTTCTCACGTGCCTGGGGCGTTCAACGCCAGATTGTAACCTGTTTCTGGCGTTGAACTCCAACTTGTAACCTGTTTCTAGCGCTGGACGCCAGACAGCAGCATGATACTGGCGTTGAATGCCAGTTTACGTCGTCTATCTTCGCGCAAAGTATGGACTATTATATATTGCTGGAAAGCCCTGGATGTCTACTTTCCAACACCGTTGAGAGCGTGCCAATTGGACTTCTGTAGCTCCAAAAAATCCTTTCCGAGTGCAGGGAGGTCAGGATCCAACAGCATCAGCAGTCCTTTTTCAGCCTAACTCAGATTTTTGCTCAGCTCCCTCAATTTCAGCCAGAAATTACCTGAAATCACAGAAAAGCACACAAACTCATAGTAAAGTCCAGAAATATGATTTTTGCCTCAAAACTAATAATATTCTACTAAAAACTAGTTAAAACATACTAAAATCTACATGAAATTACCCCCAAAAAGCGTATAAATATCCGCTCATCAGCGGCTCGCCTCCCTCTTGCCCTTCCACTGGACCCAACAGGAAATTCATTCACGCCAGTTCCACAAACGGCGCCAATGTTCAGCTAGTTCCTGAACGGGCCGGATGTGTTGGATATATGGGGGTGACAGGGGACCTGGATCCGGGTTGCTCAAGGGAGCTCGAGGATCTTTCGGGTTGATGAAGTGATTGTGGGGAGGGGGGGAGAGACACCTGCAAAAAGGACTTTGATGCTCAAGTCAGAATCCGTACAAGGTGGCAGAAAAAGTAAGGGATAGGTCTCGTACCTCTGGGGAGGGGTAGGACCCTCCCCTTATATAGTTTGTCCTAGGGCGTGCCCCACATTGGGAAACCCACCTTCTAGGAAACTTCCTTTCCTAGCTATTATGGTGCTACGTGGATGGGGGGACGATGCCTGGGTCGTCTTCTGGTTCGGAGCTCACCAACCCGTTGGGTCGACCGATGTCCTGGATTCGTGACACAGGGCCAACTGGGTCGGATCTGAACAAGCTGTCAAAAGTAAAAAGATAGAGAGATAGAATAATATAATAATATTAGTATGATTTCTAGAGGCTTTTTAGATAGAGTAAAATAATAAGTTTAGATTTTATTTGTTATTTATTGTTATTATCAAATTAAATTTAATAAAATAATTTTTACTATTACAGAAATTAAATTAATAAAATAATTTTGGTAATAAAATAAAATTTAAAATATATTTTTAAGAGTAATTACTCAAATATCTGAGAATTTTAGAATTGGACATTTAGTCCCTCAACTTTTGAAATATATAAAAAACTCCTCAACTCTTAATTCCGATAGACAAATCAATCCCTAATCTTGTTTTTTGTCAATAAAAAATACTAACATGAAGGCTTGAACTAGTACACGTGGCAGTCAGTTATCCACGTGGAAAAACAAGATAAAATAGTCCTTGAGCCCTGTTATAAAACTACATTGTTTTGGAGG
The DNA here is from genome assembly GCF_003086295.3 of Arachis hypogaea. NCBI lineage: Eukaryota > Viridiplantae > Streptophyta > Magnoliopsida > Fabales > Fabaceae > Arachis > Arachis hypogaea. The sequence goes on along the minus strand of NC_092039.1, from coordinate 79,787,946 downwards.
GTTTAATTCTCTTCTTTCTTCTTCGAATTCTCATTCTCATTCTTTTCTTTTTTTGTTTTTCTTCTGAATTCTTTATAACACCTAAAGAAATTGAAAAACTGGCTCTTTCAGCAATGGACCGTTAGTAGAAATACAGTTGCAAAGATCTATTGTTGTGGACAAGGGAACTCACAAAACACTCGTGCGGCAAGTATTCTTTTGCGGTTGTTTCCACTGGCAACGTCAGAGAAGATCGTAGCGAGCTTCAACCTTACCACCAATGCCATTTTCCTTGGTGTCTACGATGGCCATGGCGGCAATGAAGTATCTTCTTTTCTTGAAAAAACCGCATCAAAATTTCCCCTCTACAAGAACCCTACTCAAGGCTCTAACTTCGTCTCCTGTTCTTGATTACCTCTATTGCTAGCGTCATTGCTCTTCTGGATGTATTCCAGCGATGGTAGGTATGCAAGGCGCTGGGGCTCACGGGAGATGTTACTGAAGTTGTGCGAGATGTTAAGAAGTTCCTAATCTATATTTGTTCTTGTATTCAACATTTCTATTTCCTAAGAATCAGGAAGCACGAATGAGGAAAAAATGGAGGTAATAAAGTCACTTTTGTTGTTGATGTTATCATCTTGGAAAAAGTTAGAGCATATAGTGACTCTACTTGATTTCAAAGATTTTTTGTTATTGTTAATATTAGGAGAAATTCCTAAAGACATTTTGTGTGCAAGATGGCTTATATTTATCGATGTTGGAGCATTTGGCAATGTCATGGATGTGTTGAATTGAACAAGACATGGGTTCAAAATGGAGAGTCTCCAAAATGACATAATTTTGTAACAGAGTTCAAAGACTAAGTTGTCTTGTTTGTATACGTAGATAATTGATTGTCATGTGTGTTAGTTTAGGCTTTCATGTCAGTATTTTTTGTTTATCATTGATAGATAAACAAGACTAGGGACTGATTTGTCTGTTAGAATTAAAAGTTGTAGAGGTTTTTGTGTATTTCAAAAATTAAAAACTAAAGTGTCTGATTCTAAAATCTCCAGAGACAGATTTAGGTTATTATTCTACTTTTAATTATGTTGTGGGAGAAAATCATATAGTGAGAACAAATATTCATATACTATAAAACTTCTAAATTTTTTTAAAAATCTTAGTGGAGGCAACTGGCTTCTCAGAGTATTGTGTGTGCCCGTGCTTGCTAGTCGTTACGTGTTTCATTGTCACTCTCGAATTGACAAAAGACTAACACAAGGAATTGTTGCATTAGTTAGGGACCGATTGGTTCTAATTCGTGAAAAAAAAAATGACAAATAACTTCTCACAAACCATTTTTGGATACTTAACCCCGTGTTAATGTTAAAATTGTGATATATTGATCCTCATGATGATGAAGACAATCATAGAACTCATATCTTCTGTCGGTCCTCTTTTATCTTTGCTCTTCTCTCATTAATAGTATAGTTTCTTACTAACTCATCTATACATCTTCTGTCTATTAGCTCATCCTCATCTTATGTTTAACCATCAACACAAAACCCTTAACCTATCACATCGTCACACAACAACTTCCAAAAACTCCTTACAATGAACCTAATTCTATTCGATCTGTTTTTGGAAATGAAACTCAGAGGCTTACTCATGAGGTAGAGTTGTCTGCTTCAAGGATTGTTATAGACTCTCAGACATCCTTACACAATACTGGTCGCATTCCTATTCGTGGAAAAGAGGTTTTTCTTCCTCCTTTAGTTGATAAAACTACCGATCAATCAATATAAAACCCAAAACTTTTGAAAATTCTATTTTAAACTAATTTTAAATCATATATTTATTTATAATTTTAATTTTAAAAATTATTTTATTAAAAATAATTAAAGACAATTTTAATTAATTGAATTTAAAATAAATTAAGGTTTTTATTCGAATTCTATAATTATGAATTATTTTTCTATTTACAATTTAAAATTTTAAAATTATAAAAATTTATAATTATTGAGCTATTTTCTATATTTAAAATATAAAGTTGGTAGTTATAAATTAATAAAAATTTTGTATATATGAATTGATTTAAATAATTTATATTTATATAAATTAATACTTTAATTTTTATAGAGAAAATTAATTATATTATCTTATATTTTAAATTAGAATACTTGATTGAGAGTTAATTAGCAAATTGATAATTAAATAATAATTTTACAGTAATTTTAAGAGATTAAATTAGATTTTAAAATAAATACAATATAACCTAAATTGATTTAGAAAATTTCAAATCCTAGTTAATCCATAATCCCTAATTACAATACACAAATACTAATCCTAACTTTTACCAATTGAACCCTAAGCTCCCAGACACAAACAGCAGCTGTAGCCCCCTCTTTTGTCCAACAGAACACACGCACACACACATCAGAAAAAGAAAGAAAAAAAAAGAAAGGGGAGACAGAAGCAGGGGAAGGAGAGAAGAGAGGGAGATGCGATCCGAAGAGGAAGGAGGAGGGAGATCGCCGCTGCCATCTGTGCCACCACCACCACGTCCAGTTGCCGCCGTGTTGCAAAGAGGAGGGAGAGAGCGCAAAGAGCAGAGGGAAGAGAGAGGAAGGACGCGCGGGAGGAAACTCAGCCGTGGGGAGAGGAGACGCGTGTTTGACCCGTCGCCGCCGGTTGATAAATCCCATTTTTAGGGTTTATCTTGTGCTTAATTTAAAAGATTTTATCAACTTTTCTCACACTTATTCAGATAATTTGCATGTTTTTAAGATTCCTTCCTAATTTTGTACTATATCTGCAAACGTGCTTTCTAGGCCTTAAAATCACTAATTTTTAATTCTCTCTTAGTACCAATCGATGCCGTGATGTGTTTGTTAAGTGATTTCAGAGTTTATAGGGCAAGAATGGCTTGGAGGATGGAAAGGAAGCATGCAAAAGTTGAAGGAACACAAGGAATTGAAGATTTGAGAAGCTGATATCGACGCGCACGCGTGGCTGAAGCGTACGTGTCACCAAGTCATCTTTCCAGCGACGCGTATGCGTGACTGATGCGTACGCGTGACCATTGCATTGTCTAGCAACGCATTTGCGTGATCGACGCGTACGCCTGACGAGCGTCAGAGCTGCAATAAAGAGAATACACTGGGGCAATTTCGGGGCTGCTTTTAGCCCAGTTTCAAGCCCGAAAATGAAGACAAGATTTTGGGAGTGAAGAAGGATGAGACGAACAATTCATTCATTCACACAGTTTAGGGTTTAGATGTAGGTTTTTAGAGAGAGAGAGGCTCTCTCCTCTCTCTAGGTTTTAGGGTTTCTCTTAGTTTTATTTCTTCTCAAATTCAGATCTCCATATTGCTTTAGTTTAGTTTTTCTTCTACCTTTATTTGTTCTAATACTTTAGTTTATCTACTATGCTTGTTGATTTCTTTATGTTGCCAATTTAGTTTATGACTTCTTCTTATTTCCATTGATTCCTATTAATGCAAATTACGTTTTCATGTTCATGATTGCTTTCTTTAATTTGTTGTTATTATTTTCTTGCAATTGCTAGTCTTAGATTTTACTATTCCTTGTTAAATTTTCATATTTTTATTTTGTATCTTCCAAGTGTTTGATGAAATGCTTGGTTGGAATTTAAAATAGATTTTTGTGTTCTTGTCTTGGATTGAATAATTTGGAGACTTTTGAATTGTCAAAGTCTCTTGTTGATTGGTGATTGAAAGTTGCTAGTTGGCTTGAGCTTCACTAAATATAGTCTTTGATTAGGACTTGTGAACTCAAGTTGATTTCGCTCACTTGACTTTCCTTCAATTGTTAGAGGTTAACTAAGTGAGAGCAACAGGCAATTACCATCATAATTAATGATGAAAATTAGGATAGGAATTCCAATTCTCGACCCTTGCTAGGACTTTTCTTAGTTGTTAGTTTATTTTCTCGCACTTTAAATTTTTTTATTATCAAACACAAAACCCAAAAATATACAAAACCATAACCAATAAGAAGTACACCGATGAGCGGATAATTTATATGCTTTTTGGCATTGTGTTTATGTAGTTTTTAGTAGGATCTAGCTACTTTTTAGTATATTTTTATTAGTTTTTATGAAAAATTCACATTTCTGGACTTTACTATGAGTTTGTTTGTTTTTCTGTGATTTCAGGTATTTTCTGGCTGAAATTGAGGGACCTAAGCAAAAATCTGATTCAGAGGCTGACAAAGGACTGCTGATGCTGTTGGATTCTGACCTCCCTACACTCGAAATGGATCTTTTTTGGAGCTACAGAAGTCCAAATGGTGCGCTCTCAATTGCGTTGAAAAGTAGACATCTAGGGCTTTCCATCAATATATAATTGTCCATACTTTGCCCGCGTTTAGACGATGCAAACTGGCGTTCAACGCCAGCTTTCTATCTTATTCTGGCGTTAAACGCCAGAAAAAAGTTGCAAGCTAGAGTCAAACGCCAGAAACAAGTTACAAACTGGCGTTTAACTCCAAGGAAGGCCTCTATACGTGGAAGCTTCAATACTCAGCCTAAGCACACAACAAGTGGGCCCCAGAAGCGGATTTTTGCATTATTCACTTATTTCTGTAAACCCTAGAAACTAGTTTAGTATAAATAGAATTTTTTACTATTGTATTAGACATCTTTGGACGACCTTTTGGAACATCTTTGATCATTGTTAGTCCTTAGACATTGGGGGCTGGCCTCACGTCCATGCCTACCTTATTTTCACTTATGTATTTTCAACGGTGGAGTTTCTACACTCCATAGATTAAGGTGTGGAGCTCTACTGTTCCTCGAGTATTAATGCAAAGTACTTCTGTTTTCTATTCAATTCATGCTTATTCTTATTCTAAGATATTCACTCGCACTTCAACCTGATGAATGTGATGATCTGTGACACTCATCACCATTCTCACTTATGAACGCATGCTTGACAACCACGTCCGTGCTACCTGCGAAAGCTAGAGTGTGTATCTCTTGGATTCCTGATCTATGCGTTTGATTGCCTCTCCTGACAATAGAGCCTTCAATTCCTTGAGATCAGAGTCTTCGTGGTATAAGCTAGAATCTATTGGCAGTATTTTTGAGATCCGGAAAGTCTAAACCTTATCTGTGGTATTCTGAGTAGGATTTCGGATGGGATGACTGTGACGAGTTTCAAACTCACAACTGTAGGGCGTGGTGGCAGACGCAAAAGGATAGTAAATCATATTCCTACACGATCGAGAGCCAATAGCTGATTAGCCATGCGGGAAACCGTAGAGGACCATTTTCACTGAGAGGACAGGAAGTAGCCATTAACAACGGTGACGCCCAACATACAGCTTGCCATAGAAAGGAGTATGAAGGATTGGATGAAGGCAGTAGGAAAGCAGAGATTCAGAAGGAGCAACGCATCTCCATACGCTTATCTGAAATTCCCACCAATGAATTACATAAGTATCTCTATCTTTATTTTATGTTTTATTTATCTTTTAATTATCAAAACTCTATAACCATTTGAATCCGCTTGACTGAGATTTACAAGGTGACCATAGCTTGCTTCAATCCGAAAATCTCTGTGGGATCGACCCTTACTCACGTAAGGTTTATTACTTGGACGACCTAGTGCACTTGCTGGTTAGTTGTGCGAAGTTGTGAAAAAAGAGTGATATTACAATTGTGCGTATCAAGTTGTTGGCACCATTGAGATCACAATTTCGTGCACCAAGTTTTTGGCGCCATTGCCGGGGATTGTTTGAGTTTGGACAACTGACGGTTCATCTTGTTGCTCAGATTAGGTAATTTTCTTCTTATTTTGTTTTCAAAAAGTTTTCAAAAATCTTTCAAAATTTTTCTTCTTTTTCGTTTTTCCACAATTAATTTTTGAAAAATCCAAAAAAATTAGAAAATCATAAAAACAAAAAATAATTTGTGTTTCTTGTTTGAGTCTAGTGTCAATTTTTAAGTTTGGTGTCAATTGAATGTTTTAGTTTTTCTAAAAATTTTCGAAAATTCATACATTGCATTCTTCATGATCTTCAAGTTATTCTTGATAAGTCTTCTTGTTTGATCTTCATATTTTCTTGTTTTGTGTCTTTTGTTGTTTTTCATATGCATTTTTGAATTATTAGTGTCTAAACATGAAAAATTTTTAAGTTTGGGGTCTTGCATGTTTTCTTTTCTTAAAATTTTTTCAAAAATAAGTCTTGATGTTCATCATGATCTTCAAAGTGTTCTTGGTGTTCATCTTGACATTCATAGTGTTCTTGCATGCATCATGTGTTTTGATTCATAGTTTTCATGTTTTAAGTCATTAAGTTGTTTTTCTTTCTCCTCATTAAAAATTCAAAAATAAAAAATATCTTTTCCTTATTTTACTCATAATTTTCGAAATCTTTGGGTTGACTTAGTCAAAAATTTTTAAAATAAGTTGTTTCTTGTTAGTCAAGTCAAGATTTCAATTTCAAAAATCCTATCTTTTCAAAATCCTTTTCAAAAATAAAATCTTTTTCATTTTTTTATTATTATTTTCGAAAATTTTAAAATTGATTTTCAAAATCTTTTTCTTAATTTTATTTCATAATTTTCGAAAACTTTACTAACAATTAATGTGATTGATTCAAAAATTTGAAGTTTGTTACTTTCTTATTAAGAAATGTTCAATCTTTAAATTCTAGAATCATATCTTTTAGTTTCTTGTTAGTCAAGTAATCAATTTTTATTTTAAAAATCAAATCTTTTTAATTTCCTTTTCAAATCTTTTTCAAAACAAATCTCAATCATATCTTTTCAATCATATCTTTTTCATCAAATCTTTTTCAATCATATCTTTTTCAAAATCATTTTCAAAACCTTTTCTAACTTCTTATCTTCTCAAAATTGATTTTCAAATCTGTTTCAGCTAACTAATCAATTTTTTGTTTGTTTTACTATTTCTTATCTTTTTCAAAACCACCTAACTACTTTTCTCTCTCTAATTTTCGAAAATCACCTTTCTCTTTTTCAAAAATCTTTTTAATTAACTAATTGTTTCAAATTTTAATTTTTATTTTATTCATTTTCTTAATTTTTGAATACTAACTAATTTTTAAAACAAAAACAAAAATATTTTTCTTCTCTTTTAGTTAATATTTGAATTCCCTCTCTCTTTCATCTCTTTCTATTTATTTATTTATTTACTAACACTTCTCAAAATTTGAACCCCTCCCTTCTCTGTGTTCGAATTTTTCTTCTTCTTCCTTCATTCTTATTCTTCTCCTCACATAAAGAAATCTCTATACTGTGACATAGGAAATTCCTCTTCTTTTTTGTTCTCTTCTTTTTCACATGAGCAGGAGCAAGAATAAGAACATTCTTGTCGAAGCAGATCTGGAACCTAAAAGGACTCTGAAGAGAAAGCTAAGAGAAGCTAAAACATAACACTCTGAAGAAGACTTTACTGAAATTTTTGAAAAAGAAGTAGAGATGGCTGAAACCAATAACAATGGTGGAGGTGCAAGAAAGATGCTTGGTGACTTTACTGCACCAAATTCCAACTTTCATGGAAGAAGCATCTCAATCCCTGCCATTGGAGCAAACAACTTTGAGCTAAAGCCTCAATTAGTTTCTCTGATGCAACAGAATTGCAAGTTTCATTGACTTCCATCAGAAGATCCTTTTCAGTTCTTAACTGAATTCTTACAAATCTGTGATACTGTTAAGACTAATGGAGTTGATCCCGAGGTCTATAAGCTTATATTTTTCCCTTTTGCTGTAAGAGACAGAGCTAGAACATGGTTAGATTCTTAACCTAAAGATAGCCTGAACTCCTGGGATAAGCTGGTCACGATTTTCTTAGCCAAGTTCTTTCCTCCTCAAAAGCTAAGCAAGCTTAGAGTGGATGTTCAAACCTTCAGGCAAAAAGAAGGTGAATGCCTCTATGAAGCTTGGGAAAGATACAAGCAACTGACCAAAAAGTGTCCTTCTGACATGCTTTCAGAATGGACCATCCTGGATATATTCTATGATGGTCTGTCTGAATTGTCTAAGATGTCATTAGACCATTCTGCACGTAGATCTATTCACTTGAAGAAAATGCCTGCAGAAGCTCAGGAACTCATTGAAATTGTTGCAAATACCCAGTTCATGTACACCTCTGAAAGGAATCCTGTGAATAATGGGACGCCTCAGAGGAAGGGAGTTCTTGAAATTGATGCTCTGAATGCCATATTGGCTCAGAATAAAATGTTGACTCAACAAGTCAACATGATTTCTCAGAGTCTGAATGGATTGCAAAATGCATCCAACAGTACTAAGGAGGCATCTTCTGAAGAAGAAGCTTATGATCCTAAGAACCCTACAATGGCAGAGGTGAATTACATGGGCGAAGCCGATGGAAACACCTATAATCCCTCATGGAGAAATCATCCAAATTTCTTATGGAAGGATCAACAAAAGCCTCAACAAGGCTTTAATAATGGTGGAAGAAATAGGTTTAGCAATAGCAAGCCTTTTCCATCATCCTCTCAGCAACAGACAGAGAATTCTGAGCAGAATCACTCTAGCTTAGCAAACATAGTCTCTGATCTATCTAAGGCCACTCTCAGTTTCATGAATAAGGCACGTTCCTCTATCAGAAATCTGGAGGCACAAGTGGGCCAGCTAAGTAAAAGGATTACTGAAACTCCTCCTAGTACTCTCCCAAGCAATACAGAAGAGAACCCAAAAAGAGAGTGCAAGGCCATAACCTTACTTGGTGTGGCCGAATGCACAGAGGAGGAGGAGGATGTGAATCCCAATGAGGAAGACCTCATGGGACGTCCTCTGGACAAAAAGGAGTTCCCATTTGAGGAACCTAAGGAATCTGAGGCTCATATAGAGACAATAGAGATTCTATTGAATTTCCTTCTGCCATTCATGAGCTCTGATGAGTACTCTTCCTCTGAAGATGATGAGGATATTACTGAAGAGCAAGTTGCTAAGTACCTTGGAGCAATCATGAAGCTGAATGCCAAATTATTTGGTAATGAGACTTTGGTGGATGAACCCCTTGCTCACCAATGAACTGAATGACTTGGTTAGGCAGACATTACCTCAAAAGAAACAGGATCCTGGTAAATTTCTAATTCCCTATACCATAGGCACCATGACCTTTGAGAAGGCTCTGTGTGACCGGGGGTCAGGCATAAACTTAATGCCACTCTCTGTAATGGAGAAACTGGGAATCTTTGAGGTACAGGCTGCCAAATTCTCATTAGAGATGGCAGACAAATCCATGAAAAAGGCTTATGGGCAGGTAGAGGACGTGCTAGTAAAGGTCAAAGGCCTTTACATCTCTGCTGATTTCATAATCCTAGACATTGGGAAGGATGAGAATGAATCCATCATCCTTGAAAGACCCTTCCTAGCCACAACAAAAGCTGTGATTGATGTGGACAGAAGAGAGTTGATCCTTCAATTGAATGAGGACTACCTGGTGTTTAAAACTCAAGGATCTCCCTCTGCAACCATGGAGAGGAAGCAAGAAAAGCTTCTCTCAATGCAGAGTCAAACAAGGCCCCTACAGTCAAACTCTAAGTTTGGTGTTGGGAGGTCCCAACAATGCTTTGAACATCTGTGAAGCTCCATGAAAGCTCACTGTCAAGCTATTGACATTAAAGAAGCGCTTATTGGGAGGAAACCAATTTTATTTATCTATGTTATTTTCTTTTTTTAGGTTGATGATCATGTGGAGTCACAAAAAAAACTGCAAAAATTATAGAAAAATAAAAAATAGCATTAAAAATAGCACACCCTGGAGGAGAAACTTACTGGCATTTAAATGCCAGTAAGGGTAGTAGAATGGGCGTTTAACGCCCAGTCTGGCACCATTCTGGGCGTCAAACGCCAGAAACAAGTACCAGACTGGCGTTAAACGCCAGAAACAGGCTACAATCTGGTGTTAAATACCAGAAACAGGTTGCAGCCTGGCGTTTAACGCCAGAAAAGGAATAAAAACTGGTGTTTAACGCCAGAAACAAGTAGCAATCTGGCGTTAAATGCCAGAATTGCACTGTAAGGGCGTTTACACGCCTAATAGGAGCAGCGATGATAAATTCTTGACCCCTCAGGATCTGTGGACCCGATAGGATCCCCACCTACCCTACCTCTCTCTCTCTCTCACTCACCAATCAAATCATATTCTCTTCCCTATATTTCCTTCACCAATCACCTCTATACCTTTTTCCCAAAAATGCCACCCACCTCACTTTAAAAATTCAAACACTTTTCCCTCCCAAACCCAACCCTCATAACCGAAACCTAACCCTCCCCTCACCCCTATATTAACCCCTCACTACTCCTTCATATTTACACAACACAAACACTTCTCCCCCTCTTGGCCGAACAATATATCACCCTCCATCTCCTTCATTTTCTTCTTCTTCCCCTTCTTTCTTTCTTCTTTTGCTCGAGGACGAGAAAACCTTTTAAGTTTGGTGTGGTAAAAGCATTGCTTTTTTGTTTTTTCATAACCTTTTATGGCACCTAATGCCGGAGAAACCTCTAGAAAGAGGAAAGGGAAGGCAAAAGCTTCCACCTCCAAGTCATGGGAGATGGAGAGATTCATCTCAAAGGTCCATCAAGACCACTTTTATGAAGTTGTGGCCAAGAAGAAGGTGATCCCTGAGGTCCCTTTCATGCTCAAGAAAAATGAGTATCCGGAGATCCGACATGAGATCCGAAGAAGAGGTTGGGAAGTTCTTACCAACCCCATTCAACAAGTCAGAATCTTAATGGTTCAAGAGTTCTATGCCAATGCATGGATCACTAGGAACCATGATCAAAGTATGAACCCGAATCCAAAGAATTGGCTTACAATGGTTCGGGGGAAATACTTAGATTTTAGTCCGGAAAATGTAAGGTTGGCGTTCCACTTGCCAATTATGCAAGAAAACACACGCCCCTATACTAGAAGTGTCAACTTTGATCAAAGGTTGGACCAAGTCCTCATGGACATATGTGTAGAAGGAGCTCAGTGGAAAAGAGACTCAAGAGGCAATCCGGTTTAATTGAGAAGATCGGACCTTAAGCCTGTGGCTAGAAGATGGTTGGAGTTCATCCAACGCTACATCATTCCTACTAGCAACCGATCTAAAGTGACTGTGGATCGAGCCATCATGATCCATAGTATCATGATTGGGGAGGAAGTGGATGTTCATGAGATCATACCTCTAGAACTCTACAAGGTGGCTGACAAGTCATCCACCTTGGCAAGGTTAGCCTTTCCTCATCTCATTTGTCATCTATACAATTTAGCTGGGATTGACATAGAAGGAGACATCCTCATTGAAAAGGACAAGCCAATCACTAAGAAAAGGATGGAGAAAACAAGATAGCCTATTCATGGACCTCAACAAGAGCATGAGGAGGATCCTCATCAAGAAATCCCTGAGATGCCTCAAGGGATGCAATTTCCTCCACACAATTATTGGGAACAACTCAACACCTCCTTGGAAGCCTTGAGTTACAATATGGACTAACTAAGGGTGGAGCACCAAGAGCACTCCATCATTCTCCATGAGATTAGAGAAGATCAAAGAGCTATGAGGGAGGAGCAACAAAGACAAGGAAGAGACATAGAGGAGCTTAGGCGTTCCATTGGTTCTTCAAGAGGAAGACGCCACCCTCACTAAGGTTGACTCATTCCTTAATCTCCTCGTCTATTTATTTTTCTGTTTTCGGTTTTTATGCTTATTGTGTCATCTATGTTTGTGTCTTCATTACATGATCATTAGTGTCTAGTGTCTATATCTTAAAGCTATGAATAACTCCATGAATCCTTCACCTCTCTTAAATGAAAAATGTGCTTAATTACAAAAGAACAAGAAGTACTTGGATTTCAAATTTTATCTTGAAATTAGTTTAATTATTTTGATGTGGTGGCAATACTTTTTGTTCTTTGAATGAATGCTTGAACAGTGCATATTTTTTATCTTGTTGTTTATGAATGTTAAAATTGTTGGCTCTTGAAAGAATGATGAACAAAGAGAAATGTTATTGATAATCTGAAAAATCATGAAATTGATTCTTGAAGCAATAAAAAGTAGTGAATAAGAAAGCTTGCAAAAAAAATGTAGCGAAAAAAAAATGGCGAAAAAAAAGAGAAAGAGAAAGAAAAAGCAAGCAGAAAAAGCCAATAGCCCTTTAAACCAAAAGACAAGGGTAAAAAGGATCCAAGGCTTTGAGCATTAATGGATAGGAGGTCCCAAGGAAATAAAATCCAGGCCTAAGCGGCTAAATCAAGCTGTCTCTAACCTTGTGCTTGTGTCATGAAGGTCCAAGTGCAAAGCTTGAGACTGAGTGGTTAAAGTCTTGATCTAAAGCAAAAAGAGTGTGCTTAAGAACTCTGGATACCTCTAATTGGGGACTTTAGCAAAGCTGAGTCACAATCTGAAAAGGTTCACCTAGTTATGTGTCTGTGACATTTATGTATCCGGTGGTAATACTGGAAAACAAAGTGCTTAGGGCGACGACCAAGACTCATAAAGTAGCTGTGTTCAAGAATCAACATACTGAATTAGGAGAATCAATAACACTATCAAAAATTCTGAGTTCCTATAGATGCCAATCATTCTGAATTTCAAAGGATAAAGTAAGATGCCAAAACTATTTAGAAGCAAAAAGCTACTAGCCCCGCTCATCTAATTGGGACTAAGTTTTATTGATATTGTGAGATTTATTGTATATTCTCTTCTTTTTATCCTATTTTGTTTTCAGTCGCTTGGGGACAAGGAACAATTTAAGTTTGGTGTTGTGATGAGCGGATAATTTATACGCTTTTTGGCATTGTTTTTAGGTAGTTTTTAAGAGGATCTAGCTACTTTTTAGTATATTTTTATTAGTTTTTATGAAAAATTCACATTTCTGGACTTTACTATGAGTTTGTGTGTTTTTCTGTGATTTCAGTTATTTTCTAGCTGAAATTGAGGGACCTGAGCAAAAATCTGATTCAGAGGCTGACAAAGGATTGCTGATGCTGTTGGATTCTGACCTCCCTACACTCGAAATATATTTTTTGGAGCTACAGAAGTCTAAATGGTGCACTCTTAATTGCGTTGGAAAGTAGACATCCAGGGCTTTCTAGCAATATATAATTGTCCATACTTTGACTGAGTTTAGATGACGCAAACTGGCGTTCAACGCCAGATTTCTGCCCTATTCTGGCATTAAACGCCAGAAACAAGTTGCAAGCTAGAGTCAAACGCCAGAAACAAGTTACAAACTGGCGTTTAACTCCAAGGAAGGCCTCTACATGTGAAAGCTTCAATACTTAGCCCAAGCACACACCAAGTGGGCCCGGAAGTGGATTTCTGCATTATTTACTTATTTCTGTAAACCCTAGTAACTAGTTTAGTATAAATAGGATCTTTTACTATTGTATTAGACATATTTGGATGACCTTTTGGAACATCTTTGATTATTGTTAGTCCTTAGACATTGGGGGCTGGCCTCACGGTCATGCCTACCTTATTTTCACTTATGTATTTTCAACGGTGGAGTTTCTATACACCATAGATTAAGATGTGGAGCTCTGGTGTTCCTCGATTATTAATGCAAAGTACTACTATTTTCTATTCAATTCATGCTTATTCTTATTCTAAGATATTCACTCACACTTAAACTTGATGAATGTGATGATCCATGACACCCATCACCATTCTCCCTTATGAACACGTGCCTGACAACCACTTTCGTTCTACCTGTGAAAGCTAGAGTGTGTATCTCTTGGATTCCTGGTCCATGCGTTTGATTGCCTCTCCTGACAATAGAGCCTTCAATTCCTTGAGATCAGAGTCTTTGTGGTGTAAGCTAGAATCCATTGGCAGCATTCTTGAGATCCGGAAAGTCTAAACCTTGTCTATGGAATTTCGAGTAGGATCTGGGATGGGATGACTGTGACGAGCTTCAAACTTGCGACTGTAGGGCGTGGTGACAGACACAAAAGGATAGTAAATCCTATTCCTACATGATCGAGAACCAACAACTGATTAGCCATGCGGGAAACCATAGAGGACCATTTTCACTGAGAGGACGGGAAGTAGCCATTGACAACAGTGACGCCCAATATACAGCTTGCCATAGAAAGGAGTATGAAGGATTGGATGAAGGCAGTAGGAAAGCAGAGATTCAGAAGGAGCAACGCATCTCCATACGCTTATCTGAAATTTCCACCAATGAATTACATAAGTATCTCTATCTTTATTTTATGTTTTATTTATCTTTTAATTATCAAAACTCCTTAACCATTTGAATCCGCCTGACTGAGATTTACAAGGTGACCATAGCTTGCTTCAAGCCGACAATCTCTGTGGGATCGACCCTTACTCACGTAAGGTTTATTACTTGGACGACCTAGTGCACTTGCTGGTTAGTTGTGCAAAGTTGTGAAAAAAGAGTGATATTACAATTGTGTGTACCAAGTTGTTGGCGCCATTGAGATCACAATTTCGTGCACTATACACTTCCCTGTAATTCCTTTGAGAAGTAGATCGACGAAAATCCTAGCATCACCAATCTGTCCTGCCCGACTTGTCGCCGTTGCCGCCGTTATCATTATTGAAGCCAAGGAGGGAGAGAGAGAGAGAGGAGAGAGAGTTCACGAGGAGAGATGGGACGCGCGTGTGGCATCATCGTCTTCGTCTGAACCGTCACCAGATTCGCCGCTGCCGCCCCTGAGATCCACTGCTAGTAAGGGTTTTAAGTTAGTTTTTGTTCTTTTGGGTTCTGGGAAAATTTTTGACACTGCGTGGTTATTACAGTCGCCGTCACTGAGATTTTTTCTCGCCGCTGTCACTCGAGGTTATTGTCGAAGCTGCTGTTGGGTCGACTTAGAGTTTTGGTCGCTTTGTTTTGTCTTTACAGTAAGTATTCATGTTTCAGAAACCCCTGCGTTAGTATTCTGTTATGTTTGGTTATAAATTTTGAGGTTTGGTAACGTAGGTTCGAGTTCTGATTGTTGCATCATGTTGCTTTTAAGTTGTTGTGGTTGCTGCGAAAATGGTTAGGGACTGAGTTTGCAGTTGCCATTGGTTTCGGGTTGAGACAAAAGGTTTCACTGATGCGTTTGGGTTATAGTTTCGACGAGTCAAGGTAGGGAATTTTTATGAAAACTAATTTATTTAAATTGGAATTGTTGTAAATTGATATGATGTGCGAAATGTATTTCTGGTAATGATGTAAGTCTTATAAATTGTCTGTTTTATCTTGGATGAATATCGTTATCTGTTTGATTTCACTATTGACTGATTTTGTTAAATTGGAGATTTTTGGATTGATTGATTTGAAATGATTTTGATAGTTTGTAAGTCTGAATTTTGTTTTATTGGAAACTAATTTGATCTTGAACCCATTGAGAAGGGTTGAGGATTGGTTTGGTTGGGCCTTGAAAAGGATGGCAAAGTCTAAGTTTTAGGGGAGATACTTCCGAAATTTTTGTAAAATCTGAGACTTTGTTTGAAATGATATTTTAAAAATAATGAATTATGCTTTGAGTTGAATTATTGATAAATGAATTATGTTTGAACTTATTTTATTAAAAAATTGTTATATTTTAAATGTAATTTATTTAAGAAAAGAATTATCTTTTAAAGTCGATTTAAAGATGAAAATTCTTATGTTTTGGAATTTGATTTAAGTAAAGAGATTTGGAGGAGTTTTAGTGGATTTAAAAGAAACTTAAATTTCGATTAACTAATTTCACTTGACGACGTTTTAGGAAAAGTTTGAAGTATTCTCTAAAACTTTGATTTAGCAAAACTGAAACAATTTCCGAGCCTTCGAAAACAAATTTAAGAATGAAATTAAAATTGGTTTTTGATTTAAATAATTTGGCTTTAGTTTAAGTAAGTTGGTTTTGAAATTGGTTCGGAATATTTGGATACATGACTTGGTTTTGGTTTAAATTCTATTTTATTTATTCAAATCAAGAAGCTAAGGTTTTAGAGGTTTTCAATGAATTTAAGAAAATGAGTTAGGTTATTCACTCCTAAAGTCTTGAGAGTCAGCTGAGGAATTTAATCACCAAATCTTGATATAGAATGAATGATTTTGAGTTTTTCATAAGAGATTTTGAATTTGGCATGGTTTTCAAGTTGTTTGGAAGTTTTTGAAAGATGTTGTGGAACGTGGCTCTGTTTTGAAAAGTGATTCTTGGCAAGATGTGAACTGAATACATTTGTTAATTGAAAATAAATGGGCCAAAAAAGATTATTGAAATAAAAGTTTGAGCCTGATTAATTGTTGATATTACTGAGATTTTTCATAAGTCACTTCCACCTGGCAAAGACGGTTGGTTGATCCCGCTTGTCGAGGTTGCGGCCCCAGCGTAAGGACGGTTGGTTAATCTTGGTTTCGTGTATATTTGAGGTCAGAGACAGAGTATCCTGCTCACATCCTTTCAGATCACAGGAGTGTGCCTGGCACTATATCCGGGGGGTTTCCGTAGCTATATTCGTGATCAAAAGGCAACATTCCCATGGGAATGTGTCGGGTTGGCAATTGAACCGACAATGTGATATCACAGCCAATAGGACCAACATTCATCGTTTGCATCTATGTGACATTGTTTGGGTGTGCATATTTTTATTGGTTTTCCTATATGAATAGTTATGCTAATTGCTAACTGTTATACTTGTTGTAATTGTTCTTGATTGTGCTTGAACTACATTAATTGTGATTGTGTTTGATTGGTTGGTTTGTGATGAATTGGTTGATGATTAAGTTGTTTGGGCCGGGGGCCATGCTGGATTTGGATGGGCTTGAGACCGTGATTGGTATGGTTGAAGTCTAGTTCTGTATAAAATATCTAAGTGGTTCAACATAGACTTAATGAACTTATGCTTGAAAAAAGGATGATCATTTATACAGCTTAGGTAACTTCTTTTATGTTCATGATCTAGTAAAGTATGAAAAATCAAACTCCTTCAGCATAGACTTAATTGAACCTATGCTTGGGACAAGTTGGTCATTCATACTGTCTAGGAAAACTTTTAAGATTTTATAAGGAAAAAAGTTTTTTTTTTAATTTTTTTAGGAATTAACCAAGTTCTCTTTAAAAAGGATCTCTGGATTTTGAATGTGAACCTATGGTTTTGGAAAGACACATAAGATGAGCAATGATCACTATACTTTAAAAATAGTTTTATTTTACGTATCTTATTATAGCGATTCTCCAACCCTATAGTGAGAACCAGCGAGGACGATGTTCTCACTCCCCTATAGGTTTTTCCTTTTCAGGATATGGACGACGAAGTTTCAGAAGAGTTATTTCATTTTCTATTTATTCGATATTTTTGTATTATTATAGTTATTATTTTTTTCTCGCCTTTATCTTTACCAATTTTGTAAGAGGGATAGGAATTTGTCATATGTATGATTGTAAGTTATTGTTATGTATATATATAATTTTAAAGTATTGCATCAAGTCTGTATGTATGTATATATATATATATATATATATATATATATATATATATATATATATATATATATATATATATATATATATATATGTTTTCAACGAAAAAGTATTTTTGAAAGGTTATGCGGTTTTAAATTTTAAACAATCTCCTATTTTAGTAATTAAATATGTTTAGAGTTGTCGTAATATCCAATCTATCAGAGTGGCGCAACCGAAAGCGTGACATTCTGATAGTGAGGGTGTTACATTTGTGGTATCAGAGTAGTCTTTCCTGTAAAGCCTGAGGAATGGATTTACTATGCCTCGATTACATACTCTGATTGTCTGTCATGTAATAGTCTTGTCGAATGACGAGAATTAGAGCTTTATACACATGACTGTCTTCTGATTAATGTCGTTAGCCTATCATTTCATATTTCCTGGTATTAAGTTTGGCCGGCTTAAGACTAGTGGATTATGTATATAGAAGTACTAATGGGTAGTCATAGATGCTATACAAGTAATAGGTAATGCTTATCGTGGGTTTTGGGAACGTTAGAAACTATGTCTCGAGGTTACTCCGATATGTGTCTTGAATTCTGTTGGAGTCATGTGACTTGTTCTTTTCTAGCCTATCATGAAGTTCTTGTTACCTTTTCTTTTGGAAAATAGTTTGATTTTTCCAACTCTATTCCTCTGTCCATATGCATTCTTATTTGATCATAATAGCGTATGCCTGTTTGAAATTCTTGGTGTATCTATTTTTCTCTGTTTAAACTCTTCTTCTTGATTCGTGTATTCTTCGACGTGACTTTGAACTTGTCTTAATGCAATGTGCCTTTTTTTTTAATTCTTATTCCAAGTTCCTTATTAAAGAAATTGTGATTTAGTTTTTCTTTTATTTATATTTACAACCATCTTTTGAAGTTTTATAAAATCGCCTTTGATTTGATATACACTTCTCCATATAAAATTTTGAAAATTTCTCCATATAATACCCGCCTGTTCTTTTACTGATTTACGAAAATATACTTACTTTAAATACAACTTGACTTTTCTAACAACTTTACTGTAGTTCTTATGCATACTTGTATATGTACTTAAGTATTTTTCAAAATTTTTAAAGGAAAGGATTTTTGCCTTTATTCTAGTTGACCTTCGCTTGACAAACTTCTCCTAAATTATTTTAATCTGAATTTGGTTTAGCATAATACATTATTTATGTAATTGTTGTTCTTTCAAAAATATTGGACTCATATCTTTCCTTTTAAGAAAGGACCAACTCCTTCTTAAGCTTTTCATTTCTATGGATGTCATACTTGATTTTGTTCTTAATTATTCTTTTACATCTTGTGAGCATTAGTAAAAATGGATTTTTGACCAACTTTGACGAATCATAATTTGAGTCTCGTGTTTTGAAATTGAATGAAATTAGTCTCAAATTAAAGACAATTTAAAAAGCTTTAAAACTGTATATATTTTATAGAAATTTGAATTTTGTAGACAAAGTTATGAATGTTGGAAGTTGGTGTTGAAAATCTGAAATTCTGTGATGTTATAGAATTTGTGATTTCTGGTTTATGTGCACACACACACACACACACACACACACTGTTGTGCAGGTGCTCTGAGTAGGGGCCATGTTTTTACT
This sequence comes from Arachis hypogaea, assembly GCF_003086295.3. Classification (NCBI taxonomy): domain Eukaryota; kingdom Viridiplantae; phylum Streptophyta; class Magnoliopsida; order Fabales; family Fabaceae; genus Arachis; species Arachis hypogaea. Next base: position 79,768,914 of record NC_092039.1, on the reverse strand, counting down.
TGTGCATATGCACACTCTTGTGTGCACGCACACCTTCTAAATTTCTGAAAAACGTGCGTACGCACACTCTGGTGCGCATGCACTGTTGGGAATAAGTAGTATGACCACAATCCAATCAATCACGTGTCAAATAATTTGTTATTGTTATTATATTAAAATTTTAATATAATAATGTCCTTGATTAAATTTAGAGATTTATCATTGTGATAGTGATCACAATATTGAGAGATAAACTTTTTATAATTTAATCTAAATTGTTCTTGGTCATAAGATTATTAAAAAAAGGACATTAATAATCTGAAAAGATCAATATATATATATAATGGTCTTCATTGGATGAAGATTAATAGATCTCATTTATTAAATTATATATATATATAGATGGTGCATATAGAGATATGACCATTGAATTGACTCATTTTGAGAATTCCTAATGGTTATAATTATCGTATATTTGTCAATAGAATATTCTCAAGATGAACATAGTAATAGAGTTTCCTTTGACCTGCGACTGTCATAGTAATTGATAATGTATTTATTATACTTTGATTCTGGACACCTAATACCCTAGGGTGCTAGTTGAATAGATATTGGGTATGATTTAAATACTTGTAGAATTAATGATTAGTCAATAAGGAATCCGTCAACTCTCGGTAAAGAGTTTGAGCTCTATGATTATAATGACTGAGATGAATAAAACCTTGGCCAAGGGGATTGAATGAATGAAGAAATGAGTTTCTTAAGTCATTCACAGTTCATTATAATAATGGTAACAAGTTAGAGTTTGACAATTAAACCATACTCTAAGGGTTAACCAAGAGCTGGAAAGATGGAAGGAATTATACTTTGTTCTTCTGAGGTTCTTAGTAAAAATAGATTACTTCATACTATCGGGTTGTTGAGGAGTGTTGCTAGACGCCAACCTTGATTAGTAAATTTAGTATGACTAATTTACTACCCGCTTAGTATTGAACCTATGGGGTCACACACTAATGAGTGTTCTAATCTTTGTTGTAGAATTATTTAATTATTATTTTGATTTGATCAAATAAATAATTACATTAATTCAAATAGAAAATTATTATATTCTTTGCTAGCACCAAGAATATAATAATAATATGATAATTGAGAATATTAAATGAGATTTGAGAATAATTAGTTATTCTCTTTCTGAATTTGAATTATAAATTTGGATGAGATCCAAATCGATTATGTTTTAAATTGTTATGATATGATTCATAAAATTTGAAGGATTCAAATTTGGAGTTTCAAGATATGATTTAAATTTGAATTTGGAATCAAATTTAAAATTAGTAACAAATCTCATACTATATATATGTACGCTAAGAATACAGGAAATATGGTGAGAATAACAAGAGTTTTATTCCTTTACCTCTATACACATAAATGTATGTGAGCCTAATTCTTGGAGAAGAATTTTATGGTGTGCAAAGAGTTGCAAAGAGGTTCTCAATTTAGATCAGATATTCATTGGTCAAAGAGTTGACAGCAAAAAGTTGGTCTCGGTGTGAATACGCATAACGCCTTCGTACCATCGAAAGAGAAAAAGCTTTTTACTAGCGTACTCAGGTATTTAGATCTGATCTATATATTTATTATTGGAATAAAATTTAAACACAAAAATAGATCTTTAGGATTACTTTCTTTTCTTTCGCTGCGTGTTATGAACACATGGTAATCCTTTACGCACACACAGGGATATGACTACTATTGAGAGCGTTTACACACTCTGGTGCGCACACACACCCTATGAATTTCGCAAGTTGTGCGTATACACAACATCATGGGTACGCACAAGTTGAGGGCATCCGCGTGTATTCATGTGTGCACAAAAATAGAAAATTTTACTTTGTGTGCGTACGCACACCTCTATGCATACGCACAAGATGAGAAAACTCTACTGGTGCGTGCGTACGCATAACCCCTATGTGTACGCACAAGCGCTGTTTTTTTTCAAAAATAAATTTCTATTTTTAATCGTTGTACCTTTTCGATAAATGTATTAAACGTTTTGAGCGTCATCACTGGCTTTAGTTAATCTTCTTCTATGATTTTTTACATTTTAACACAACTTGATTTTGTTTCAAATTACTGCCTTACTTTTTCTTTTATTGCTCCTATCAGTTATCTTTGATTCGGGAGTCATCCTTGAGGTTGTTAAACTGATTTTCTTTCCAGTACTCTTCATCGATTGTACATCCTTGTTTACTTGTAGTTTGATCAGTTCTTTCGAAACTCTTGCGGAGATTATCTTGGTTGACTGTCCTTCTTTTTCAAAGTCTTGTATCCTTCTGAATAAACTCGAGAATTGTTTTTATGTCACGTGTGGTTTAGGTATAGTGATGCGATGGGTTAGTTCTTTAAGATGCTGTTTGTAGATATAGAAGGCGAAGCAGTAAGTGTCTAACATTATGAGAAGTTGTGGAAGTCTCGTTTATCGCAGAAGAGTTTGCGGATGTTAGGCTTGTAACCAGTTATGGGGTTGTGGAGTAATTGATGGAGTTGAAAAGTTGAAGGTCTGAAGTGGGTGCGAGATCTGTGAGCAAACGTTATATTCGTTGTTTAAATACCAGCATTCTTTGTAGTCTTTTGCCACATTAACTATAGCTTTGCTTTGGGAACGCCTATCATGACTTGCACCCTGAAGAGAGGATTTTTGCATGGTCTAGAATTCAGAATAAACTCCCGTTGCAAGTATAGCTTCTAAACCAACAAAAGTCCTTTCTTACAAACATTTTGGTTGTCACAAGTAACAAACCCCTTTGGAATTGATAACCGAAGTATTTAAACCTCGGGTCATATTCTCAAAGAATTGCAGGGAGGTGTGTTTTATTATTGGTTATGAAAAACAGTGTTTTTGGGGTTTGAAAAGGTTTTGAACAAGAGAAAGGGATTGCAGGGAATTAATAAATTAATAATAAAAGAATCTCTTGGCAAGGTATGAAAACTGGAAGTTCTATCCCAGTTATCCTTATCAATTGTGATGAGAATTAGATTTTTCTCCCATTAAGTCAATGATACGTAAAAATTTGATTTTACGTATAACCGGTAAGTATACCGGATCGTATCAAGTAATAAGACTCACTAAGAGTGAGGTCGATCCCACGGAGATTGGTAGATTAAGCAACTTTAGTTAAATGATAGATTTAGTCAAACAAACATGGTTTTGATTTCATGAGTTTTGAATGCTTAAAGGAAATTGCAAGGAATTAAATGACAAGAAAATTTAAGAGCTAAAGTAAGGAAAGCAATTAAAATGACCGAAAGTAAATAATGGAAACTTAAATTGCAAGAAACTTAAATGACATCAAAAGTAAATTGCAAGAAAGTAAAGTGCTGAATTCTAAAGAGCAAAAGAGTAAATAGCAAGAAATAGAGAAACAGAATGTAAATGACAAGAATAATAAATTGCAAGAGTGTAGAAGGGAATTGGGCAGTGGGTATTAAAACACTAAGAGCAAAAGAAATGAGAGTTAATGATAGAGAGAATCATTAGGGATCAGAGATGCAAATTCTCATGAATTGATGTTAATCAATTCCTTCTCAATCATGGGTATAGATCCATGGCAAGTGGTTAATTGAATCCCAATCTCTTGGTGATTCAATTTCTCTCAACATAACCAATTGCCACTCTCGTGATCTAATTGTTCATGAGAAGAGATGAAGCTCAATTTCTAATCCAAACCACACAATTTCCAGAATCTCAACTTAGGGAGGTTACATCTCACATACCAACCAAAGTGTATTGATTAAGGAGATTATGAAAGGATGAACTCTAAACTGAACTATGTGGTTCATCTCTCAAATTCACCACATAATTCATATAGATTAACCCCTCTCTCGATGGTGGTTGAATCTTTGAAGAACAAGAATTTCCTCTTGGATTAACCACTTGAATTGAGAAGGAGAAGATGATTTATCAATGCATTCAAACAAGCAGAGCTCTTCCCCCTAATGAAAGTGGGGTTTAGTGAATCATGGCTCCAATTTCCACAACAATTGCCATAAATGAAAATTAAACTAAGTGTCAAGAAGGAAGAAGAAGAAAATGCTTAAAAACTCCAAAATCAAGAGGAAAAGTTCCAAGAAGAACCAAAATAGCTCTCCGGGTATCCTCCCAGAAATGCTAGAGAGTTCTCCAAGTAAAAGTGCTAGTAAGTGCTAAAAGTCTAGAAATCTAAATGTCCAACGAAAAAACCCCCCTAAGTACAAACTCCTTCTCTATTTATATAGTTCTAAAACTCCTTCAAAGATCTTCAATTGGGCTAGCAATGTGGGCTTCCTCATTGTTGAATTCTTGGCTCAATGGAAGAAGTGTTGCTAGACATGGAAGGAGGAGTTCATTCATGATGCTTCTGGCCCAATGGCTTGGCGTTTTTGCCAATAACACTAGCCTTAATGCACGTTGGCAACGTGCATTGTGTTTTCCTGGGAGTGAGCTTTGAGACTTGGGCGTTGCTAGCCCAAGTTGTTGCTAACAACTTGTTTTCCTTCTTCTTGACTCTACATTCATGCTTAATGTTGCCCAACAATTGAGTATCAATCCTCTGCTTCAATATGGACTATCATACATCATTAGAAATCTCAGAGTGTCTTCTTTCTAATGCACTTAGAATCATCTTAATTGGAGCTTTGTAGCTCAAGTTATGCTTCCTCAAAGAAGGTAAGGTCAGGCTGCCAAGTTGTTGTCGAACACGCCCCTTTCTTCTCAAGTTGGCAACGTGCCAAGCCTCCCAAGGCTAAAACATGGGGCTGGCGTTGTCCTCAAACACGCCCCCTTGTTGGCACGTTAGCAACGTGCCCGTGCTCCCCTCCAGGGCTACTTTCTAGCCTTCAACTTTGCTTGTCACGTTGCCTTGGAACACGCCTCTAGAAGCTGGCGTTGGCAACGTGCTCGAGTCAATGGATTGCTTCTCAAAATTGCTTGTCACGTTGCCTTGGGACACGCCTTTGGAAGCTGGCATTGGCAACGTGCATGCTTCTTCCCCTGGGCAAGCTTTCTTGCCTAGCGTTGGCATTGGACACGCCAATACATCCTCAAGTTGGCAACGTGCTCGAGTGAGTCTCTCCAGGGCTGCATCCTAGCTTGGCTTTGCTTGTTACGTTGCCCCCAAACACGCCTTTGGAAGCTGGCGTTGGCAACGTGCTCGAGCCTTCCTCAAGGCTCCAATTTTGTTGCTTGGCGTTGTCCTTAAACACGCCTATGTTTCCTGGCATTGGCAACATGGGTTGAGATCCAAGGCTTGCTGCGTTGCCTTGGAACACGCCAATGAAGAGTGGCATTGGCAACGTGCTCGATGGGTGGAGATCCAAGGCTTGGTGCCTACCAAGCTTTCCTCCTTGGCGTTGCCTCTAAACACTCTAATGAAGTAGCACGTTGGCAACGTGCTCGAGCTTCTTCTCTGGGCAAATTCTTCTAGCTCAACGTTGCCTTGAACAACGCCTATACTCCCCACGTTGGCAACGCCCTCGAAGCTCCTTCCTGGCCCAAGTTGGCAATGCCCAAATGAGCTTTCCAAGGTTGCTTGGCGTTGCCTTCAAACACTCACCCTTTCTCCAAGTTGGCAACGCCCAAATGAGCTTTTCAAGGTTGCTTGGCGTTGCCTTCAAACACTCACCCTTTCTCCAACGCGAACAACTCCTCTTCTTCTTACCCAGTTTGCTTCTTGGCATTGCTGCCAAGCACTCCAATGTAGCTCCAAGTTAGCAACATGCATAGTTCTCACAGGAGACCACTTTCTTGCAAGGTTGTTTGTTCTCTTCCTGAAGTAAGGTTCCAATGGCGTTGCCAACTTGAATCCCAAGTTAGCAACGTGCATCTTGTTATTCTTGAAAGAGTTGTTAGCCACTTGCTTGCTTCATTCTTGCTTCAATGCTTTCTTGTTTCATCACCTATCATTAACAAGGGAAATTGCTTCAAAGTCTTACCAATCCATGCAAATTAATTTCATGAGATCCATTCATACTCATTCATTTATGTATTCCTTAAATCATTTACATGAATTTGGCTACAATCAACATGGTCCTTGGTGTTCTCATGCATGAAGACAAAACTCATAAAAATACTTGTTTATTTAGAGAAAATGAGTGAAACTAAGCTAAAACCAACTAAACTAACTAGCTAATATAGCAAATATGCAAATGCATCACAACACCAAACTTGAAGTGTTGCTTGTCCTCAAGCAAAAGATAAAAGACTTTGTCACAAGAATCTAAGATGCAAGACCTGAATGTTTTACCAGAGAAGAATTCTTTCATTGAACATATCATCCTCATTTGTATAGCCATCAATTTATTGCAAATGAACACGGCTGATCAACTTCTTCAATTAAAATGCTTGCTTCAACACTCAATTGGTTAACTTCACTAAACTTCTTTTTCTATACCTTAGCACATAATCCTTGAACCATTCTTTTCTTTGCTTCTCTTTTTTTTATATTTCTTTTATTTCAATTGAGCTCGAAATCTTGTCTTGAGGCGGCTCTTTAGCATAAGCTTTCAATCAACAATCCCAAACCAGTTGGTTTAAGTTGTTAAGTGTTGAGACACTCTTAAAGATTTACTAACTCAAGCCTCTCTCCTTAACACATTCAATCACATGCATATAACATTGAAATTTTGTTTGGATAGTGGTGTCCAACACCTCTTTGGGTTGCTAAATGTTCTGTTATAGAGCTACTCTTGATTGTGAGTTTTCAATCGATAATCCCGAGTTAGTTAACTCAAGTTATCGGGTGATGAAGCACCCCTTGGATTTACTAGTCCAAGTATGTCTCTTAACATCAATCACCACAGACACATATCCAAATTTTGTCATTGATGCCTAGCCTTTCATTCTTTGTTCTTTGTTTTCTTTGTTGTCAAGGTTATTTGTGCTTTTACTTCTAAAGTCTTGTAACCCTTAACCGACTAGTCTTGTATAAGCAAGCATTCTTTTGAATTTCTTGAGCCCTGATTCTTTCACAATGAATGTATAAATACTAGCACTTTTCTATGGGACAACATGCTTCTTTCTAAGCTAGATTTCTCTCTGTTCTTGCTCAAACTACATCTTTTATTCCATTGACAAGTGAAAGTACTTAAGACAAGCAACCATTCCAAACCTGTGAGTGGTGATGCATGGAATGGGAAACATAAAAGAAAATGCATACAAGAGAGCGACCTAGAAGGTATACCATATTTCAGATATACATCTTCTTTATTTAATAAAGCATAAAGAAAAACAAAGGAACTTCACCACCTTTAGTCTTCATGTCCCTTTTTCTTTGCTCGATTCTCCTTGCTTTCCTTTGCCCTTTGGATCTTCTTTCTTTTTCTTTCTCAGTTCTCCTTGTTGTTTAGTTGTTGAGTCCCCCTTTGGATCTTCTTTCTTTTTCCTTCTCAGTTCTCCTTGTTGTTTTGTTGTTGAGTCCCTCTCTTCTCTTTGCCATACTCCTGAGCTTATCATTGTTTCCTTTAGCCTCTGAGCATTGAATCTCACGCTTACAAGTTTCTGCTCTTCAAATATCTTGCGAGCTTCATTAAAACTTTTGATTTGTGGGTTGAGTAATGGGGGTGCTCCACAAAGGTAACTGAGCTTTTCTTGGGTGCATATATCATAGTCGAGTCTGTCCTTATGCCTGGCTTCCCTGAACATTCTGCTTTCATTGAACTCTTTGTGAAATGTATCATGTCTAGCATCCAACCTATGGAGAAGCTCCCTTTGTTGAGCTTGCTCTTTCCTTAGTTGAGCTTGTTCTTGTATTACTTTCTCCATAGCTTTTTCATATTCAGCAGTTGAATTGTTGATGGCTTCATGCATCTTGGCATATTGTTCTTGTTGTAGTTCCATCATGTGTGTTTGGTATTCATTTTGTTGGCTCATCCATTGAACTTGAACCCCTCTTTGTTGATCCATCAACTGCCAAAGGTCCCTTTGTTGCTGAGCTTGTTCCTCTTGGCTTCTTTGAATTTGTGAATATTGCCCAGAGATTCCTTCCAAGGCGGCTTGGAGTTGATTCATGTTTAAGGTATGGGGTTCTTCCATTTCTTGAGGCTCCTCCTCCTATCTTGCTTCTTTCCTTTTCTTTCTTCTTGCTAAAGGTTGCCTGGTGACAAATTCCAACCTTTCCCTGGTGAGAGGTTTTCCAATAGAGACCACATCAGTTTCTTCAAATTCTTCCAGAGGCACTCCAACTTCTTCACATAAGCGCAAATAGTACTAGGATATCCTAGCCAGCTGTCCTGTTTGACCTTTTGAGCTATGTCAATGATGTTCTTGGCTATAATTTCTCAAACATTGATCTCCCCTCCTTTCATTATGCAGTGGATCATTATTACTCTACTCACTGTTACTTCGGAATTATTTGAAGTAGAGATCAATGATCTCCTCACTATGTCATGCCATCCTTTTACTTGAGGTATGAGATCACCTCTCCGAAGTTTGAGTGGTTGTCCATGTGAATCCAACACCCAATCCGTGCCTACTCTGCATAAGTCACTAACACATCCATATATCTTGGGTCATTTTCAACCCTTTCCTCATAGCTAGCTTGTTTGAACCATTTTGGTTTGACCTTTAGCACCCTATTGATGGCGTCTGGACTAAGGTCAACAGTCACCCCTCTTACATAGCTCATGTACGGCTCTTCATCCTCAAATTCTCTTATCACATTAGTGTAGAACTCATGAATGAGAAGCATGCTCACTTCTTGAGGTTGGTTACAAAGAAGCTCCCATCCCCTCTTCCTGATTATTTTTTGTATCTCAGAGTATTCCTCCTTTCTTAGCTTGAAAGGTAACTCCGGAACAACATCTTTGCCTGACATCCAACTAAAGATGCGCTCATTGTGTTTGGATTTGAATCTTCTTCGATCAAAAGTGTTTTGTCCTTCATCTTCTATGGGTTGCTTGTCCCTCATATCTCTTGATGATGAGGCCATTGAAATTCACTTGCAAGGGTTGAATCTCCCATACCAAACTTAGATGAATGCTTATCCTCAAGCATAAAGAAAATGTTTATGAAGGGGGTGTAGAGAGATATATGATGACAAGGTAAATTAGACAAGCTAGAAAATGATGGTGAGAGGGAAGGGGGTGGTTAGGTTATGTTGAGAGAAGTAGTGCAGCATGAGTTTTGTTGGGCCAAAAAAAAAAAATAGGTCCAAAGCTAAAAGTTGTAAAGCAAGAATGATTTGGAAGTTGAGTGTGAATTCGGCTGATGAAATGGGGTGATGGAGAGGTGTAAATATGAGTGAGGATAAAATGAGGTTTGATGAATATGGTTGAAGTATTTAAAGTGATGTTTGTGGTGGGGCATGGTTAAGTGATGTCCGTGTTGGGGGGCATGATTTTAGTGGTTCGGTCATAGCATGGGGAGCATGCTTCCTTGTGCCCAATGCATGTTGAGTTGCTTTTTTTTCAATGCACAAAGTTCAAGACTCATGTGACTTTCTCTTCCTTGTGTATCCGTGACTTCCCTTCTAAGATTCTCCATCACTTCTTTCTTTCACTTCCCTGCAACAAAATTCCAAAATCTTGAGGTTCTTAAAGTAATCATACTAGCTAGCAACTTACGATGATATTCTTATATATAGTTGACTAGGCAAAAAAAATTAAAATTTATGAATTGATTCCCTACTCTACACTAACGAACTACACTCTCTTACTTTTTCTAGCATTATTTATGTATGTAAAGACACCAAACTTAGTTTATGACTAAGTGTTGTATGGAGTTAACATTTTCCATCTACTCCAAAGATGGTCACACCAAACTTAGTGTCTTACCTACATTGTATGCTATTTTACTCCCTTTTTCTTTTTTTTCTTTTTTTTTTTTGAAGAAGAAAATCTCTTATTATTGACTACTAAAGCATGAAAATAAAAGAGAACTCCTGTGCATGGGTTGCCTCCTATGAAGCGCTTGTTTATTGTCCTTAGCTTGACAATGCACTTCCTTGCTCATGTTAGCAGTTGCACACTCTCATCCTTGCTCCAGGGGCCACCAAGATAATGCTTCACCCTATGTCCATTGGCTGTGAAGGTTTGTTTTGAGGCTTCATCAAATAATTCTACATAGCCATGAGGGGATACTTTGGTGATGGTGTATGGACCAGTCCATCTAGACCTCAGCTTCCCAGGAAAAATCTTCAATCTCGAGTTGAATAGCAGCACCTTTTGGCCTGGTTCGAATGTTCTTTGGGAGATCCTCTTGTCATGCCACTTTTTTGCTCTTTCTTTGTATATTCTGGAATTTTCATATGCCTCCAATCTGAACTCCTCCAATTCATTGAGTTGTAGCAACCTCTTTTCTCCTGCTGCTTGAGCATCTAAATTCAGAAGTTTGGTAGCCCAAAAGGCTTTATGTTCAAGCTCCACAGGGAGGTGGCATTTTCATATGCCTCCAATCTGAACTCCTCCAATTCATTGAGTTGTAGCAACCTCTTTTCTCCTGCTGCTTGAGCATCTAAATTCAGAAGTTTGGTAGCCCAAAAGGCCTTATGTTCAAGCTCCACAGGGAGGTGGCATGCCTTTCCATACACCAGCTGAAATGGAGATTTTCCTATGGGTGTCTTGAAGGCTGTCCTGTATGCCCAAAGTGCATCATCCAGCTTCCTAACCCAATCCTTTCTTGTTGCCCCCACAGTTTTCTCCAAAATCCTCTTAAGCTCTCTGTTGGCAAGTTCAGCTTGTCCATTGGTTTGTGGATGATACGGTGTGGCTACTTTGTGAGTAACTCCATATTTGTGGAGTAGAGAATTTAGTTGCTTGTTGCAGAAGTGGCTTCCCCCATCACTTATAAGTCCTTTGGGTACTCCAAATCTAGTGAAGATGTTCTTCTTTAGGAATTGCAAGACCACGTTGGTATCACATGTGGTGGTGGCTATTGCTTCTACCCATTTTGAGACATACTCCACTGCTACTAAAATGTATTTGAATGTGTAGGATGGAGGGAAAGGTCCCATGAAGTCTATTCCCCACAGATCAAAGAGTTCCACTTCCAAAATGAACTTCTGAGGCATCTCATTTTTCTTTGACAAACCCCCTGTTCTTTGACATTCATTGCAATGGTTCACAAACTCTCTAGCATCGTTGAAGATTGAAGGCCAGTAGAAACCACTTTGAAGGACCTTTGCAGCCGTTCTTTCAGCCCCAAAATGACCACCATAACTTGAGTTATGACAATGCCATAGTATGTTCTTCATTTCACCCTCTGACACACATCTTCTTATCATTCCATCCGGGCATCTTTTGAACAGAAATGGCTCATCCCAGAAGAAGAATTTAGCCTCATGAAGCAGCTTCTTGACTTGTTGTTTTGTGTACTCTTGTGGGATGATTCTTCCTGCCTTGTAGTTGGCCATGTCTGCAAACCAAAGGACGTGTTGAATTTGCAAGAGATGCTCATCTGGAAATTCTTCATTTATTGATTGAAGGTTGTCTTGGAGTGTATCTTGTGGTAGCCTTGACAAGTGGTCAGCAACTTGATTTTCATTGCCCTTCCTATCTTTTATCTCAATGTCAAACTCTTGTAGGAGTAGTACCCATCTGATTAGCCTTGGTTTGGCATCCTGTTTTGACATAAGATACTTAAGAGCAGCATGGTCAGTATACACTAAGACTTTAGAGCCAATCAAATATTGTCTAAACTTATCAAAAGCATATACCACAGCTAGTAGCTCTTTCTCCGTTGTGGTGTAGTTTTTTTGAGCTTCATTCAATACCTTACTTGCATAGTAAATAACATGAAGCTTCTTTTCCTTCCTCTGCCCTAACACAGCACCAATTGCAAGGTTACTTGCATCACACATGAGTTCAAAAGGCAGTCCCCAACTTGGGGGTGTGATGATTGGTGCTGTGGTGAGCTTAGCCTTTAGAGTTTCAAAAGCATGTTTACATTCATCATCAAAAAGAAAAGGATTGTTTACCACCAGCAAATTGCTTAGTGGTTTTGCTGTTTTGGAGAAATCTTTGATGAATCTCCTATAGAATCCAGCATGCCCTAAGAAGCTTCTAACGGCTTTCACACTAGTTGGCAAAGGAAGTTTTTCTATAATTTCTACTTTTGCCTTGTCAACTTCTATACCCTTTCTTGAAATTTTGTGACCAAGAACAATGCCTTCGGGTACCATGAAACGACATTTCTCCCAATTTAAAACTAAATTGGTTTCTTGGCACCTTTTCAAGACCAGGGTAAGATGGTACAAGCAAGCATTGAAAGAATCACCAAAGACAGAGAAATCATCCATAAAGACTTCAATAAATTTTTCTACCATGTCTGAGAAGATTGATAGCATGCATCTTTGAAAGGTAGCTGGGGCATTACACAGTCCGAATGGCATTTTTCTATATGCAAAGACTCCAAAGGGACAGGTAAAGGAGGTCTTCTCTTGATCCATGGGGTCAACCACTATCTGGTTATACCCAGAATATCCATCAAGAAAACAGTAATAAGCATGGCCAGCCAACCTTTCAAGCATCTGGTCAATGAAAGGGAGAGGAAAGTGATCTTTTCGTGTGGCATCATTCAGCCTCCTATAATCTATGCACATCCTCCACCCTGTCACCGTTCGTGTTGGAATAAGCTCATTCTTCTCATTAACAATGACAGTCATTCTCCCTTTCTTAGGTACTACTTGCATTGGACTGACCCATGGGCTGTCAGATATAGGGTAGATGATCCCAGCTTTACACAACTTCAGGACTTCCTTTTGAACAACCTCCTTCATTGTGGGATTCAATCTTCTTTGAGGTTATACCACTGGTTTGGAATTCTCCTCCAAGAGTATCTTATGCATGCATATGGCAGGGCTTATGCCTTTCAAGTCATCAATGGTCCATTCCAACACCTCTTTGTGAGCTTTCAATACTACAAGGAGCTTTTCTTCTTCCTCTGCACTCAATGTAGAATTGATGATCACTGGGAAGCTTTCCTTTTCACCAAGGAATGCATACTTAAGATGAGGGGGTAGTGGTTTCAACTCTTGTTATGGTGCCCCTTCTTTCTTAGCTTCACTTGGTTCCTCTGATGCTTCCAATTTGTTCTCTTCTTGTCCTTGGATGTCCTGGACTTCCTCCTGTTTCACTTGATGGTTCGTGTCAAGTACTTCTTCAACCAAAGAATCTACTACATCAATCCTCATGAAACTTTCTTTCTCAACAGGGTGTTACATTGCTTTGAAGACATTTATGGTCATTTGCTCATCATGCACTCTGAAAATCATCTCTCCCTTTTCCACATCAATGATTGTTCTAGCTGTAGCCAAAAAGGGTCTACCAAGAATGACTGAGTTGTTCCCCTCTTCATCCATATCTAGGACTACAAAATCAGCTGGAAATATAAAGTTTCCCACTTTCACCAAGAGGTTCTCAACTACTCCATTTGGTATTTTGATGGATCTGTCAGCAAGTTGGAGTGACATCCTTGTGGATTTAAGCTCTTCAATCATCATTTTCTTCATCATGGTAAGGGGCATTAAGTTAATGCTTGCTCCCAGGTCACAAAGTGATTTGTCAATGGCCATGCTCCCAATCGTGCAGGGTATGAGGAAGCTGCCAGGATCTTTGAGTTTTGGTGGTAGCCCTTTTTGAATGATGGCACTGCACTCTTGAGTGAGAATCACTGTTTCTTTTTCTTGCCAACTTCTCTTCTTGGTGATCAATTCCTTAAGAAAATTTGCATATAATGGCATTTGTTCTAGAGCTTCTGCCAATGGGATGTTGATTTTGAGTTTCTTGAAGATTTCTAAGAACCTTGGGAATTGTTGGTCCTTTGCTCCTTTATGTATCCTAGTTGGGTATGGGAGCTTGGGTACATAAGCTTTTACTCCTTCATTTTTGTTTTCTTGTTGTAGCTTCACATTCTCCTTGTTATCATGGTTGCTTTCTTGACTTGGTGGTTTGCCTTTTTTAGATGTTGAAGCCTTTTCTTCATCTTGCCTTTCCACTTGTTTTTCTACTGTGTCTTGCTCTTTGGGTTTTATTGCTTCTTTATTCAAACTTTCTCCAACTACCTTGTCACTCCTCAACTGCAGAGCTTTACATTCCTCTCTCAGGTTGGGTATTGTATCACTTGAGAGAACATTGATTGGTCGTTCAGCTTGTTTGGCTAATTGTCCCACTTGTCACTCAATATTCTTCATGGTAGCCTTATGTTCCTTTTGTCCCTTCATTAAGGCTTGAGTGGTTTGAGCAAGTGCTTGCAAGGTTGCTTCAAGATTTGAGATTTTGGTCTCATGATGGTCAATTGGGGATATGATGGGGGTTGATTGTTGTTGGAAGTTGTTGGGTGGATTAGTGTGGTAATTTTGTGAGTTGGATGTTGGTGTAGGAAAGTTATTTTGGTGAGTTTGTGAATTATTATGAGGTGGTTGATATGTGTTTTGTGTTTTTCTATATTGGTTAGTGTTGGTGGCATGGTGATTTTGGTTATTTGTGTTACGGGTGTGGTTGTGGTTGTTGTTCTTTTGCCAATGGTTTTCACCCCACTTTAGATTGGGATGATTCTTCCAGGATGGGTTGTATGTATCACCATGAAATTCATCCTGAGAATTTGAAGTATTCTGCATGTACTAAACTTGTTCTTGTGGCTGTTCAACAGTGGTCCCTTCACCTTGGCCCCATTCAAGTGATGTTTGATTTGTTGTGTTCACTGATGCTAGTTGGAGACCATCCATTCTCTTTGTTATCATTTTCATTTGTTGTTGGATTTGTTGGTGCATTAACTTATTTTGTGCCAAGATAACGTCAACACCTTCAAGCTCCATTACGCCTTTCTTTGGGGCCGGGTTATGTTGCCTCTCTAATGAGTAATAATACTGATTGTTTGCCACAATCTCAATGAGGTCTTGAGCCTCCTCAGCAGTTTTCATCATGTTGAGTGATCCTCCTAATGAGTAGTCTAGTCCCTTCCTTGCTTCTAAGCTTAAGCCTTCATAGAAGTTTTGGAGTTTGACCCAATCACTAAACATGTCAGGTGGACATCTTCTCATTAGTGCCTTATATCTTTCCCAAGCTTCATACAATGATTCCCCTTCCATTTGCCTGAAAGTTTGAACCTCTGTTTTCAACTTGATGATTCTTTGAGGTGGGTAGAACTTTGCTAGAAATCTGCCCATCACGTCATTCCAATTGTTGAGGCTTTCCTTGGGGAATGACTCTAGCCATTGAGTGGCCTTGTCCCTCAAAGAGAATGGAAATAGCAGCAGTTTGTAGACATTTGGATGCACTCCATTTTTCTTCACTGTATTGCATATCCTCAGAAAAACAGACAGATGTTGATTTGGGTCTTCAAGAGGTCCCCCTCCATAGGAGCAGTTGTTTTGTACCAAGGTGATGAGCTGAGATTTCAACTCAAAATTGTGGGCATGAACATTTGGAGTGGCAATACTGCTCCCACAATGTCTTGGATCAGGGATGGTATAGGAAGATAACACCTTTCTAGGTGGTCCATCATTGTTGTTGACCCCTCCAGGAGGATTGTGCATGTCGTCCTCCATGAATTGGTCTTCTCCCTCTGATTCTTCTTCACCAACTATCCCATTTCCTCTTTCTGCTCTCCTTATCCTTTGGAGGGTTCTCTCGTCCTCAGTATTAAGTCTATTAGCTCCTGACATACACAAATAAAACCAAAATCACAGTGAAACACTCTAGTTCTAGAGTGGAATTAGAGTTAGTGAAACAAAGTATCAAACAGTTAGTGGGCTAAACAAAAACACTAAAAAAAATGCTTAATCTAAACTACCATTCATGTAATCATTGTCAATCTTTTCCAATTCCCGGCAACGGCGCCAAAAACTTGATACGTAAAAATTTGATTTTACGTATAACCGGCAAGTATACCGGATCGTATCAAGTAATAAGACTCACTAAGAGTGAGGTCGATCCCACGGAGATTGGTAGATTAAGCAACTTTAGTTAAATGACAGATTTAGTCAAACAAACATGGTTTTGATTTCATGAGTTTTGAATGCTTAAAGGAAATTGCAAGGAATTAAATGACAAGAAAATTTAAGAGCTAAAGTAAGGAAAGCAATTAAAATGACCGAAAGTAAATAATGGAAACTTAAATTGCAAGAAACTTAAATGACATCAAAAGTAAATTGCAAGAAAGTAAAGTGCTGAATTCTAAAGTGCTGAATTCTAAAGAGCAAAAGAGTAAATAGCAAGAAATAGAGAAACAGAATGTAAATGACAAGAATAATAAATTGCAAGAGTGTAGAAGGGAATTGGGTAGTGGGTATTAAAACACTAAGAGCAAAAGAAATGAGAGTTAATGATAGAGAGAATCATTAGGGATCAGAGATGCAAATTCTCATGAATTGATGTTAATCAATTCCTTCTCAATCATGGGTATAGATCCATGGCAAGTGGTTAATTGAATCCCAATCTCTTGGTGATTCAATTTCTCTCAACATAACCAATTGCCACTCTCGTGATCTAATTGTTCATGAGAAGAGATGAAGCTCAATTTCTAATCCAAACCACACAATTTCCAGAATCTCAACTTAGGGAGGTTACATCTCACATACCAACCAAAGTGTATTGATTAAGGAGATTATGAAAGGATGAACTCTAAACTGAACTATGTGGTTCATCTCTCAAATTCACCACATAATTCATATAGATTAGCCCCTCTCTCGATGGTGGTTGAATCTTTGAAGAACAAGAATTTCCTTTTGGATTAACCACTTGAATTGAGAAGGAGAAGATGATTTATCAATGCATTCAAACAAGCAGAGCTCTTCCCCCTAATGAAAGTGGGGTTTAGTGAATCATGGCTCCAATTTCCACAACAATTGCCATAAATGAAAATTAAACTAAGTGTCAAGAAGGATGAAGAAGAAGAAGAAAATGCTTAAAAACTCCAAAATCAAGAGGAAAAGTCCCAAGAAGAACCAAAATAGCTCTCCGGGTATCTTCCCAGAAATGCTAGAGAGTTCTCCAAGTAAAAGTGCTAGTAAGTGCTAAAAGTCTAGAAATCTAAATGTCCAACGAAAAAATCCCCCCTAAGTACAAACTCCTTCTCTATTTATATTAGTCCTAAAACTCCTTCAAAGATCTTCAATTGGGCTAGCAATGTGGGCTTCCTCATTGTTGAATTCTTGGCTCAATGGAAGAAGTGTTGCTAGACATGGAAGGAGGAGTTCATTCATGATGCTTCTGGCCCAATGGCTTGGCGTTTTTGCCAATAATGCTAGCCTTAATGCACGTTGGCAACATGCATTGTGTTTTCCTGGGAGTGAGCTTTGAGACTTGGGCGTTGCTAGCCCAAGTTGTTGCTAACAACTTGTTTTCCTTCTTCTTGACTCTACATTCATGCTTAATGTTGCCCAATAATTGAGTATCAATCCTCTGCTTCAATATGGACTATCATACATCATTAGAAATCTCAGAGTGTCTTCTTTCTAATGCACTTAGAATCATCTTAATTGGAGCTTTGTAGCTCAAGTTATGCTTCCTCAAAGAAGGTAAGGTCAGGCTGCCAAGTTGTTGTCGAACACGCCCCTTTCTTCTCAAGTTGGCAACGTGCCAAGCCTCCCAAGGCTAAAACATGGGGCTGGCGTTGTCCTCAAACACGCCCCCTTGTTGGCACGTTAGCAACGTGCCCGTGCTCCCCTCCAGGGCTGCTTTCTAGCCTTCAACTTTGCTTGTCACGTTGCCTTGGAACACGCCTCTAGAAGCTGGCGTTGGCAACGTGCTCGAGTCAATGGATTGCTTCTCAAAATTGCTTGTCACGTTGCCTTGGGACACGCCTTTGGAAGCTGGCGTTGGCAACGTGCATGCTTCTTTCCCTGGGCAAGCTTTCTTGCCTAGCGTTGGCATTGGACACGCCAATACATCCTCAAGTTGGCAACGTGCTCGAGTGAGTCTCTCCAGGACTGCATCCTAGCTTGGCTTTGCTTGCTACGTTGCCCCCAAACACGCCTTTGGAAGCTTTTGTTGGCATCGTGCTCGAGCCTTCCTCAAGGCTCCAATTTTGTTGCTTGGCGTTGTCCTTAAACACGCCTATGTTTCCTGGCGTTGGCAACATGGGTTGAGATCCAAGGCTTGCTGCGTTGCCTTGGAACACGGCAATGAAGAGTGGCGTTGGCAACGTGCTCGATGGGTGGAGATCCAAGGCTTGGTGCCTACCAAGCTTTCCTCCCTGGCGTTGCCTCTAAACACTCCAATGAAGTAGCACGTTGGCAACGTGCTCGAGCTTCTTCCCTGGGCAAATTCTTCTAGCTCAACGTTGCCTTGAACAACGCCTATACTCCCCACGTTGGCAACGCCCTCGAAGCTCCTTCCTGGCCCAAGTTGGCAACGCCCAAATGAGCTTTCCAAGGTTGCTTGGTGTTGCCTTCAAACACTCACCCTTTCTCCAAGTTGGCAACGCGAACAACTCCTCTTCTTCTTGCCCAGTTTGCTTCTTGGCGTTGCTGCCAAGCACTCCAATGTAGCTCCAAGTTAGCAACGTGCATAGTTCTCACAGGAGACCACTTTCTTGCAAGGTTGTTTGTTCTCTTCCTGAAGTAAGGTTCCAATGGCGTTGCCAACTTGAATCCCAAGTTAGCAACGTGCATCTTGTTATTCTTGAAAGAGTTGTTAGCCACTTGCTTGCTTCATTCTTGCTTCAATGCTTTCTTGTTTCATCACCTATCATTAACAAGGGAAATTGCTTCAAAGTCTTACCAATCCATGCAAATTAATTTCATGAGATCCATTCATACTCATTCATTTATGTATTCCTTAAATCATTTGCATGAATTTGGCTACAATCAACATGGTCCTTGGTGTTCTCATGCATGAAGACAAAACTCATAAAAATACTTGTTTATTTAGAGAAAATGAGTGAAACTAAGCTAAAACCAACTAAACTCACTAGCTAATATAGCAAATATGCAAATGCATCAGTCAACTTCTAACTATGAAGGTAAGTTAAGTGGATGAATTAATTTTGATTCCTCAGGTCCTAGTCTTTCCTTGGGAAAGGCTAGAGTTATTGAAACTCGAATTAATTCTTGAAGAATTCCAATTTTCAGTCAACAATGAGTTTGATAACTCAAGAGTTACCAATTAATCAACCAAAGCCAAAAGGTAGAAAAATCTAAATTATTTATATCATAATTAAAAGAAACAATTCATAGATCTGAAATACCTCAAATTATATTAAATAGAAAGTTAGATTGAACATAGAAATCCATAAGCCAAATTGGCAACATCAAGTAATCAACTAAAGTAATAAATAAAAGTAGAAAATAAATTAAAGGAACATTGAACCTATGATTGAAGAAGATGAAATCCTAATTCTAAAAAATCCTAATCCTAATCCTAATCCTAAGAGGGAGGAGAGAACCTCTCTCTCTAAAAGCTACATCTAAATTATGAAAAGTGTGAATTATGATTTGATCTGAAGTGTCCCCTTCATTCCTCCACTTTGCACCCTTTAATCTGTGTTTTCTGGGCTTGAAACTGGGCCGAAAATGGCCCAGGATTCGCTGGAAACAAATTCTGCCACACTTATTTTCGCAGATGCGACGCGTTCGCATTGCCTAACTGTACGGCCATTATGGCAAATTATATATCAAATTGAAACCCCGGACGTTAGCTTTCCAACGCAACTGGAACCGCGTCATTTGGATCTCTGTAGCTTAATTTATAGTCGTTTTAGTGCGAGAGGGTCAGGCTGACAGCTTTGTAGTTCCTTCAACTTCTTGTATTCCTTCCACTTCTGCATCCTTCCTTTTCATCCTCTAAGCCATTCCTGCCCTGTTATCCCTGAAATCACTTAACACACATATCAAGGCATCTAGTGGTAATAAGAGAGGATTAAATAAAAGAAAATAAAAGCCAAAGAAGCATGCTTTCAATCATAGCATAAAATCGGGAAGGAGAATGTAAAACCATGCAAATCATATGAATAAGTGGGCAAAGACTTGATAAAAATCACTCAATTGAGCACAAGATAAACCATAAAATAGTGGTTTATCATACCCACTTTTGTTCTTTCAAGTTTTTGTAAGGACTTGAAACCATATAACCTTTTTGCATCGAGTCTATATTGTATCTTCTGCCTTACACCATACCTTACCCTTGTTTAAATCATATGGTTATCCGGTATTTGAACTTTTATATATATGTGCTAAGATTTCTTACTTTTCTAAAAAGTATTTAAAAAGTAGAGCACTAAGGCTATGTATTATCTTATGTATTATTTTAATTTTCGAGAACAAGAATTTTTATAAGGTGGGAGAAATGTAAGATCCAAAATTTTTGAAAAAATCTATTTTGAACTAATTTTAAATTATATTTTTATTTACAGGTTTAATTTCAGAAGTTATTTTATTGAAAATAATTAAAGGCAGTTTTGATTAATTGGATTTGAAATAAATTAAAGTTTTTATCCAAACTCTATAACTATAGATTATTTTCCTATTTACAATTCAAAGTTTTAGAATTATATAATTTTACAATTATTGAGCTATTTTCTATATTTAAAATATAAAGTTGGTAGTTATAAATTGATAAGAATTTTATATGAATTGATTCAAATAATTTATATTTATATAAACTAATACTTTAATTTTTATAAATATAGAAAATTAATTATATTATCTTATATTTTAAATTAGAATACTTGATTGAGAGTTAATTAACAAATTAGTAATTAAATAATAGTTTTAAAGTAATTTTGAGGGATAAAATTAGATTTCAAATAAATACAATATAACCTAAATTGATTTAGGAATTTTCAAATCCTAGTTAATCCAAAATCCTCAATTAATACACAAATCTAATCCCAACTTTTACCAAATTGAACCTTAAGCCCCCTAAAACACAAACATTAGATACAGCCCCCCTTTTGTCCAACAGAACACACGCACACACACATTAGAAAAAGAAAGAAAGAAAAAAAGGGGAGACAGAAGTAGGGGAAGGAGAGAAGAGAGGGAGCTGTGATTCAAAGAGGAAAGAGGAGGGAGACTGCCGCTGCCATCTGTGCCACTGCCACCACATCCAGCTACCGTCGTGCCGCCATGTTATAAAGAGGAGGGAGAGAGCGCGAAGAGCAGAGAAAAGAGAGAGGAAGAACGCACGCGAGGGAGCTTAGCCGTGGGGAGAAGGGACGCGTGTCTGACCCGTCGCTGCCGGTTGATAAACCCCATTTTTAGCGTTTATCTTGTGCTTAATTTAAATAATTTTATCAACTTTTCTCACACGTATTCACATAATTTGCATGTTTTTAAGATTCCTTCCTAATTTTGTGTTGTAATTGAAAACATGCTTTCTAGGCCTTAAAATCACTAATTTTTAATCCTCTCTTATTATCATTTGATGCCGTATGTGTTTGTTAAGTGATCTAAGAGTTTATAAGGCAGGAATCACTTGGAAGTTGGAAAAGAAGTATGCAAAATTGAAAGGAACACAAGGAATTGAATATTTGAGAAGTTGAGATCGACGCACACGCGTGGTTGAAGCGTACGTGCCACCAAGCCATCTTTCCAGCGACGCGTACGTGTGACTGATGCGTATGCATGACCATTGCATTGTCTAGCGACGCGTGCGCATGACTGTCGCTGCTATTTCGTCTAGCACTATCCATCAGCATCGTCGCTGGTCCACCTTGGAGCCGCCGTCGTCACCATTGAAACCGAGGAGAGAGAGTTCGCAAGGAGAGAGGGGATGCACATGTGGCATCGCTGTCGCCGTCTTCATCTGAACCGCCGTCAGATCTGCCACTGCCGAAGCTTCTAGCCATGCCTCTGCCACCGGGAATGCCACTGTCGCCACTGAGATCCACTGACAGTAAGGGTTTTAAGTTGGTTTCTGTTCTTTTGGGTTTCGGGAAGATTTTCAGCGCTGCGTGGTTATTACAGTCGCTATCACCGGGATTTTAGCTCGCCATTGTCGCTCAAGGTTATTGTTAGAGCTACTGTCGGGTCAACTCAAAGTTTTGGTCACTTCGTTTTGTCATTACAGTAAGTATTTATGTTTCAGAAATCCCTGCGTTAGTATTCTGTTATGTTTGGTTATAAACTCTGGGGTTTGGTAATGTAGGTTTGAGTTCTTATTATTGCATGTCACTTTTAAGTTGCTGTGGTTGCTGCGAGAATAGTTAGGGACTGAGTTTGCGGTTGCCGTTGGTTTCAGGTTGAGAGAAAAGGTTCCGTTGACGCGTTTGGGTTATGGTTTCGACAAGTCGAGGTAGGGGCTTTTTATAAAAGCTAATTTATTTAAATTGGAATTGTTGTAGACTGATATGATGTGTGAAATGCATTTCTAGTGATTATGAAAGTCTTATGAATTGTCTATTTTATCTTGGATGAATATGGTTGTCTTTTTTATTTCACTATTGACTGATTTTGTTAAATTGAAGATTTCTGGATTGGTTGATTTGAAATGATTTTGATAGTCTGAAAGTCTGAATTTTATTTTATTGGAAACTGATTTAGTCTTGAACCCATTAAAAAAGGTTGAGGATTGGTTTGGTTGGGATCCGAAATGGGTGACAAAGTCCATGTTTTAGGGGAGATGCTACCGAAATTTCTATAAAATCCGAGACTTTGTTTGAAATGATATTTTAAAATAATGAATTATGCTTTTAATTGAATTATTGATAAATGAATTATGTTTGAACTTATTTTATAAGAAAATTATTATATTTTGAATGTAATTTATTTAAGAAAAGAATTATGGTTTAAAGTCGATTTAAAGATGAAAATTCTTATGTTTTGGAATTTGATTTAAGTAAACAGATTTGGAGGAGTTTTAGTGGATTTAAAAGAAACTTAATTTCGATTAACTAATTTCATTTTACGATTTTTTAGGAAAAGTTTGAAGTATTTTCTAAAACTTTATTTAGGAAAACTTAAAAAAATTCCGAGCCTTTGGAAACAGATTTAAGAATGAAATTGAAATTGGTTTTTGATATAAATGATTTGGTTTTGGTTTAAGTAAGTTGGTTTTGAAATTAGTTTAGAATATTTGGATACATGACTTGGTTTTGGTTTAAATTCTATTTCATTTATTCAAATCAATGAGCTAAGGTTTTAGAGGTTTTCAATGAATTTAAGAAAATGAGTTAGGTTATTCAACCCTAAAGTCTTAGGACTCTGCTGAGAAATTTTATCACTAAATCTTGATTTAGAATGAATGATTTTGACTCTTTCTGAAGAGATTTTGAAATTGGCATGGTTTTAAAGTTGTTTGGAAGTTTTTGAAAGATGTTGTAAAAAGTGACTCTGTTTTAAAAAGTGATTCTTGGCAAGATGTGAACGGAATACGTTTGTTAATTGAAAGTAAATGGTTCAAGAATGATTATTGAAATAAGAGTTTGAGCCTGATTGATTGTGGATAGTACTTAGATTTTTGATAAGTCACTTGCGCCTGGCATGGACAGTTGGTTAATCCCGCTTGTCAGGATTGCGGTCCCGCTTACGTGTAGATGTGAGATCGGAGGCAGAGTATTCCACTCACATCCTTTCTGATCACAGGAGTGTCCCCGACACTATATCTATGGGGGGTTCCCGTAGCTATATTCGTGATCGAAAGGAGACATTCTCATAGGAATGTGTCAGGTTGGCAATTGAACCGATAATGTGATATCACAGCCAGTAGGACAGATATTCATCATTTGCATCTATGTGACATTGTTTAGGTGTGCATATTGTAATTAGTTTCCCTATGTGAATTCTTATGTTAACTGCTAACTATTATAATTGTTGTAATTGCTCTTAATTGTTTTGAACTACATTAATTGTGATTGTGTTTGATTGGTTGGTTTGTGATGAATTGGTTGATGATTGAGTTATTTGGGGCGAAGGACGTATTGGATTTGGATGGGTCTGAGGCCGTGATTGGTATATTTGAAGTCTAGTTCTATATAAAATATCTAACTAGTTCAACATAGACTTAATGAACCTATGCTTGGATCAGGATAATCGTTTATACAGCTTAAGGTAACTTCTTTTATGTTCATGGTCTAGTAAAGTATGAAACATCAAACTCCTACAACATAAACTTAATTAAACCTATGCTTGGAACAGGTTGGTTATTCATACTGTCTAGAAAAACTTTTAAGATTTTACAAGAAAGAAAAAAGTTTTTGTTTTTTATTATTTTGAGGAATTAACCAAGTTCTCATTAAAAAGGATATCTGGATTTTGAATGTGAACCCATGGTTTTGGAAAGACACATAAGACGAGCAATGATTAGTGTACTTTAAGAATAGTTTTATTTTACGTATCTTATTATAGCAATTCTATAACCCTATAGTGAGAACTAACGAGGATGATGTTCTCACTCTCCTACAAGTTTTCTCTTTTCAGGATATGGATGACAAAGTTTCAGAAGAGTTATTTCATCTTCTGTTTATTTGATATTTTTGTATTATCTTAGTTATTATTTTTTCCTCGCCTTTATCTTTACCAATTTTGTAAGAGGGATAGGAATTTGTGATATGTATGATTGTAAGTTATTGTTATATATATATATAATTTTAAAGTATTGTATCGGGTCTGTATGTATATGTATATATGTTTTCAACAGAAAAGTGTTTTCGAAAGGTTATGTGATTTTAAGTTTTAAACATGCTCCTATTTTAGTAATTAAATATGTTTATAGTCATCGTAGTATCCAATCTATCAGAGTAGCACAGCCGGAAGCGTGACATTCTGATAGTGAGGATGTTACAATCAACACTCAATGGCAACCAAATCCAAGTCTATAATTAGAAAACGTCTTGCATATAGTGCTACTGCTCCTATTGACTTATCATAAAACCTACCAAAGAATGTCACTCAAGATTTAAAATGTCCTCATTGAAAATCTACCATGGATGCAGAATTTAAGGCTCTTATAAATGTTATACTTAGAATCTTTTGGTTTCAACCTCAATGCTACTATAGTAGACAAAAAATAGATTTTTGATATTAAAAGAAATAGGAAATGTATCATTATGAGGTATACAACTAGACTGGTTAGCAAAGATTTTCATCAAGTGAAGGGAATAGATTTTGTCAAATCTACTAAGGAATTAGGGTTTAGTCAATTATAATTTGCCATGAAATGAATTTTGCATGACTAAAATAGTTGGTAAGAAATCGTAATCCGGAAGAGTAAACAACTTCGAAACCTTGACTATCTTCTCACATATCTTTCTCAAAACATCATTTTCTACTTGCTTGACTAAGTGATTCATTCAACTATTGTTGCTCAATCCATTAATCTTCATGGAATCGACCTTTACTCACCTGAGGTATTACATGATATGACCCAGTGCACTTGCTGGTTCAGTTGTGGACATTCTAATTCAGCACCAAGTTTTTGGCGCTGTTGCCGGGGATGGACTATGATTGAAAACTAACCGTTGTTTGACTGCTTAGATTAGGCATTTTACTTTACTTTTGTTTGATTTATTTCCTTAAATTTCCCGAATTCAAGTTAGTTACTTTTCTCTTAATTTCTGAAATTAAGTTTGGTGTCCCCTTAGTAATTTTATTTGTTTTCCCTGGTTATTTTTCTTATTCATTATTTTCGATATTTAGTAGTTATTTTTCTTTGTTGATTTTCAAAATTTTTAGTGTGATTTATTCAGTTTATTTTATTACCTCACTGGGAATTCTCTGCACTCTAACATAGAGATTCACACCTTTTCTTTGACTTTTGTTGTTTATGAGAAGGAACAGAAACAAAGAGCCTCTTCTAGACTTTGATCTTGAGATTGAAAGGACCTTGAGGCGGTGTTTATAACAAGCCAGAGGTTATAAAGCTGGTGAGAGTCTCAGGGATAATTTCGAGAAAGAAGCTGAAGAGTCCACTATGGAGCTCAACAACAACAACAATGCGGTTAATGCCAATGTTGTTAACCCTCCTAATATGCCTGCATAACCTAGGAGAATACTTGGCTCATATACTACTCCCAGCCTTGATTTCTATGGGAATAGCATTGTTGTATCCCCTGTTGATGCTAACAACTTTGAGTTAAAGCCTCAGTTGATTTCTCTGGTGCATCAAAATTGCTAGTTTCACGGACTCCTGCAGGAATATCCAAACCTGTTTATCTCTAATTTTCTGCAGATCTGTGACACTGTGAAGACTAATGAATTTAATCTTGATATCTACAAGCTATTTCTCTTTCCATTTTCTGTAAGGGACAGAGCTAAGAAATGGCTTGACACTCAGCCCAAGGAGAGTTTGGATACTTGGGATAAGGTGGTCAACAGGTTTCTGACCAAGTTCTTTCCACTTCAGAGGTTGACTAAGCTGAGGATAGACATTCAGACCTTCAGGCAGAGAAAGGGTGAGTCTCTCTATGAAGCCTGAGAAAGGTACAAGTTGATGCTTAGGAAGTGTCCTCCTGATATGTTCTCAAACTGGATTTAGCTACAGATATTCTATGATGGAGTCTTTGAGACTGCCAGAATGTCTCTGGATAATTCTGCAAGAGGGTTGCTCCACATGAAAAAGACCCCCTGATAAAGCTATGGAATTGATTGAGATGGTTGCTAAAACAAGTATTTGTACTCTTCTGAGAGGACCTCAGTAAAAAAAAGTAGTCATAGAGTTGGATGCCTTGGATGCTATTCTTGCCCAAAATAAGGCTATGTCTAAGCAAATTAATGCTATTACACAACACTTGAGTGGAATGCAAGTTTCAGCCATCAGTACTCAAGACATTTCCTATGACATGAGTGGTGGCTTCCCTCGAGGTGAGAATTATGAGTATGGCCATTTTGTTCTTGAACAGGTTAATTACATGGGTAATTCCTCTAGACCCTCTAACTTTGAGTGGAAAGACCAATCTCAGAGGCAACCGAACTTCAATAATGCTCAAGGCAATTTTAATCAGAATAATTCTAACAACCGTCAGTTTCAAGCCTTTCAGCCACAACACCCTCTCAACCTCAGAATAACCCTAACTTGGCATCTATAGTTGCAAAGCTCTCCAAAAATACTCACAGTTTTATGCAGGAGACCAGAGCCTTACTCTGAAACTTAGAAATTTAAGTGGGTTAGTTAAGCAAGCAAATACCTAAAAGGCCTCCTAACACTCTTCTTAGTAACACAGTGACAAATCCAAAAGAAGAGTGCAAGGCTATCACAGTAGTAAATGAACCAGTGACAAGTGAATAAGCACAAGTTATTGAGGAATTAGTGGACACACAATCCTCAGAGAAGACTGAGGATACTATAGGACATACCCCCCCAAAGCATCCAGGAAATCCTTTCCCAGTTGATCTTGAGAAACACTCGGCATTGCCCAAAGCACCTGAGTACATGCCAAATATGCCATCTCCTCAAAAGCTTCAAAAGGAGACCTAGGACAAGTGATGAGCGGATAATTTATACGCTTTTTGGCATTGTTTTTAGTATGTTTTTAGTATGTTTTAGTTAGTTTTTATTATATTTTTATTAGTTTTTAGTTAAAATTCACTTTTCTGGACTTTATTATGAGTTTGTGTGTTTTTATATGATTTCAGGTATTTTCTGGCTGAAATTGAGGGACCTGAGCAAAAATCTGATTCAGAGGCTGAAAAGGACTGCAGATGCTGTTAGATTCTGACCTCCCTGCACTCAAAGTAAATTTTCTGGAGCTACAGAAGCCCAATTGGCATGCTCTCAACTGCGTTGGAAAGTACTTTGCTGGGCTTTCCAGCAATGTATAATAGTTCATACTTTGCCCGAGATTTGATGGCCCAAACAAGCGTTTCAAGTCAGCTCAAGAATTCTGGCGTAAAACGCCGGAACTGGCACAAGAATGGGAGTTAAACGCCCAAACTGGTACAAAAGCTGGCGTTTAACTCCAAGAAGAGTCTCTACACGAAAATGCTTCAATGCTCAGCCCAAGCACACACCAAGTGGGCCCGGAAGTGGATTTTTATGTAATTTACTCATCTTTGTAAACCCTAGGCTACTAGTTCTCTACAAATAGGACCTTTTGCTATTGTATTTTGATCTTTTGATCACTTTAGATCTTTAGATCATCTTTGGACGTCTAGTTCTTAGATTATGGGGGCTGGTCTCTCGGCCATACCTAGACCTTGTTCTTATGTATTTTCAACGGTGGAGTTTCTACACACCATAGAGTAAGGTGTGGAGCTCTGCTGTACCTCGAGTATTAATGCAATTACTATTGTTCTTCTATTCAATTCAGCTTATTCTTGTTCTAAGATATCACTTGTTCCTCAACTTGATGAATGTGATGATCCGTGACACTCATCATCATTCTCACCTATGAACGTGTGCCTGACAACCACCTCCGTTCTACCTTAGTTTGAGTGGATATCTTTTGGATCTCTTAATCAGAATCTTCGTGGTATAAGCTAGAATTGATGGCGGCATTCAAGAGAATCCGGAAGGTCTAAACCTTGTCTGTGGTATTCTGAGAAGGATTCAAGAATTGAATGACTGTGACGAGCTTCAAACTCGCGATTGTGGGGCGTTAGTGACAGACGCAAAAGAATCACTGGATTCTATTCCGACATGATCGAGAACCGACAGCTGAATAGCCGTGCTGTGACAGAGCGCGTTGAACATTTTCACTGAGAGGATGAGAGGTAGCCATTGACAACAGTGAAACCCTACATATAGCTTGCCATGGAAAGGAGTAAGAAGGATTGGATGAAGACAGTAGGAAAGCAGAGAGACGGAAAGGACAAAGCATCTCCATACGCTTATCTGAAATTCTCACCAATGAATTGCATAAGTATCTCTATCTTTACTTTATGTTTTATGTTATCCTCCATAACCATTTGAGTCTGCCTGACTGAGATTTACAAGATGACCATAGCTTGCTTCATACCAATAATCTCCGTGGGATCGACCCTTACTCGCGTAAGGTTTATTACTTGGACGACCCAATGCACTTGCTGGTTAGTTGTGCGAAGTTGTGATAAAGAGTTGGGATTGCAATTGAGCGTGCTTATGTAAAGGTATTATCTTGAAAGCAATTTTGAGCAGGAAAGCTCAAAACTGAGGCTTGAATGAGTCTCAGTAACGGTCCAGCTAAAGACAATAAAGAAGCGCTTGCTGGGAGGCAACCCAGTCATTAGCAGGTTATTTGTTTTATAAAAGTTTGATATATATTCTTCATGGTTGATCATTGAAATTGAAGGAATTCACAGAGTTACAAAAGGATTCAGTGAAATAAGCAGAGAAAAGGAGCTTGCTGGCAAGAAAACGCCAGTAAAGGGCATCCTGGGCGTTAAACGCCAGAATGGATACCATTCTGGGCGTTTAACGCCATTAAAGGCACCATTTTGGGCGTTAAACACCAGAATGGGCACCATTCTGGGCGTTTAACGCCAGAATTGCAGCATCTTGGGCGTTCAGCAAAACGCCCAGTGATAAAGGGGTTTCTGGCGTTTAACGCCAGCCAGGGTGCCTGGCTGGGCGTTAAACGCCCATAATGGCCACCAATTGGGCGTTAAATGCCAGAATGGATACCATTCTGGGCGTTTAACGCCAGAAAGGCAGGGGAAGGAGATTTTGCTTTCCACTTCAATTTTTTTCACACTTTCATGTTTTGACCCATAAATCCAACAATTTTCTAAATTATTTCTCAAATCTCTTTCAAATCCTTTTCAATTCTTCTTCAAAAACTCAAATATTTTCTCAAATTCTTTCCATATCTTCTCAAATCTCTTTCAAAACTTTCGAAATCCCTCCCCCTCCCTTATAAATACACATTCGGCCATCCCCCTCTCTTCACCATTCGAATTTGCTTCTCCTCTTCTCTCTCCTTTTTCCTTTCTTTTGCTTGAGGACAAGCAAACCTCTAAGTTTGGTGTGCTTTTCCGTGATCACTAAGCTAAGGCTCATCAAGACCATGGCTCCCAAAGGAAAACAAACCAATACAAGAGGCAAGAAAGAGAATACTCCAAAGAATCTTTGGAGTCAAGAGAGGTTCTTAACCAAAGAACATGCAGACCATTACCACAAAATAATGGGTCTAAGGTCAGTGATCCCGAAAATTAAATTCAATCTGAAAGAAGACGAATATCTGGAGGTCCAAGAGTAAATTCAAAATAGAGGCTGGGAAATTCTAGCCAATCCTGAAACAAAGGTTGGAAGAAACATGGTTCAGGAATTCTACTCAAATCTGTGGTTGACAGATAAGCAGAGAATGACTGGAACTGCTTTCCATACCTTCAGAACCATGGTCAGAGGGAGAACTATTTACTTTCATCTAGACAAAATAAGAGAGGTCTTCAAACTGCCTCAACTACAAGATGATCCTGAATCCTTTAATAGGAGAATGGTGAGAGTAGATAAGGGGTTGGATCAAGTTCTAGAGGACATATGCCTCCCTGGAACTAAGTGGATAACCAATTCAAAAGGTGTCTCAAACCAACTCAAGAGGGGAGATCTCAAACCAGTTGCAAGAGGTTGGCTAGACTTCATTGGGCGTTCTATTTTGCCCACTAGTAACCGTTCTGAGGTCATTATCAAGAGAGCAGTGATGATTCATTGCATTATGCTGGGAAAAGAAGTGGAGGTTCATCATCTGATTGCTTGTGAGATTTACACAATTGCAAACAAGAATTCCACTGAAGCCAAACTGGCTTACCCAAGCTTAATCTCTTTGCTATGTAAAGATGCTGGGGTGAGGATGGGAGTAGATGAATTCATCCCAATTGAACATCCAATCACTAAGAAGTCAATGGAAGGACAAATGCAAGATAACTCTATCAAAAGGAGGGCGCAGGAGTTCCTCCCTGAACTTCCTGAAATTAACTATTGGACCCGCCTAGAAGCATATATTGCCAAGCTACAAGAAGCTATGGAACAACTTAAGGAAGAACAGCAGAATCAAAACTGCATGCTCTGTAAACTGCTGAAGGAACAAGAGAAGCAGGGGCGTGAGCTACAGGAGCTGAAGCGCCAGAAGCTCTCCCTTGAAGGGTCAAACACCCCACAAGTTGAGGGAGCATCCACTTCTCAAAATCAAGGTTGTTGAGTCCTAACTCTGTGATAACCTCTATCATTAGGAATCAATTTTAGAGTCATTTAAATTTCTGTTTTTAATTTTCTGTTTTTCTATTATCATTAGTCTTCTCTTATAATTATCTTTGAGTCTTGTTCTTATTCCATGATTAATAAAATTTAAAGTTCATGTCTTAAAGCTATAAATGTCCTATGAATCCATCACCTCTCTTAAATGAAAAATGCCTTAATCACAAAAGAACAAGAAATACAGGATTTCAAATTCATCTTTGAAACTAGTTGAATTAGTTTGATGTGGTGACAATACTTTTTGTTTTCTGAATGAATGCTTGAACAGTGCATATGTCTTTTGAATTTGTTGTCTTAAGAATGTTAAAATTGTTGGCTCTTGAAAGAATGATGGAAAAGGAGAAATGTTATTGAGGATCTGAAAAATCATCAAATTGATTCTTGAAGCAAGAAAAAGCAGTGAATACAAAAAAAAGTAAGCAGAAAAAGCCAATAGCCCTTTAAACCAAAAGGCAAGGGTAAAAATAAAAAGGATCCAAGGCTTTGAGCATCAGTGGATAGGAGGGCCTACAAGAATAATATCCTGGCCTAAGCGGCTAAACCAAGCTGTCCCTAACCATGAGCTTGTGGCGTGAAGGTGTCAAGTGAAAACTTGAGACTGAGCGGTTAAAGTCGTGATCCAAAGCAAAATGAGTGTGCTTAAGAACCCTGGACACCTCTAATTGGGGACTCTAGCAAAGCTGAGTCACAATCTGAAAAGGTTCACCCAGTTATGTGTCTGTGGCATGTATGTATCCGGTGGTAATACTGGAAAACAGAGTGCTTTGGGCCACGGCCAAGACTCATAAAGTAGTTGTGTTCAAGAATCAACATACTATACTAGGAGAATCAATAACACTATCTGAATTCTGAGTTCCTATGGATGCCAGTCATTCTAAACTTCAAAGGATAAAGTGAGATGCCAAAACTGTTCAGAGGCAAAAAGCTAATAGTCCTGCTCATCTAATTGGAGCTAAGTTTCATTGATAATTTAGAATTTATAGTATATTCTCTTCTTTTTATCCTGTTTGATTTCAGTTGCTTGGGGACAAGCAACAATTTAAGTTTGGTGTTGCGATGAGCGGATAATTTATACGCTTTTTGGCATTATTTTTAGTATGTTTTTAGTATGTTTTAATTAGTTTTTATTATATTTTTATTAGTTTTTATTTAAAATTCACTTTTCTGGACTTTACTATGAGTTTGTGTGTTTTTCTATGATTTTAGGTATTTTCTGGCTGAAATTGAGGGACCTGAGCAAAAATATGATTTAGAGGCTGAAAAAGGACTGCAGATGCTGTTGGATTCTGACCTCCCTGCACTCAAAGTAGATTTTCTGGAGCTACAAAAGCCCAATTGGCGCGCTCTTAATTTCGTTGAAAAGTAGACATCTTGGGCTTTCCAACAATATATAATAGTTCATACTTTTCTCAATAATTGATGGCCCAAACTGGCATTTCAAATCAGCTTCAGAATTCCCGGCGTTTAACGCCGGAACTGGCACAAAAGTTGGGGTTAAACGCCCAAACTGGCACAAAAGCTGGCGTTTAACTCCAAGAAAAGTCTCTACACATGAAAGCTTCAATGCTCAGCCCAAGCACACACCAAGTGGACCCCGGAAGTGGATTTTTACGTCATTTACTCATTCTTGTAAACCCTAGGTCACTAGTTCACCATAAATAGGACTTTTTGTTATTGTATCTGTACCTCATGACACAATACATGTTTCATATTATATCTTCTATGGCATGAGTCTCTAAACCCCATGGTTGGGGGTGAGGAGCTCTGCTGTGTCTTGATGGATTAATGCAATTACTACTGTTTTTCATCCAATCACGCTTGCTTCTATTCTAAGATATCACTTGTTCCTCAACTTGATGAATGTGATGATCCGTGACACTCATCATCATTCTCACCTATGAACATGTGCCTGACAACCACCTCCGTTCTACCTTAGATTGAGTGGATATCTCTTGGATTCCTTAATCAGAATCTTCGTGGTATAAGCTAAAATCCATTGGCGGCCATTCTTGAGAATCCAGAAGGTCTAAACCTTGTCTGTGGTATTTTAAGTAGGATTCAAGGACTGAATGACTGTGACGAGCTTCAAAATCACGAGCGTTGGGCGTAATGACAAACACAAAAGGATCAATGGATCCTATTCCAGCATGATCGAGATCCGACAGATGATTAGTCGTGCTGTGACAGAGCGCGTTGAACATTTTCACTGAGAGGACGGGAGGTAGCCATTAACAACGGTGAAACCCAACATACAGCTTGCCATAGAAGGAGCCTTGCATGCATGAAGAAGAAGACAGTAGGAAAGCAAAGATTCAGAAGATAGAGCATCTCCAAAACCTCAACCTGTTCTTCATTACTGCAAAACAAGTATTTATTTCATGTTCTTTCACTTTTTACAATTAAACCTGAGAATTATTGATATCCTAACTAAGAGTTACAAGATAACCATAGCTTGCTTCAAGCCAACAATCTTCGTGGGATCGACCCTTACTCACGTAAGGTATTACTTGGATGACCCAGTGCACTTGCTGGTTAGTTGTGTGGAATTGCAAAAGTGTGATTATGATTTCGTGCACCAACCCCCTCCTCAACATGACTTTGGACCACCATACTCACAAGCCCCTTTCCGCCATTCACCTCCATATGACCCCAACCCAATTCCACCATACCAGCCACCCTATGAACCGTATGAACCATATATAGAACCACCCCAATTCCACCCCAATTACTCCCATGAACCACCACCTCAATATACACCATCTCCATATCCATCAATCCAAGAGCACTATGATCTTACTTATGATAGCCGAGCGCAACAAGAATCAAGGGATCGTCTCAAGGAAACAGTGGAAAAATTTCATGCAACCCTTTGCCAACTGGATCAAGCAATAAATTGATTACCTTCCCGACGTTCAGACATTCAAGGAACCCCCATGGCTTTATGTGGAGAATCTACTGAAGAACGTGGCATGAAGGAGAAGTTAGAAACTCCGGTGGACAGTGAGCAGCACGATTTGGTATTAGAACAATTAGAAGAAGCTATGCCTGCCATTGAAGAGGAAGAAGTGGTTGAAGACTTAGGAGATGCGGAACCTCCATGGGAAAGTCAAGTTATAGAGCCTCCTTCAAAGACATTTGAAACTGATGTTAAGGAGGGTGTACAACCTCCAAGGCATCTCATGATTGAAGACTTTAAAGGAGATGATCAAGAGATAGATTCAATCATTGATGAATTTTTATCTATATTTGAATCCTCTTCCATTGGACTTGACATGGAGATTAAAGAAGAAGAAGCACAACCTTCCATGCCCTTGGTGAATAATAAAGAAGAAATTAAATCTAAAAAAAGCTACCAAGAGGAAGAGTTTGAAATTGAAGAAGCTTGCAAAGAGGTGGAAGAGGTCAAAGAAGAGCACAAGGGAGTGGAGCTTGCACATTCATTAGAAACACCTCCCCCTAAGTTGCCATCATCCTTCACAACATTCAAATGGGTAAAATTCATATCCTTTAGTTTTCTAATTCCACTTGTGTACGAGCTACTAGAGACGGATGGTCAGCTTAGAGCTCTTTTTGGCATTAAGAGTAAGAGGAAGATGGTCAGTGGTAAGAATTGTCCTGCAAAGTTCATCATGGTTGGAAGCTTTAAGTTTAAACGCAAGGGTTGGTATAGAGCTCAATTGCATGGGTCTAAGATGTTGTTTGGCCACTTCAGTGAGAATTCAGACTGCTTGCCACTCGGATGGAATCATGATGATCAACAAGAAGACGGGTGCACAAGCAAGGTTTGGGATCCCAGAGGATATTGGACGTATAAACATTGGTGGGGATTCCTGGATCAATAAAAGCACAAGCCGCCATAACAGGGAGCTCACCAAATGTCCAACTTAAGGACTTTAACTAAAAGTGCTGGGTGGGAGACAACCCACCAAATTGTTTGTTTTTGAGTTTTATTTTCTCTTATTGAACCTGGAATTGTTCATAACATTTGCATCTGCATCTGCATACTACATTTTGCATCTTGCATATTAAAGAAAAATGCACACGACGCGTAAGGGTCACTGATGCGTCCGCGTCATATGTGCGTTGATGACAAGTCATCATATACCCATTTTTCAAGCTAATTTCACTTGTTTAGTTAGCATTTATGCACTTTCTTGCATTCTAAGTAAGTGATTTGGAATGAAAATGCACAACATCTCTAAATCAAGCAACCACCATGAAATTAATGTTAAATCATGAGGTTTGAGCTAATTTTAATTGCATTTTAATTGATTTATAAGCCTCTTGAATTTAGTGATACTTTGAGTGGTTGTTTGGTTTATTTTAGGTGAAGAAAAGGAAAGAAAATGAAAAGCGTAGCCTAAGAAGTGTGACGCAAGAAAAGGAAAGTGTGGCAAAGGAAAGGGGAAGCGTGCCGCATTACAATGGAGAAGCAACCTTGCCCTCCACAAGGGCAGACTGCTCTCTAGGAGGGCAACATTTGGTGACCAAACAAGAAAAGACAACCTTGCCCTGCCCACTCCAAGGGCAGAGCACAAAATGGTGCCTTGGAGCCAAGAGAAGAGAACATTGCCCTGCCCTTGTGGAGAGCAGGATCGGGCACATCAAGAAAGAAAATCCAAGGAAAAATAGCTCCCATGCATGCCACAAGGTTCGAACCAAGAACCATGAGGAAGCCAAGCCTTAAGGGTGACTAGCGTGCCAAGAAATCAAAAGAAAAAAGTAGCGTGTTTGCAAGCCCCCAGGATCGAACCCACGACTTGAAGGAAGGATCCTGCCCTGCCCTTGGCGCGGGCAGGGCAGCAATTGGAATAGCGCACCACACAAAATTTTCTGGCGCACCAAAATTGATTCCTGGCGCACCAATTCCTTCCTTGGCACGATCCTGGCGCGCGTGTTCCCTCCCTGGCGCACCAAACCGATCCTGCCCTGCCCTTGGCGCGGGCAGGGCAGCCTCCCACACACCAACGCACATCCTGGCGTGCCAATTTCCTTTCCTGGCGCACCAACCTTCGCATCTGGCAGCACCAAGCGCGCGCACGTCTCATCCTGGCGCATCAGCCTTCCAGCCCTGCCCTTGGCATGGGCAGGGCAGCCTCTGGCCGCACCAACTCACGCCAAACGCGCACCAACTCGCACCAACATGCAACATGGCCGCACCAACTCCAAGCACCAAGCATCAATTTTCTGCCCTGCCCTCCACAAGGGCAGGGCAGCCTCCTGGGAGTGGTTTTTGGGCCAAAATTCAAATTAAAAATTATTTTGAATTCATTTCTTCACCAATCCAAAAGCCCATCCAAATCCCATTATCCAAGAATAAAAAGTGTATAAATAGGACTTAGTTTGATGTAATTAACACTTTTAGCTACCTTTACTTTAAGCTTTCGAATTTTTGCTTTCATTTTGAGCTTTGGAATTTTGTCTTTGAGCTTTCTTGAGAGAATTGACCGAGCACTAAGAGGATCAAGGAAGAATTGGCAGATCTTCTTCCTCATTTCCCTTGGGCAATTCTACTCTTCTGTTTTCTGAGTATTGGGTGTGTGAAATTGGGGAAATTCTGTCCCAATTCCCATTCAAGCTCTTTGCATTTAATTTTCTGCATAATTCAATCCAAATTCTGTTCTTCTCTTGCTTCTTCTTTAATTTTCTGTCAATTGCTTAGATAATTCAGATCTGGGAAGGAAATTGGGTTTTAGGCTCTGCTACCTAAGCCCTTGGGATCCTGAGATCACAACTCATTTTGGGTTCTTCTGTGAACCTCTGCAGCATCTCCTTTCAATTCTGTTTGAGTGCTTGTTGCTTCTAATTTAAATTCTGCTCAATCTCTTGCTGCAGTTTACTTCTGCTTTGTTTATATCTTGCAATCCCATTCCTCAATTCCCTTTTATATTCAAGCCATTTACCTTTCTTGCCATTTAAGTTACTGCAATTTAATTTTCTTGCACTTTAAGTTTCAGTCATTTACTTTCTTGCTCTTTAAGATTCTGCACATTTACAATTCTGTTCTTCAATTTACTGCACTTCTCCCTTCCCCCTTTACATTTACTGTCATTTACTTCCTGTTAAACACAAATCACTCAACCAAAACTTGATTCGCTTGACTAAATCACCCACTAAACTAAAATTGCTCAATCCTTCAATCCCTGTGGGATCGACCTCACTCATGTGAGTTATTATTACTTGATGCGACCCGGTACACTTGCCGGTGAGTTTTGTGTTGGATCGTTTTCCACACATCAAGTTTTTGGCGCCGTTGCCGGGGATTGAAATAGATTGACAATGATTAAGTGAAGTGGAGATCTAGATTAAGCATTTTTCCTTTTCTGTTACTTTAACTCTTACTAACACACTAACCGTTTGAATTTTGGCTTAAACTAACCAAAACCTCATTCTAGCAATAGATTGAAGTTGCATTAGCTTTCTGGGTTTGTGTGTTTATTGCTGTGTGTTTGTATGTCAGGTATAGGGAGATCCTCTCCTATCATCTCTGAAATTGATCCAAGGACTCTTCGGAGAATAAGAAGAGCTGAAAGAGGGAAGTTCATTGTTGGGGAAGAAGAAGAATCTGAAGAAGAATTCCAAGATATGGAAGGAGATACCAGTCAACCAGGAGGAGGAGCCAACAATAACCAACAGAGAAGAGTTTTGGCTTCATACACATTTGCAAATGCTAGGCATTGTGGGAGTAGCATTCTTCCTCCCAATGTCAATGCAAACAACTTTGAACTCAAGCCACAACTCATCACTCTGGTGCAAAACAATTGCTCTTTTGGAGGAGGGCCTTTGGAGGATCCAAACCAACATTTGTCCACTTTCTTGAGAATCTGTGACACAGTGAAGACAAATGGTGTGCCCCCTGATAGCTACAAGTTGCTACTCTTCCCATTCTCTCTCAGGGATAAAGCAACTCAATGGCTAGAAACCTTTCCAAAAGAAAGCATCAACACTTGGGATGACTTGGTGAGCAAGTTTCTTGCCAAATTCTACCCCCCTCAAAGAGTCCTAAGGTTGAAAACAGAGGTTCAAACATTCACTCAAATGGAGGCCGAGAACTTATATGAAGCATGGGAGAGATATAAGGCTCTATTGAGGAAGTGTCCACCAGAGATGTTCACTGAGTGGGATAAGTTGCAAAACTTCTATGAGGGACTCACTCTTAAAGCTCAAGAAGCTCTTGATCACTCTGTCGGAGGCTCTCTACAACTCATGAAGACCACAGAGGAAGCTCAAAACCTTATTGAGATGGTGGCCAACAACCAATATTTCTTTGCTCATCAAAGACAACGCCAACCATCACAGAGAAGAGGAGTCATGGAGTTGGAAGGAGTTGATTCAATCTTAGCTCAAAACAAGATGATGCAGCAGTAGATTCAACAACAATTTGAACAAATGGCTAAGAGAATTGATGGTTTGCAAGTAGCAGCAGTGAGCACCACAAGCCAATCTCCAACCACTTGGGTGCAAAGTGAAGAAACTCAAGAAGAGCAACAACAAGAGCAGGTTCAATACATGCACAACCAAAATCCTGGAACAAATGAAGTCTATGGGGATACCTACAATCCATCTTGGAAGAACCATCCCAACCTTAGATGGGGAGACAACCATAACCAAAACCAACAACCATGGCAAAGAAACACAGGCCAAAACAATTGGAAAAACACAAACCATAACCCTCAGCCAAACACTAACCAAAACTCCTACAGAAAACCACAAAACAACTACCCAAATTCTAACCAATATCCAACCAATAACCACCCTGCTAACCAAAACACCTATCTTCATCCATCAACAACCCAAAACCAACCCATCACACAAGATTCACAGAGAATCACCAATCTAGAATTACTCATGGAGAAACTAATGAAAAGCCAAGAATTGACAAACAAAAATCAAGAAGCCTCCATGAAGAACCTAGAGAGGCAGATTGGACAAATCTCTAAGAAGATCTCTGTTGAGAAGCCATCAAGTTCACTACCTAGTGATACCATTCCCAACCCAAAGGAAGAATGCAAGGTGGTGCAACTGAGAAGTGGAAGGGTGTTGACAGATGGTAACCAAGGAGCAACAAAGAAGCTTATGGAGAATGACACTGAGCCAACAAAGAAGGATGAAACCATCAACCAAGACAAGACAAGCAAGAGTGCTTCAGAAAAGCTCACAGAGGAAGACAACAAACCACAGAATTTGGAGAAAAGAAAGAAGATCTTGGATGAACCAACTCCAAAACAGCATCAAGTGGTGAAGAGCTCAACACCAACACTGCCTTACCCACAAAGATTTCACAAGGAAACAAAGGACCAGCACTTCCACAAATTTCTTGAGACTTTCAAGAAGTTGGAAATCAACATACCTTTGGCAGAGGCTTTGGAGCAAATGCCCCTGTATGCTAAGTTTCTAAAGGAGCTCATCAACAAGAAACGAGATTGGAATGAGAAGGAAACGGTGATGCTTAGTGAGGAATGTAGTGCCGTGCTCCAAAAGGGAATCCCACCAAAACTCAAAGATCCAGGGAGTTTTGTAGTGTCATGCACTATAGGCAAACTATCCTTGGATAAAGCTCTTTGTGATCTAGGAGCTAGTATCAACTTAATGCCTTTGTCCATGATGAAGAAGTTGGCAATAGAATAACTCAAACCCACCAAGATGTCACTAGTCATGGCAGATAGATCAATCAAGATACCAAATGGAATTGTGGAAAATCTGCTAGTAAAAGTTGGAAAGTTCATCTTCCCTGCAGATTTTGTAATCCTAGATACTGATGAGGAAGGCAACAATTCAATCATCTTGGGCAGACCATTTCTAGCAACTGCAAGAGCCATTATTGACGTGGAAAAAGGGGAAATGATTTTCAGAGTACACAATGAGCAAATGATCATCAATGTTTTTAAGTCAATGCAACACCCCCCAGAGAAGGAAGATCATTTGAGGGTGGATATGATAGAAGGCTTGGTGGAAGAAATGTTAGACATTGATCAACATGAGCAAGAAAAAGACAATCAAGAAACAATAGAGGAACATGTGGCTGAAGTTTTCATAAACAAAGAAGTAGAACCAAGCAAGAAAGAAGAGGTGCAAAAGCAAGAATTGAAGCCATTACCTTCTCATCTCAAATATGCATTTCTTGGGACTTCAGAAAGCCTCCCGGTGATCATCAATTCATCCTTGACAAAGAAAGAAGAAGGAGAGCTTCTTGATGTTCTCAGAGCCCACAAGGATGCCTTAGGATGGACCATTGATGATTTAAAAGGCATCAGCCCTACACTATGCATGCATAAGATTCTTTTGGAAGACAATTCCAAAGCAGTAATTCAACCTCAGAGAAGATTAAACCCTGCGATGAAGGAAGTTGTCCAGAAGGAAGTGATGAAGCTATGGAATGCAGGAATCATATATCCCATTTCCGATAGCTCATGGATAAGTCCAGTCCAAGTGGTACCAAAGAAAGGAGGGATGACAGTCATTACTAATGAAAAGAATGAGCTCATTCCCACCAGAACGGTGACAGGGTGGAGGATGTGCATTGACTATAGAAGGTTGAATGATGCCACACGCAAAGACCACTTCCCACTTCCTTTCATTGATCAAATGCTTGAAAGGTTGGCTGGCCATGCTTATTATTGCTTCCTTGATGGCTACTCTGGGTATAATCAAATAGTGGTGGATCCAAAAGACCAAGAAAAGACTTCATTCACATGCCCAGTTGGAGTTTTTGCCTATAGAAGAATGCCATTCGGATTATGCAACGCCCCAGCCACTTTTCAAAGGTGTATGCTTTCCATTTTCTCAGATATGGTTGAAAAATTCTTAGAGGTTTTCATGGATGACTTCTCTGTTTTTGGTGATAATTTCAATACTTGCTTAAACCATCTAACTCTTGTTTTGAAATGGTGCCAAGAAACTAATTTGGTTTTGAATTGGGAGAAGTGCCATTTCATGGTACCTGAGGGGATTGTTCTTGGTCATAAAGTTTCAAGAAGAGGAATAGAGGTTGACAAGGCAAAAGTTGAAATAATAGAAAAACTTCCTCCACCAACTAATGTGAAATCTGTTAGAAGTTTCTTGGGGCATGCAGGATTTTATAGAAGGTTTATCAAAGATTTTTCTAAAATAGCCAAACCTTTGAGTAACCTCTTGATGAATGATCAACCTTTTGTTTTTGATAAAAATTGTCAGCATGCTTTTGAAACTTTAAAACAGAAACTCACAACAGCACCAATCATCACACCCCCGGATTGGAATTTACCATTTGAACTCATGTGTGATGCAAGTGAAATTGCAATTGGTGCTGTACTTGGACAGAAGAAGGGAAACTTGCATCATGTTATATACTATGCAAGCAAAGTGTTGAATGAAGCTCAAAAAAATTACACCACAACAGAGAAGGAACTGTTAGCTGTAGTCTATGCATTTGATAAGTTTAGATCATACTTGATAGGATCTAAAATTGTGGTTTATACTGATCATGCTGCTCTCAAGTATTTGATGTCAAAGCAGGATGCTAAACCAAGGCTTATCAGATGGATTCTACTCTTACAAGAATTTGACATTGAGGTGAGGGACAGGAAAGGCACTGAAAATCTAGTCGCTGATCATTTGTCAAGGTTGCCACCAGAAACAATTCAACAGACTTCATTACCTGTGAATGAAAGCTTCCCAGATGAACATCTCATGCAAATCCAACGAACACCATGGTTTGCTGATATAGCAAACTACAAAGTAGGGAGAAAGATACCACAGGAATTCACTAAGCAACAAGTGAGGAAACTAATCAATGAAGCAAAGAAGTTCTTGTGGGATGAACCTTATCTGTTCAGAAGATGTTCTGATGGAATAATCAGAAGATGTATCCCTGAAGGTGAAATAAGAGACATATTGTGGCATTGCCATGGATCAGCTTATGGTGGACACTTTGGTCCAGAAAGAACAGCAGCAAAGGTGTTACAAAGTGGTTTCTATTGGCCTACCATCTTCAAAGATGCTAGGGAATTTGTCCACCAATGTAATGAATGTCAAAGGGCAGGAGGACTAACAAAAAGGAATGAGATGCCACAGAACTTCATTTTGGAAGTAGAATTGTTTGATCTGTGGGGCGTTGATTTCATGGGACCCTTTCCTCCTTCTTATTCCTTCAAATATATCTTAGTAGCAGTAGAGTATGTTTCAAAATGGGTGGAAGCCATAGCCACAACTACCTGTGATGCACAAGTTGTTCTTCAATTTCTGAAAAAGCACATCTTCACTAGATATGGAGTGCCCAAGGGTCTCATCAGTGATGGTGGTGGTCATTTTTGTAATAGACAAATGGAGAAACTTCTCCACAAATATGGAGTCATTCATAAGGTAGCCACACCATATCATCCCCAAACTAATGGGCAAGCGGAATTAGCAAATAGGGAACTAAAGAAGATCCTAGAGAAAACAGTTGGTAGCACAAGAAAGGATTGGGCTCGGAAGTTGGAAGATGCACTTTGGGCATATAGAACAGCTTTTAAAACTCCTATTGGGAAGTCTCCATTTCAACTGTTATATGGCAAAGCCTGTCATCTCCCTGTAGAGCTTGAACACAAAGCCTTTTGGGCCACTAAACTTCTAAATTTGGATTCTGAAGCAGCAGGAGAGAAAAGATTGTTGCAGCTTAATGAGCTAGATGAGTTTAGGCTAGAAGCCTATGAAAATACCAAGATATACAAGGAGAAAGCTAAGAGATGGCATGACAGGAAGATTTTGAAGAAAGAATTCGAACCAGGACAACAAGTGCTCTTGTATAATTCACGGCTCAAGATATTCCCTGGCAAGCTTAAGTCTAAATGGACTGGTCCATACTTGGTGACCAAGGTTTTTCCTTATGGGAGCATTGAATTACTAGATGAAGCAACAAAGAATCAATTTACAGCAAATGGTCATAGAGCAAAATTGTACCTAGGAGGGCAATGGAACAAGGAGAAGGAGGTCCAGAACCTGAATCCTTCTTGAAGCAAAAAAAATGAAGATGTCAAGCTAATGACAATAAAAGAGCGCTTGTTGGGAGGCAACCCAACCTGAGGTAGTTTCTTTTCATAGTTTGTTTTCAATAAAAATGTTGAACAATTGGTATGTATTGCAAGGAGCTAAGTTTGGTGTTGCACACCAAAACAATTTGAGGGAGAATGAGAACTTTTAAGTTTGGTGTTCCACCAAAAATTTCATTTAATACATTCTCACCTCTTGCATGATCCTATCTCCAAGTAATTAACCACATTATTCAACTGTTAAAATAGTTTTCTAGCTTTAGTTTCATTAACCTTTAGCAAGGATACATGGTTTCAAATATGGTTAACTTGGTAAATCTGAGACAGTGGCAAAACACTTAAGTTTGGTGTTCACACACCAAAATAAATCCTAAAAGCCACACTCAATTTATGCTTACTAACCATATAATTAAGGGCTTGAGAATCAAGCAACTTTGAGAACTATGCAGGATATAAGCCAACATTTGAAGACATTATGCATTGTAACTCAAAGAGGACATAGCAGAAAGAAAAATCAAAGGGCTGCAACTTCAAAGGTTGTATCTGAACTTAATCCTTGCTGCTGTGTGATGTTTCGAATCTGGAAGCCATTGTATTTCTAGCTAAAGTGTTCATTTAGCTACAAGTGAAATTGTTTGTGAAAATGTCAAGTCTGCATAATGCTTGTATCCATCACTTAGCTTTAAATATTGCTTTGTTTCCCAATTGCTTAAATAAAAGAGTTTGGTTTGAATTGAAAAGTAAAATTTCCAATGTTGCATGAGTATGAATGGAAGTTGGTGGTGGCATATGTGTTTGATTAAATGCATGACTCATGGAATAAGTGTTGCATAATATCATTCTCATTAATTGTGAGTTAGCTTGCTGTTACAGAGATGCCTATTAATAATGAGACAACCCTTGGTAACAAAAACAGAAAGAAAAAGGAAAGAAAA
The DNA here is from genome assembly GCF_003086295.3 of Arachis hypogaea. Classification (NCBI taxonomy): domain Eukaryota; kingdom Viridiplantae; phylum Streptophyta; class Magnoliopsida; order Fabales; family Fabaceae; genus Arachis; species Arachis hypogaea. The sequence goes on along the minus strand of NC_092039.1, from coordinate 79,724,975 downwards.
AGCCAAAATGGCAAGAAAAACAAAGAATAAAGGTTGGACACCAATGGCTTGAACCTTAGGACAAATGTCTATGGTGTTCTTGTACTGAGATCTGCTTGGATGAGTAAATTCTAAGGGGTATTTTGAAACCCGGTCACTTAGATCAACTGATTTGGGATGGCCAATTGAAAATCCACAATAAAGAGCAACTTAGATACAAAGCACTTAGTGATCCAAAGAGATGCTGGGCATCAATGATCCTAGGAAGAATTAATGAGCTAAGTGTCTGTGGTGGAAAGATGTTGAGCAAAAGAAAAGAAAATAAAGCCAAAGGCTATGCTGCAGCATTTGACACCCAACCTATAAGAAAGTAATAAGCTTGTTAAAGCATTATAAGCCAAGAAGAGTTACCAAGGGAGTGATCAAAAGAAGAGTTTTATAACAGCAAGTTTAGCAAACCTTTGATGTAAAATGTATATTATGCAGCAGCAACAATAAATGAGTGTCATTGTCTGCATAAATGCCCCATAGATCAAGTTCTGCTATCTGCATAATAAGGATATATACACTTTTCTTATTCATTCCATTTTCTCTTAGTCTTGATGCTTGCTTGGGGACAAGCAAGGTTTAAGTTTGGTGTTGTGATGACAAGTCATCATATACCCATTTTTCAAGCTAATTTCACTTGTTTAGTTAGCATTTATGCACTTTCTTGCATTCTAAGTAAGTGATTTGGAATGAAAATGCACAACATCTCTAAATCAAGCAACCACCATGAAATTAATGTTAAATCATGAGGTTTGAGCTAATTTTAATTGCATTTTAATTGATTTATAAGCCTCTTGAATTTAGTGATACTTTGAGTGGTTGTTTGGTTTATTTTAGGTGAAGAAAAGGAAAGAAAATGAAAAGCGTAGCCTAAGAAGTGTGATGCAAGAAAAGGAAAGCGTGGCAAAGGAAAGGGGAAGCGTGCCGCATTACAATGGAGAAGCAACCTTGCCCTCCACAAGGGCAGACTGCTCTCTAGGAGGGCAACATTTGGTGACCAAACAAGAAAAGACAACCTTGCCCTGCCCACTCCAAGGGCAGAGCACAAAATGGTGCCTTGGAGCCAAGAGAAGAGAACATTGCCCTGCCCTTGTGGAGAGCAGGATCGGGCACCTCAAGAAAGAAAATCCAAGGAAAAATAGCTCCCATGCATGCCACAAGGTTCGAACCAAGAACCATGAGGAAGCCAAGCCTTAAGGGTGACTAGCGTGCCAAGAAATCAAAAGAAAAAAGTAGCGTGTTTGCAAGCCCCCAGGATCGAACCCACGACTTGAAGGAAGGATCCTGCCCTGCCCTTGGCGCGGGCAGGGCAGCAATTGGAATAGCGCACCACACAAAATTTTCTGGCGCACCAAAATTGATTCCTGGCGCACCAATTCCTTCCTTGGCACGATCCTGGCGCGCGCGTTCCCTCCCTGGCGCACCAAACCGATCCTGCCCTGCCCTTGGCGCGGGCAGGGCAGCCTCCCACACACCAACGCACATCCTGGCGTGCCAATTTCCTTTCCTGGCGCACCAACCTTCGCATCTGGCAGCACCAAGCGCGCGCACGTCTCATCCTGGCGCATCAGCCTTCCAGCCCTGCCCTTGGCATGGGCAGGGCAGCCTCTGGCCGCACCAACTCACGCCAAACGCGCACCAACTCGCACCAACATGCAACATGGCCGCACCAACTCCAAGCACCAAGCATCAATTTTCTGCCCTGCCCTCCACAAGGGCAGGGCAGCCTCCTGGGAGTGGTTTTTGGGCCAAAATTCAAATTAAAAATTATTTTGAATTCATTTCTTCACCAATCCAAAAGCCCATCCAAATCCCATTATCCAAGAATAGAAAGTGTATAAATAGGACTTAGTTTGATGTAATTAACACTTTTAGCTACCTTTACTTTAAGCTTTCAAATTTTTGCTTTCATTTTGAGCTTTGGAATTTTGTCTTTGAGCTTTCTTGAGAGAATTGACCGAGCACTAAGAGGATCAAGGAAGAATTGGCAGATCTTCTTCCTCATTTCCCTTGGGCAATTCTACTCTTCTGTTTTCTGAGTATTGGGTGTGTGAAATTGGGGAAATTCTGTCCCAATTCCCATTCAAGCTCTTTGCATTTAATTTTCTGCATAATTCAATCCAAATTCTGTTCTTCTCTTGCTTCTTCTTTAATTTTCTGTCAATTGCTTAGATAATTCAGATCTGGGAAGGAAATTGGGTTTTAGGCTCTGCTACCTAAGCCCTTGGGATCCTGAGATCACAACTCATTTTGGGTTCTTCTGTGAACCTCTGCAGCATCTCCTTTCAATTCTGTTTGAGTGCTTGTTGCTTCTAATTTAAATTCTGCTCAATCTCTTGCTGCAGTTTACTTCTGCTTTGTTTATATCTTGCAATCCCATTCCTCAATTCCCTTTTATATTCAAGCCATTTACCTTTCTTGCCATTTAAGTTACTGCAATTTAATTTTCTTGCACTTTAAGTTTCAGTCATTTACTTTCTTGCTCTTTAAGATTCTGCACATTTACAATTCTGTTCTTCAATTTACTGCACTTCTCCCTTCCCCCTTTACATTTACTGTCATTTACTTCCTGTTAAACACAAATCACTCAACCAAAACTTGATTCGCCTGACTAAATCACCCACTAAACTAAAATTGCTCAATCCTTCAATCCCTGTGGGATCGACCTCACTCATGTGAGTTATTATTACTTGATGCGACCCGGTACACTTGCCGGTGAGTTTTGTGTTGGATCGTTTTCCACACATCATGCGTCAGGAGGAAAAGAAAAGTGAACAGAGAGTCATGCGAAAGCGTGGCTGGAGGCGTACCTTTGGCACAAATTGGTCCACGCGACCACGTCACTGACGCGTCTACGTCATGTGGGAAAAACGCCTCCCACGCGTTCGCGTCACCCATGCAAACGTGTACCTCAAAATCGACGTAAAAAGGATGTATGGCTGAAAGTTGAGCTAGAATTGGGTTGGACTCATGCTAGAAGCACAAGCTTTGCCACGTGTACGCGTGCCCCACGCGTCCGCACCGTTTTCAAATTCTGGCCATCCACGCGATCGCGTCAACCACGCGATCGCGTCACCCAGATTTTTGGCAAAATGCATTTAAACAGAGAGTTGTGCAAACGCAAGGTTGCACTCGCGCCACTAGCACATATCGAGTCACGCGTCGCGTGCCACACGCGTTAGCGTCACTTCATCAAAGCGCGACCCACGCGACCGCGTGCCCCATGCGCTCGCGTCGCCTACACCGCACAGCTTATCCAAATCAGCCAAATATCTTATCTTTTCTTCCCCAAATCTAAATTTTTTCTTTCCCTTCTTATTTCTTTCTTCCTTCCTTTCTTTTTTCTTTCTTCTTTTCCTTTCTATTGGTGTTGGAAATTTATTTGGGTCATTATTTTTCTTGTGGATTGTTAAGGAATTGTTTGACAATTATATCATTTTTTTTAAGGGTGCTTGCATGTTCAATTTAATACTTTCCATACCTTATTTAATATGCATGCTTTGTGTTTTTGAAAAAGCCCGTATGGCATTGTGCATTCTTAATTATTCTATCCTTCTACTCTAATGCATGTTTTTCACAAAACCCTTTTCAATATTTTATTAATTAAATATAATTGTCAATACAAACGTTATTGTTATTTTCTCACGACTAATAATACATTAAGGCTTTTAATGCTTGATTTACGCTACTCATGCCTTTTCCATCATGCCAATAAACATCTTGCATTTAATTGCCTCAATTTTTCATGCCCTGTTTCCATTGTTGTCCTAATTTCATGGAGTCGCGATCATGTGTTAACGACATTTTTCTTTATTTTGGCATGATTATTACTAGTAATGCCATCTCCCTTGCTCTATACCTTTGACTTCATGTCCCTTTCTCTTCTCCCTTTTCAGGATGGCCACCAGGATGGGTAAGGAGAAAGCCTCTACAACGAGCAACAGCTGAGGAACCACAACCTCCGCCACCTGCACATCTTTGCATGCACCGAGGACGGTGCAATCTTTAAGTGTGGGGAGATCGATACGGATCTCCATGGGTTAGTTAGTCCCTTCTCAACACCAATTTTTGTTTTTCATTGTTGCATTTGCATGTTTGATTGCATGTTTGTTTGATTTTGTGCATATTTTACCATTTGGTTGAAGTAATATTTTCTTTTTCAAGAAACTTTTTATAGTATTTCACTAATTTGAATTAAAAACTTTTTGAAAAAAAAACTTGTATGAAAAAATATTATTTTAGAACATAGTTTAGAGCTCGAACACACAAAACCAGTGAGATTTTGAGCCCATTTGATTGGTTGCATTTTATCAACCAATATATTTTATTTTTGTGTGTTATTCTCTCTAAAATTGTAATCTTTGTCTTGCTTAATTCTATATTTCCACTATTTGATGTATGCATGCACTTATATGATTGAGGCCTTATTTCACTGAACTTACATACCTATATGGCCTTACCTTTCATTATCCTTTGTAAACCAATGTTGAGCCTATTATACCCCTTTGTTCTTTACTTTAGCTCATCACTAACTCTAAGTGGAAAACAATAATGTCCTTAATTTTAATCCTTGATTAGCTTAGACTAGTGAGAGTGCTCATGAATTAAGTGTGGGGAAAGTGGGTTTGGAAACGTTTGGTTTGGGAATTGAGTATGTTAGACTTTGTGTGAAAATGTGAAAAATGTTAAGAACATGTTTATGCATTCAATACCTTGATCATATGCATTGAAAAAAAATTATTATTAAGAAAAGAAAAATAGAAAAAAAAAAGAGAAACAAGAAAAAAAAAGAAGAACATAAAAATAAAAGGGGACAAAATGCCCCAAGGTAAATAGTGATAGCAATGCACATGTACTGTACTCAAAACTTGGAATGCATAAATATGTAGTAAACGCAGTTAATGGGTAGTTATTGATTCTATATTATGATTACATGGATTGTCCTAAGTTAGGTGGAAAGTTTATGTTAATTAAGGATTCAGATCTTAGTCCACTTGGCCAAATACAATCCTACCTTGACCCTAGCCCCATTACAACCCTTAAAAGACCTCTTGATATGTGTATCTATGCATTAAATTTTTGTTGATTGTTAGATGAAGAGCAAGCTATAGAAAACAAGATTAGTAGAGAATTGAGAGAATTAACCCTAGACACTTGAGAGTTAGAATGATATACACTACCAATAAGGGTTCGGCGCTTAATTCTATGTTCCCTACTTTCATGAGCCATCTTCTTCTTGCAAGTTATTTGTATTGTATTTTGTGGTTTAAATTAGTGAAATCCAGTTCATATTTATTCTTGAAGGATTTATTTACTTTTTCACCAAGTAGATAGAATCATTTTAGCATGTAGTTGCATTCACATTCATAGGTTGCATTGCATGAGTCTTGCCTTTTTCTACTCATTTATTTAGTCTCCTTGAGTTTAACATGAGGACATGCTAATGTTTAAGTATGGGGAGGTTGATAAACCACTATTTTATGGTTTATATTGTGTTTTATTGAGTGGTTTTATCAAGATTTTCATCCACTTATTCATATGATTTGCATGTATTTACAATTCCTTCCTAAAAATATCCTATGATTAATAACTTGCTTCCTAAGGACCTTTTAGTTGTATATTTTATCTTCCTTCGTACCATTCGATGTCGTGATTTGTATGTTAAGTGTTTCAAGCTTCATAGGGCATGAATGGCGTAAGGAATGAAGAGGAAGCATGCAAAAATGGAAGGAACACAAGGAATTGAGGAGATGACCAGCGAGAAGTCATGCGGTCGCATGGCTCACACGACCGCGTGAAATAGAAGGAATTACCGTGATGCGCTCGCGTGCCTGACGCGACCGCGCAGATTGGAAGCTGTACGAACGACGCGAAAGCGTGGACAACGCGCACGCGTGGTATGAGAAATGCTGAGTGACGCGAACGCGTGGACGACACGGCCGCGTGACGTGCGCGATCTGCAGAATTACAAAAGTCACTGGAAGAGATTCTGGGCCACATTTCAACCCAGTTTTTAGCCCAGAAACACAGATTAAAGTCAGGGAACATGCAGAGACTCAAAGGAGGAATTCATATCAAATCATAATTCAATTTTAGGTTTTAGATGTAGTTTTTAGAGAGAGAGGCTCTCTCCTCTCTCTTAGGATTAGGATTAGGATTTTTAGAAATTAGGAATATTTCTTCTTCATCTCGGGTTCAATGTTCTTATTTATTTATTTTCTCCTTTATTTGTTTAATGACCATTCATGTTATGATTTTCTTTGGTTAATATAATTTGAGGTATTTTCAGATCTATGATTTGTTTCTTTTATTTATGATATAAATAATTTAGATTTTTCTACCTTTTGGCTCTGGTTGATTGATTGGTGACTCTTGAGTTATCAAACTCATTGTTGACTAAAAATTGGAATTCTTCAAGAATTAATTCGAGTTCCACTAACTCTAGCCTTTTCCAAGGAAAGACTAGGACTTGAGGAATTAAAATTAATTCATCCACTTAACTTACCTTCATAGTTAGAGGTTGACTTAGTGGGAGAAAAAAATCCAATTCTCATCACAATTGATAAGGATAACTGGGATAGGACTTCCAGTTCTCATACCTTGCCAAGAGCTTTACTAGTTATTATTTTGACGACTTGTTATTTTACATTACTTGTTCAACCCTTTTGAAAACCCCAAAATATACCTTTGCATAACCAATAATAAGAACATACCTCCCTGCAATTCCTTGAGAAGACGACCCGAGGTTTAAAAACTTCGGTTATCAATTTTAAAGGGGTTTGTTACTTGTGACAACGAAAATGTTTGTACAAAGGGATTTTCTATTGGTTTAGAATCTATACTCGCAACGCGACTATATTTTTACAAAATTCTTTACTAGCAAAAATCCCAACGTCACAAACTGCCAAGGAAGATTCCAGATCCAAGGAGCTTTCAGATTCCATGCACCATTAGGAGCACGACCTTTGACAAAGCTTTATGTGATCTGGGTGCAAGTATCAACGTAATGCCCTTGTTTGTGATGAAGAAGTTGCAAATCAAAGAGGCACAACCAATAAGGATAGCATTACAAATGGCAGACAAGTCTCTAAGATATGCATATGGAATAGTGGAGAATGTCTTGGTCAAGGTGGGAAAATTCTTCCTCCCAGCAGATTTCGTGATCCTTGACATGAGAGAGGATGAAAACGCCTCTATAATCCTAGGAAGACCATTCCTAACCACTGGGAGAGCTTTGATTGATGTGAAAAAAGTCATATTTGTTCTGAGGGTGCATGAGAAATTTTTAATCTTCAAGGTTTTTAAATCCATGAAAAACACTCAAGTGAAAAAGATAGATACATGAAGGATGAACTCATTAATTCAAGTCTTCAAGAATCCCTTAATGAGGTAAAACAAAGTGTGCAGCTCAAGCCTCCTTTGGTGGGACTCAATACTATTCTCCCTGACATCAAACCTAAGTTTGGTGTTGGGTGCACATCATCCACCAAGGAGAAAGTTTTCAAGAAGAAAATACCCAAGGAATGGAGAAACAAAAAGATCTACACTGAAGATTTCTCACCAAGAATAAAAGTGGTGTTGACTAAAAGCCCAAGGTTGCCTCATACAATAAACATGATTCTATCTTTTGAGCATATTGAGTTAATCCATGAGAACACAGGAAAAAGATTCACAGTGAGAGATGAGGAGCTAAAGCACTATGATCAACCCTCACCTTAGCAGAGCTGACCATCAAGCTAGTGACAGTAAACAAGCGCTTGCTAGGAGACAGCTCAACCCTTAGTATCCTTTGATTTCATGCTCAGTTTGATTTTTCATTCATTGTTATTTATTTTTGATATTTTTTTTGTTTTCCTTGGTCTAATTCTGTTTATGGTCATACAAAGTGTTAAAATAGGAACAAGAGAAATCTGGAAGAGAAACATAACACTCTGAAGAGTATTTTACTTGAGTGATATGGCGCTAAATGCCAAAATGGATGTTCAGCACTAGAGATGGCGTAATTATCAATGAGCTCTCTGATGGGTGGCGCTAAACGGCAGGCTGGGCATTTATCATCGAAGAGCACACAAATCGAGGTAGAATTACAATAATTTGGGAACTAAACATCAGGCTGCGCATTTAGCGCCTGAATTGGCAGCTAAGGGTGCTGGTGTTAAAAGCCAGGGAGGGCGTTTAATGCCCTGGATGGTACAAAACCCAAGGAGCATATGCCTTATAGGGCGCTAAAGGCCTCATCCCTCAATTTTAAAAAAATAATTTGCAATACTGGCGTTAAACGCCAGGAAGGATGTTTAACACCCCAGATGGCACAAATTTTATAGCGTTGTGGCGCTAAACACCGAGGTTGGTATTTAGCGCTAGCAATGCAGAATTTGATTTTGAAAAAGGGTTTAAACATTGCCAATGGTAACAATAATGGGTTTCACCCAATTTGACCATCACATCCACACCTCCCACTCCCTCTTTTTTCCTACCCTATTTTCCATTCCCATTCCTCCCCATATACCAATCACACCTCCCATCACCCTATTATATCCCATCAATCCCACCAAATATTTCTTTCCTGTTTCCCAACCGTTACCCCCATCCCTATTCAATTCAATTCCAATTTTTTTTTTCAATTTACCCCATCCCCTCCCTCATACCCGAACTCCCACCCCTCCCCCTCTATAAAATACAACTCCCATTTACTCTTTAACCACACCACCACAATCACACTCCACCCTTCTTTTACACTTCTTACAAGTTCCTTTCTCTCTTTACCCAACCTTCCATTCTCTATTATATTCTCATACCCCTCTTTATTTTCTATTCCCCTTCACTATTTCTTTCATCTTTTCCGTTCTCCTATTTCATTTTCTTGTTCTCTTTTTCTTTACTCGAGGATGAACAAAATTTTTAAGTTTGGTATTGGGGCACTACTTTTCTTCTTTATCATATTTCATATGGCATCCAAAAGTGGAGAATCCTCTTCAAGGAAGAAAAAGAAGAAGGCTCCTACAACCGGTCCATTTGACTATAACCGATTCTTTTCCAAGACCCACGAAGATCACTTTAACAAAGTTGTGAGCAAAAAGAAGGTGATTCCAGAGGTCCAATTTAATTTGCAACCGGATGAATATTTAGATATCTGGGAACAAATTCTGAGGAGGGATTGGGGAGTTATGTGCAACCCCATGATTGATGTTAGTGTTTTGATGGTTAGGGAGTTCTACGCCAATACTTGGATGATTTACAAGCAGTCAAGGGTATGAACCTTGCACCAAAGAACTGGCGCACTATGGTCCAAGGGATTATCCTAGAGTTCAGTTTAGAGAGGATGGGGGATATACTTCAATTACCACCATCCAGAGATGACCCTCACTCTTACACTAGAAGCATCAACATTGATCAGAGACTAGACTAGATCCTCACTGACATATTCCTCCCCAGAGCACAGTGGAGGCGTGATTCCAAGGGGCAGCCATATCAGCTAGGAAGGCATGATCTGAAACCAATTGCTCAGGGATGGCTGGAGTTCATTTAGCACTCCATCATCCCTACGAGTAACCGGTCCGATGATACTATTGACCAAGCTGTGATGAATCACTGCATCATGCTTGGAAATGAGGTGGAGGTGTATCTTGTAATCCCTCAGGAGCTGTACAACATACCTGCGAAGCCCTCCACTTCTGCTAGATTGGCCTTTCCTCACCTGATCTTCCGTTTGTGTGAGGCTGCTCGAGTTCGCATTGATTGAGACACTCCTATTGATGTTGATAGGCCAATCACTCAGAGTGGTATGGAGTATACCAAATAGCTTGGACGAGCACCGCCTTAGGAGCTAGTTTTCCTCCTCAGCAGAAGCAACCTGAGATGTCCTAGGGATACTACTTCCCTCCTCATGATTATTGGGATCAGTTGACTACATCTATTGGGTAGCTGACATCATCAGTCAATCAGTTAAAGATAGAGCATCAGGACCAATCTATCCTCCTCTATCAGCTAGTAGAGGAGCAGCAGAGTCAGAGGCGAGAGTTAGAGGAGCTGAGGTGCTGGAGAGGATTCCCGGAGAGAGCAGCCACCAAGACTGAGGTGGTTGAGTTTTATTATTTGCTACTTTACTTATTTCCTATTTTTCTAGTTATTTTATCTTGTATTCTATTATCTATTTAAATCTCTTTGCATAATCAGTAGTATTTCCATTTTCTTTAGTTTAGTTGATTCGTTAGTAATCTATGTTTTTGTTGAAAAGTGTCTCATGTAATGCTCATCAAGCTTATAAAAAAATATGGAAAAGAAGTAGGAAAATTGCATGAGACTTGAGTTATATATTCTAAGTTGTGTCAATTATTTTGCTGTGGTGGTATTATCTATGATTCTGAATGTATGATTTGAATAGTGCATAATTGACATTGAAGTTAAGAATGTTGATTCTTGGGGTACAAGAACTTAGAAAAATATTATGGACTCTCTAAATTGAGTAAGAAATTGATCATTGAAGCAAAAACAAAATAAAAAGAAAAGTACAAGGCTCTGAGCATCAATGGCTAGAAAGTTTAAGTATGATTAAAATCTCGAATATTTGTTTTCCTAACCATGCGCTTGTGGCATGAATGTGTCAAGTAACTCTTGAGACATAGCACTAAGAGTCGAGACCAAGTGCAATTAAAGTAAAAGAAAAATTAAAACTTAAAGAATTTTCTTGTTAAGTGCTTGTGGTGTTTTTGTGTCACGTTAAGCTTGAGAGAAAACACTTAGAGTCACGGCTAGGATCAAGGTGCAAAGCACCAAAGAAAAGGCAAGAAAAAGCTGTGTTCAAGGATTAATCAGATCTTGAAGAGAAAGATAATCCATAATATTATTCGACTTCTAGTTCTGAAGGGCATCAACATTTCTAAGCTTCAAATGATAGTGAGATGCCAAACCTATTCAGAATCACAGTGTCATTAACCCTCAGTAATTTGATAGGAGCTTAAATGAACACTTAAGTCTTAGGTGATTTCTCTTCTCAGTCCTATATTATTTTTAGTTGTTTGAAGAAAAGCAATAGTTCAAGTTTGGTGTTGTGATACGTGAGCATTTTTTCTTTGTTTTCTGTTTATTTTAAGTTAGAATTTAATAAGATTTTAATTTTATTTTAGTGTTTGAAACCCCTTTGGATGCTACTTTGAGTTGCTTTGGTGTTTTAATCATTTTAGATGAAGTTTGGATAAGTTTGGCAAAGTTCGTATGCAAAAAAAGAGAGAAGAAAAATGAATCTGCCATGCTGGCACTAAACGTGGACCTGTGTGTTTAGCGCCAGCAATTCAGAAACACAAAGAAGCTCTCTGACCACTAGGGCGCTAAACGCCAAACCTGGGGTTTAGCGCCAGCAAGCCAGAATTGAAAGGAGACTTTCTGCCCTCTAGGGCGCTAAATGCTAGCAACGCAGATCAAGCTTTACCAAAGGAGCATCTTTAGTTGGATTTGCCTTTTAATTATTGTATTTTTTGTTTTAGTTATTTTTATTTACAAATAAAATCTTTTAGGTCTAGAATTTATTTTTTTTATTTTAGTTTCAAATCAAAATTAGGTTAGATATAAAAGAAAAAAGATTTAGCCCTTCGAGGAATCTTCTCTCTTATGGACTTCATTCTACAGTTTATCCTTTTCTGAACCCTAGTTTTCTTTTTGAGTCATGAGCCACTAAACCTCCTTGGTTAAGGTTAAGAGTTCTATTTATTTCAACTATTACCAATCTATTTTGATTAATGTATTGATTTCAATTTCAAGGATTACTTTTGTTCTTGAATATATTGGAAAATAATTCTTATTCTACATGAATTGAATATATTGGAAAATAATTCTCATTTTACATGGATTCTTGTTGATTCTTGAAAAAGTTATCTCACTTGAATATGAACTTGAAAGTAAATTCCTCTTAAACTGCTAATTGCTTGGACTTAACGGGATACATGACAAATAATCCTTTTATATTTGGGTAATTAGGATTTTTGTGGCTAATAAATTAGAATTGAACCTAACCCTCTAATCTGTATTAAGTGACCAAGGAATTAGTGGTTGATTAGGTTATAGGAGACTAAATTACTAAGGAATTAAGGTTTAGTCAATTACGATTTGCTATGAAATAAATTTGGCATGATTAAAATAGTTGGTAAAAAATTGTAATCTGGAAGAGTAAACAACTCCACAACCTTGTCTATCTTCTCACATATCTTTCACACCAATTTCACTGTTTGCTTTTCTTATTCTCTGAATTTCTGTTTAATGCTTTTGAACCTTAAAACATCATTTTCTGTTTGTCTGACTAAGTGATTCGTTCGACTATTGTTGTCCAGTCCATCAATCTCATGAGATCGACCTTCACTCGCCTAAGATATTACTTAGTACCACCCAGTTCACTTGTCAGTTCAGTTGTAGACATTCTAATTTCGCACCAAATACATACTCATAATACCGCAAAATTTTAAAAATTTCTTTAATTGGGGGTTTAATAATTAAGTGGATGGATTGCCACCAAGATGCCATATTTAAATGGGAGACACAATTTAGCCAAAAAAAAAACAGAACAAGGCTTGAGCCTACAACTACTCAACTAATCACATAATATATATATTACAAATTACTACATAGGTGGTTAATTAGATTAAATTTTGCTATCATAACACTTCAATATTTGGAAATGACTAATACTAATATATCACAAGGTGCTTATGTGAATTATTGTGTATAAAAGCAAAATCAGAGAAGTCTAACAAGAATATAAGTATATTATGTGCATTAATACCTTGGTAATGACTAGAAAATGATACAATGAACACGAAGTTAGGGTAAAAACAAGTATCATTACGGAAAAAAGAGGATATGTATGATCAGATATGAACTGCTATCATAAATTAGAGAAGCTCGAAACAACAACATTATAATAGCAAGAATAACATTATCAAAATTAAGATTCAATGTACAAAAATGAAAAAAGAAAAGAAATAGACAGAATCATCGATACTTGCAAAATAATAACTAGCGGTGATGAACAAATACGAGTAGAGAAGATCGAAGCTCGGAATACGAGTGAAGAGGATCGAAGCTCGAACCGCGAATAGAGAGAATCGAAAGTCGAACACGAACAGAAAAAATCAAAGCTTAAAACTAAAGAACAATAATGATGAATGAACAGAGAAGAACACATGTCAATGTCTTCTCTATTGCCATCATCAAAGAGAAGAAGATGAAGATGAGGATGATTTAACAGAGAAGAATGCACATCAATGTCTGAGGAAGATGAAGATGATTTGATAAAGAAAAATGCATGTCAATGTCTCTTCCATTGCCATTATTGAAGAGAGAAAGATGAATATGAAGATGATTTTGTGTTTGTAATTTCAAAAATTAAGATTGGAATTTTGTTTCAGTGAAAGATGAAAATGATGAATTAAATTGGTTTTTTTTTTTAAGAAAAAAATATTTTTTGTTAAAATATTTAGAGAAAAAATTATAATTTAAAAAAATTAATTTATTTTAAGCAACACTTATAAGTTGATATTTATTAAAATTTTAAAAGTAACTTTATAAAATATAATATATAAATACAGTAAATATTGCCTATTTAATTTATTAAAACAACATTTTTATATATTTTTTAATTAATTAAAAAAACACTTATAATATGTTGATTAAAGAAAGTTATAATAGTCTTTTTTTTTTAATAAATATTAAGAGTTGGTTTTTATTATTTTAGACAATATTTAAAATTATTGCTTAGAATACATGTTGCTATATAGATAAAATTTGTTGTAGTGCGAAAAGAAGTTATATATTGCAAACGTGATTCACATGTTGACGTTCATATATGCAAGAGAGAGAGAGATATATGTAGAGGGAATAGAAGAAGTAAAACTATAGAAGGGTAGTTGTCATCTAATACTCATACGGAAAGTCGGATATGCTTAGTTTTCCTCTACCTTTTTCTTGATATATATATTTATGCATGGCTGGACAGAAAACTTCAGTTTAATTTCCTCATCAATGCTATCGCGACAATATTGTTTACTTTCAAAGAAAAAGGTTTCTCATATATTTTCTTTTCGTTCTTTTTGGTCAGCAGCTTCGTCAATATGAATCTCCTCATTTTTCCACTACAATGGGGCTTTCTTCTTTTAACTTCTTCCTTATTATTGGCTTTATCCTCAACGGTGGAATACACTTTTAACGTAATTAGCATTTCTGACTCTCTCTCTCTCTTTTTGTATCCTCTATTTGTTGCTTTTACATTTTTATTTTATATATTTAACTGAATAATTACTAGAGTGACTTTAGATTTGATTTACGTCCTCTATATTGTCTATAGGGTAAAATAAATAAATAAACATCTACCCTTTACATTAGAATATATAGGGATATCTAAGTAAAGTTTTGTAATTAATTATTAATTAAAAAATAAAAAAATTCAAAGACTAATAGAATTTATTGTTGTCTAAAAACAAAAAATTTTTTAGTCTTATAATATTTTAATTAAAAAATTACTTAATTAATGTGTTAAAGGATAAAGTGGCCGTAACGGATAAGATAAATGAAAAGGAATAGAAATATTTGAATTTCCATAAAAATGAGATTTCATATTTTGCAGATTGAAAATACAAGCATGCAACGGTTGTGCCATGAGGAATCCATAGTTGTAGTTAATGGAAGTCTCCCTGGACCAACCATTGATGTAAGAGAAGGTGACACTGTCATAGTTCATGTACTCAACCAGTCGCCCTATAATATCACTATTCATTGGTAAATAACCCTCTCCTTGAATATAATTTATGGAAATATTTTAATTGTTGTTGTCAAAAGTTTGCTTGGAATTATCATATATGAGAAGCGAAGCCCGGGTTCAAAACAAAGGGGAATGTGAATTTTCAAGACTTCTTATGAAAAAAAAAGTTTAAATTTACACTGTTTATCACATAAGTATATTATATGTACTGACACGTTATTAAAATAAAATAAAACTTTTTATAGTCAAATAAACTTCTTTTAAATAGTAAAAATACAACATATTAAAAATATTCTAATTAAATATTTCATAGGTTGTGTTTGAAGTTTGTTTTAGAGACGCAAATACAAAGAAAATGAAATATGTAACACCCTACTATATAGAATTATATGTTTAAGTTATAAATATTTATAATGACATCTAAAAATAAAAAAATATACATACATAATATTCGAAGAAATATAATAGAGTAAACTATCATTTATACCCACGAAAGTTAAAAACGCTGATATATCTACTCATAGAAAAAAGAAATTATTATTTGTACCCATAAAAAATTATTTTTATAGGCAAAATTATCCAAACCCTAAAAAATTATCTAAAATCCTTAAATTACCTTTATCTTCACCACACCACCTCCTTCACTCAATCACCTTTCTAACCCTAACTCTCTTCACCCAACCACCATCCCTCTTTCCCTTTCTAATCTCAAATTCCACCACCATCCTCTTCACCCAGCCATCACCCCTCTTTCTCTTTCTAACACACTCTCACCATTACTTCCCACTCAGTTCCCATCGCTGCTCCAATGGCTCCTTGCCACACCCTCCTCTCTTTCATCCTCACAGTCACAACAACACTTGTTGCCGCTTCCCCGGAGAAGAAGAGCACCTTCACGGTGCAAGTCCACCATGAAGCCAAGCCCTCCATCTTCCCAACCCACAAGCACTAGTACGAATCCTCTCTCGCTTCTATTATCAACCATGCCACTGCAGCTGAAACCACCACCGCCGCCTCCTCCGCCGCCGTCCTTCACACTTACAACACTGTCTTTCATGGCTTCTCAGCAAAGCTCTCACCTTTAGAGGCCCAGAAGTTGGAATCCCTGTCCCACGTCATCGCAGTGATCCTAGAGCAGGTCCGCCAACTCCACACTACCCGCTCGCCGCAGTTCTTGGGCCTCAAAACTTTCGACAAGGCCGGCCTCCTCAAGGGGACGAATTTCGGTTTAGATATCGTCATTGGAGTCATTGACACCTGTCCTGACAGAGAGAGTTTCAACAACCACGACCTCGTCGCTGTTCCTCCCAACTAGAAGGGCAGCGACGGTGGTGGTTCTACGACGCAGAAAGAGGTGAAGAGGGTTGGCTATGGTGGCGATAAGGTAGCGTGAAGATCTCTGACGCGGTAGTCTCTGGTTTGAGGCCGATGGTGATGGTGGTGAGGAGAAGCTGGCGCGGTGCTCCTGGGCTGGCGGAGGTCCGCGACGTTGCTGGTGGAGAAGGGTGAACAATGATGAGAAGGGTGAGACGGTGGTTTGTGGTTGATACTAGGATTAGATGGCTGAGAACATTGAGAGAGAGAGAGGAGGGAGGAAGGAGATGATAGTATAGAGAGAAGGGTAATTTAGGAATTTTAGATAATTTTTTAGAGTTTGGATAATTTTTCCTGTAAAAATTTTTTATGGGTACAAATGGTAATTTCTTTTTTCTATAGGTAGATATGTAAGCGTTTTCAACTTTCGTGGATACAAATGGTAGTTTACTCAAATATAATATAACTAGATGCCTGTAGAAAAAAGATAATAAAACAATAATTATATCATTCACGAAGCGTTAAAGATAAAAGTATTAGATACATAACAATAGGGACATAAATATATACAGAAGATTCAGAATAGATAGATAAGTAATACTAGTCTCGACCTGTAAAAAAAAGGTCGGCTAAACAATATTACAGCAGCTCAAAGTATACAAAATATATCCTGCTTCTATATAATAAAACTTTTAAGGGGGATATACAACTACATGTCAAAAGTGAAGAATAAATATCTACGTACAAAATAAAATCCAAAACATAAGTCTTGGCTTTCGTCACAAGGATTCCTACACGCTTAGAGAGGTGTGTCACATTCTGTATCTGAAAATCAACAAATTCCACAATAAGTAAGAAATCAAAGATTCCTGGTAGTGTAATAGTGTCTAATAGAGACTATGTAAAACTACATGAATCCACGAGGTAACAATCCTAGTCTCCAAACTCACAAAGTTTAAACTTAGGATTCTTTCTAATCCAAACAGGGTCAACCTTCTAAATCTCAACTATACATATTCCCCTAGTCTCATTCGTTTCAAGTAAATCACCATTATCTTTGCTCAATTTTAATGTCTCTTAATCATGCATTTAATTGTTCTAATCCAGTCATGTGTTTTCAGTCTTAAACAATTATCATTATCAGAATTTAATCTTAATAGTATCAGTTTATTCTCAATATTTAGCCTCAGTATCTTCAATTCCCAATCTTTTCAATGATTCGTTCAATATTCAATAGTAGCAAATACAAGTAATAAATAATACAAGTCAAACACAATTAGAGAGCATGTATAGCAAGTATTTCAATTAGCAATTAGCAGAAATATACAATTAGGTAAGTCAAAATAATACACACAATCAAACAATAGCAAATAAATACACATAATGCATGCCTATCTTACTGGCCATGAGCTTACGTGTGGGTTAAATTATCAAAATTCGACACATTCGGTAGCTAACCCAGATATTGTCTCTTGATTGCGCCCCCTAGGAAGAAAATACCTGGACTTATCACAAGCCAATCTCAAAGGGAGAGTGTCCTCTCACTTGTCTTAGAGGAAGAATGCTTTGTCACCTTGCAATCAAATAGAACGTGGGCAAACAACCCACCACATCCCCAAAAGGAGCTTTCTAAGTTTATCACAAGCTAGTCTCAGAGGGAGAGTGTCTTATCACCTGCCGCAAAGAAATAGTGTCCGGTTACTTTCTCATTGCGGTATCATTCTGTCTCAGAGGGAGAATACCCAATCACCTTTCCCACGTCACTCCATAACCACAAATAAGCAGGATGAGACCTCCGTCCTTGTGGGGTACAAGTGCCAAACCAAATACGCAAGTATGACGAAGATAACGACCTTGCCACGTAAGCAGAACAAACCTCCGACCTTGCCAATCCAACCATTCAAGCCACAATCAGTCGACATCAATGTCTTTAACCAATTTCCTAAGTTATTATATTTATTAACCATAATCATTTTTCAATTTATCAAACTTAGATTCATTAATCTCAATTCTTTATGAAGTAATTAATTTTGTTTTCTCATGAGAATGATAACACCGCCATCTTCACTGTGGGCAGGACAAGGCCACCATTCCCACTTAACCCGGAGCAAGTGGGACGGAGCCACGATCTTTGTATCTTATCCAAGCAAGTGTTTAAAATCTTAATCTGGAACAAGTGGAACAAACCACAACTTTTGTATCTTACCCAAGTGTTTCAAATTCTAAACCCAGAGTAAGTGGGACAAACCACAATCCTTACATCTTACCTAGGTAATTAATCAATAATCACCACAACTTATTAGATTATTTACTAACCTTATTCATTCATTAACAATCAACCTCGTTATTCTGTGATCGGGATGAAACCACCGTTCTCACAAGTTATTGGATTTATCCACACTCCTTTTAGAGTTTAAACTCCTCATTAATACTAAAATAGACATTCAGTTCCTTCTTAATATTTGGATGGAGTCAAGTCGTGAGGTGGTTGCGCCCCTCAAAAATGTCCTGCATCATTTGCTGAAGTTATCTAACTATCTAGTGGTCGTATATTTTTCTGATCAAGATATCATGTTTTCTATCCCATATAAATTTCTCCTGTATAAAGTAATTCAATAACATTAGTTAGCCGAAATAAAATATGGTTAATTAAACAACATTGGGTTCTTACCGTCAACTTCTGAAACCATCGCTCTCTGGTCTCAGCAGAGATCTTCGTGTAGCTTGGCCTTGGATTGTCATATATAGACTTAATCACATTAGAGATCTCCTGTGTACATGCATTATTGTTTGGTGCAAACTTATCAATAAAAAACTTAAAATTAGCAAACACATAAAAACAAATAAAATTTACCAAATTCAAATAGATTGTGGATAAAAGACATTAAAATAGTACTCACGCCTGTATGCCATCAAGCCAAATTATCATCCATATGATGAACGGTGGTGGAGGAAAATCTGGCTAGATGCATTAGAGGAATCACGCACCGTTATCTCTGTCACTAGAGTTGGAGGGGGTCGTAGTTGGGGTTCGAGATCATGATGTACTACTGGTCTAGTAGACCCGCCTGTGACATCACATGGGTCAACAGGGTAGTCGGGGTAGAGAGCGATGACTGAGATGTCCCTGAGGTACTGATAGTAATTAAACCCTCCATCTACCACGACCCCAAATGATCCTAAAAATAATTATACAATGAATTAGAATAATCCTATAAAAAATAATGCACTTTCATTGACATAGTAAATGAGTACAACCTAATACTTTAAATTTAACCTATCTTAATAACTTAAATTCTCTAGCTAAAAATAAAAATTAAATCTAACTCGAGCATAATACTAATTGTCAACTAAAACACAAATTAGATATAGAGGCAGATAATCGAGCACTTGGCGTGCAAAAGGATCAAATAACAAGAAATAGCACAACCAAATATTATTTCAACATCAATTCGCACAAATTAGCATCAATGGTACAATAATCAATAGCACATTGTAGAAAGTTAGCTAAAAATCAATCAATCCAGTCCAAACAAATTGAAATTCAAATTCGAGAAACATAACATCATGTTGAACTATATAAACTAATAGTAATTCTAATAAAAAATTCTAATTATTATCTAAATCATCTAACCAGCAGAAAATAATGATAACCAATTCCACTTACTAGAAATTAACATATAACTAAATTCTAAATTAACTTAAACAGAAAAAAAGGGATCATTGAATCTGAGCTTTGAGCAGAACACGAAGAACTCAGGGAAAGGAGATACAGTGGCAGCAACAGCCGCTACTAGTGGAGCGTCATGGCGGTGCTGAAGAAAGCTCAAACGGCGAGACGAACAAAGAGGGAGAGAAGGTTTCGCGGCTGAAGTTGGGTTGCGAAGGGGAGAGAATGAAAGAAGGGGCTAGTTTCGGTGAGGGAAAGAGGAGGCGGCAAAAGGGGACTACAGAGGCGCTGCCATTGGCGGCGGGGAAGAAGAGAGGGTAGAGAGAGAGGGGGATTCAAAATGAAGGGAGATAAGGTTCACGCTTTGAATTTTAGGGATAGTTACCGTCGAATTTAGTGGCAGATAAATTTGACGGTAACGGTTTGCAGGTGACCAATACGCTGCGTCGCACTAAATTGAGTTACTGCTGGATTTACTGGTGGATAAATCCGATGGTTACTAATCCATGCCAATTTTTTTTTCTCTCCAATTATTACCAGCGACTTTGCTATTGGAATAGCGAATCCGACAGTAAAAGTTTAACACAATAAAAATAGTTTTCATTTTCATCAATAAATTAAATCTGACTGTAAATTTCTGATGATAATACACAACACTAAATCTGCCGGTAAACCTGATGATGATACTCAGTACTTTTCTTGTAGTGCTAACACTCAAACCAAAAATCTTCTCGATAGTTGAGCAGGAAGTCAAGTAGCTAACCATAACGATCCAATTTTTGTGCATTGGTTTTAAAAGGAGGTGTTGCATTATTACTATCACGATGGGAGGGAGAAGGAGTAGAGGCTGAACATGAGCTTCCATGGCAACGCGTGAGAGGAACTCTAGATTTGTGGAGGGAGAAGAGGAGGTTGGGATGCGACCGTACGTCATCATCGCTCTCTAAGATTCAAAATGTTCTGAGCTTCGGCGAAGAAGAAAAAGAAGAGAAGTGTAACACCCTACGACACAGAGCCTTACGCTTAAGTCGTAAAGTAGAGGTGGCAAGGTATTACGACCTCTAAAAGAAAAGGATATGTACACAAATATAGTTGGATGAAATAATATCTAGGAGCCTTGAAGGAAGAGCTAAACAGAAACAATAAATAGAAAATCGTATCACTCTCGCATGGATATTCATAAAACGGACAGGTAAAATCGAAAGAAAACTGAAAACATATATATATATCAGAGTTCTAAAACTCAGATAGCAAGCTCCAGTCTCAACCTGTGAAGCTAAGGCCAGCCAGAGTATATAACTATATATATGTACAACCCAAATCAAAACTCAAACTACAAAATAAACACATGTATCTCCAAGTCGACCTCTAGGAGGGACAAAACACAAAATGTACATGTGGAGATTCCATAAACATGTATGCATAGCCTAAAATCAAAATATGATAGTCCAAAAGGTAGTTCTTCACTTGTAAGGAGGGTCTCCAGACGCTCAACGAGGTGTCTCTCGACCTGAATCTGAAAAATAACAAAATATATGTGGAATGAGAACCGGAGGTTCTCAGTATGGTAAAGGTGTCCGCATAGTTAATATAAAAGGTCCCGAGAGAGCTAGAGGCATTCCTAGAACTCCGACACTCAGAATCATTCTTAAGGAAAATAAACTAAACCAAAAGTTAGGTAAGTTATCTAAGGTACTCTAGTTCTAAATCTAACTTTAACTTAACTCTTCACTTTCTGACTCCTCCACTCCTCTGAGACATTGGTGGAACAACCATCTCCCCTCACACCTTCGTCAAGAGGGATTTCTCAGAAAACATACACATACAGTTCAAGCAAGGAAAACACAGATAGAGAAGCATTTACAGCAAGTAGAACAAGTAGCGGATAACCATAATTAAACAGTTAAGCAAACCAAAACAATGCACACTCAAGCAAACAAACAAATGCGTATGATGTATGCGTGTCCTATGGCTGATGAGTCTCATCTATCGGTTATACAACCAACCCGACATGTCCTGGTAGTTAACCATTGGACAGTCCCTCTGTGCGCGCATCCCCAAGCTCAATAGTATTCCATGGAGTCAAACTCCAAGCTCAAATATAATATTCCATGGAGTCACACTCCAAGCTCAATAGTATAGTATTCCATGGAGTTAAACTTCAAGCTCAATAATATATTATTCCATGGAGTCAAACTCCAAGCTCAAATATAATATTCAATATTCATATATATATATATATATATATATATATATATATATATATATATATATATATATATATATATATATATATATGCCCATGGGGAATCCGGGGAGTTAAAGTGACCGGTCACATCTTGCGACAGAGGGTCAACAAATAGTCTCAAATACACAAGTGACATAATAATCTCTTTCTTTTTTAAAATAACACCTCAAATCAAAACTCCAATTCTTATAGAAACTTTGGCAGTATCTCATCTAAAACTCGAATTTCTGCCACCCTTCAAGAGTCCCAACTATTAAATCAAACACGTCTCAGTCCTTCAAATCATTTTCAGTAACAAATTATTTCAAAATCAAACAAATACCAATATTAAATCTTTTCCTAAAACCAACCAACTTCAACAGCAAATTATTAACAACAGCTAAACCACACATTTTATTCCATATACACAATTCATCAATTATACATTTAGTTCATTCCTATCTTAAGATCTTCTAGCCTAAGTTTTCACGTGACTTTAAACATTAACTACGAGAAACCAAAACCATACCTTCGTACAGAATCAAAATATTCAAAGCTTCGGAGAAGCTTTCTGACCGAGCTATCGAAGAAGAAAATGTCTAGAATCGTCTGTGCCTCCTAAAACTCCAGTTGGCCGAACTTAAAGAGTAGAGGAGCTACGTCACCGTCAACTTCCACTAATCAAAAATAGTGTCAACGTGTAGAGGAGAAGGATACGAATACTTTTACTGGATTAGATTTTTTATTGGAGTTACGAATTATAAGAAATCGAAGCCAAAAATTTAAAAGAATTTACGTTCTCTCTTTCTCTTTTGGCCACGCTTTCCTCTCCTTTTTTACTCTCTTACGATATTCACACACACACACACACACACACGAATACTTTTACTGAATTAGATTTTTTATTAGAGTTACGAATTATAAGAAATCGAAGCCGAAAATTTAAAGGAATTTGCGTTCTCTCTTTCTCTTTTGGCCATGCTTTCCTCTCCTTTTTTACTCTCTTACGATATTCACACACACACACATATATATATATATATATATATATATATATATATATATATATATATATATATATATATATATATATATACACACTAAGAAAGACTATAAGCCGCCTTGGCTTTCTTTATTTTATATATATATATAAACTTTATGAAAGGGAATAATAATAATAATAGTAACGTAGTGAATATAACAATGAATATATAATATTAGGGAGCAAAACTATATAAATTTATAATACATATAATACTTACGATAATTATACCCAATGTTTATAATAATAATAATAATTTATATATAAAGTTAATAATATATGAGTTACTAATCTAAGTGGCATTAATAACTTAAGGGTGAAAGGTATTTGGTGAAATATTAACAAAGATAAATTCAGCAAAAAATATCGATATTTACTCATATCTACAGATATCGAACTCAATAATAATATTATTAACTAAATTTTATTTTTAAATTAAAATATTAATTATTCAAATTAAAATATACATATAAATTTCATTACTTATAAATTAATAGAATTATAATTTTAATTATGTGAAATATTTCATCATAATATATATAAAAATATGAATTTGATTGAATTCAAATAGTTATAAAAATTAATTCAATTATTGATAATAAAAAACTTTTAAAAATAAAAAATTTTAATTTATAAAATAAATTATAACTTATTTATATTTATATTTTTAAAATCACAAGAAGACAAGACAACGAAGTATATCTGTGTAATGTATTGATGAAGTTTTGGGAAATTTTCTTATATGGAGTATGAGGGATGAATCACTGAATCATTAATAGGAATGACAATTTATTTTATTATTAGTTCAAGTAAATTAATTTATTTAGTTATATTATATAAACTCCTTGTCCTGTGGTGTTATGAACTCGTCGGATTATGATAGTTTGTCTTTTAAAAATGATACTTGTACACTAAAATTAATTATTAAAATTAATTATTAATATATTTGTGTATAAATATATATGATTTAATTTAATTTTAATATATATTTATATTATAATATATATTTTATATTAGTGATTGATTTTAATAATTAATTTTAAATTTTTAGTATATATATAATATAGTGGCTTTTTTTTTCTTGAGATTGTGTTCATAATTAATTGGAGATTATTATTTGTAAAATTAATTAATAATTAACCAAGGTTTTGTTTTCTTTTTCTATTTTGTTAGTGTGAGAAGGGTCTGGCTGTGAGTAGGTAGTTATGATGGTGATGTTGGAAAGAGAAAAAGTGATGATGATAAAGTAGAAAAATTGATAATTAGAATAAAAAAAATTAAAAAAAATTGACTAATCGTTAATCATAAAAAAACTTAATAGAAAAAATAAAATTAAAATTTATTAAAAATATTAAAGATAAAATTAAAATAAATTAAATATTAAATATATTTTTAAAATTTTTCTAAAATATTAAGAATAAAAATTATATTTTATTTTTATTAAAATAAAAAATTTAAAAATTTTCAAACTATATAGTGTAGTTAGATATTAGTTATAATAAAAGTTTATATACAATTATTTTTATAAAATTAATAAAAATTATTAAAATAATAATTTAATAAAAAATTATTAAATTATTTAATCGTTATTAACTATTAATTTTACGTAAAAATAGAGAGATACATATAGGTCTTTGTCATTAGCTAATAAATACAAATTGAGCCTCAATATATAGGTAACAAGTATCGCTTGAATTTATATGTAGGCATGGAGTTTATCAGCTTTTTAATGGTTGGGCAGATGGCACTGAATATGTAACTCAGTGTGGAATTGTCCCAAGAAACAGTTATACCTATACGTTCAATGTAACCGGGCAGGAGGGAACTCTCTGGTGGCATGCTCATTCATTTGATCTACGTGGCACTGTTTATGGTGCTTTCATAATTCGTCCTCCACTCGGTTCATCATATCCATTTCCTCAACCATATCAAGAACTTCCAATATTATTTGGTATTATTCATATTTTATTTTCTCTGTTTCCCGGCCTCTATCTTCCTTCTTCTTATGTTATTTTTCTTTACGAAAATATTTAGGAGTCAAAGTTTGAGAACCAAAAATAATTATAATTTTTTTTTATTTATATTGATTAATTATTGTTTGAATAAATGTATAATATTAATTTTAGTGAGTGTGTAATTATAAATATTAAATTAAATAAAATTAAATTAAATAATTTTAGATTATTAGCTTCCTAGACTCTAGCATTACTCTTCCTTTATTAGCATATAACTTTCACATGTACTAAATTATTGTCAATTTGCATTATTATTTTAAATAAAAAAGTAGTAATTAATTTAAATATAAAAAATAAAAATTTAAATAAGTTTTTAATCCCTATAGAAACATGAGAATAATTCCAAAAGAGTGAGAGGAGTTATTTTGGTCGTGAGGTGTAGGTTGTATTTGTTAACTATATATTATCACCCATAATAATAGTATAGGTATTCATTATTTATCTATTTATTAATTTATTATTTTATTTATTGAATATATATTATAATAATAATAAACTTGGTCTTTTTTTTGGGTGAGATAAATTTGATATATTTTCATTATGGTAAGCATTTTAATAATTTCTCCATGAACTAGCATTTCTGCAACTTGCATTGACGTCAATTTCAAATTGGACGAATATTGTTTCTAATAATCCGTCTCCAAATTTCAGCATTTTATGCAACGAATATATATAAACGGGGAATTTTTAGATAAAAGAAAATTGACTGGTGTTAGTTCAAATACAAAGAAAAAATTGTTGGTTATCTAATATTTTTAATATAAATTAATTAAACTATAAGTGAAATATATTTTTTGGATATATTTTCCTTTAAATTGCAGGTGATTGGTATAATGGTAATATCGTAGACATCGAGATAGAAGCACTCGCTGAGGGTCATGGTTCTAATTATTCAAATGCTTACACCATAAATGGCTTTCCGGGTGATCTCTACAATTGTTCACAAAATCGTACGTTGCCTCCCTCTCATGCTTAATTTGTAATATATACATATAAAACTTTCATTTACGTATTACCTTATCAGAAATAAGTTGCAAAACCGTTTGAGCTTGTTATTGATTTTGATAAAAAAAAATATTATTTCAACTACTAAAATTAATTATTATGTATTTATATAATAATATATGTGTAGTTTAACTCCTTTTTTTTTGTATTTTAACATTACCAAATTTATGTAAGTTGTACACATTTTTTTTTTTTTGAATTAAAGGGAGCTCAACACAATAGAGTGGAGCAAAAACAAAGTCACAAGGTTATGAAAACATAAATTACAAACAACTCCTGATTAACTTCAACATTGTGTCAACAACTAAAGGGTTCACTGCCAATCCATTCCTCTGCAGACGCAAATGACTTATTTATAATTTCCCGCATACTGGTACTGTGATTTCGAAACAGCCTGCTATTCCTTTCTAACCAGATAGTCCAGATAACAGCAAATAATCCAAGAAACCACCTCTTTCTCTCCACCTTCCATATTGCCATGTTTATCCAGCTTTCGAAGTGGTCCTTGAGGTTACCGGGAGGGCACCAACTTCTACCAAACGCATGCAGCCAAGCACACCACACCTGCCAGGTGATATCACAACCAAGAAACAAATGGAACACTGTTTCCTCAGACTTAGAGCATAGCACACACAGCGTATCATTCTGATCAATAACACGTATGCTACACAACCGGTCCTTAGTGTTCACCCGTCCAATCAGCACAAACCAAGACAAGAGCTCAATCCTTGGAGGGACGAACCCTTTCCAAATGGCACGCGTGAAACTATAACTTGTAACTTCAGCCGGAAGGGCTTCCGCTTGCAACATCTGTGTAAAAGAGTTCGTTGAATAAACACCTGTGTTATCAAATTTCCAAGTCACTGTATCCTCTCTGTCATTTGGAGGCTTGGCTGACTGTAGTGTCTCATGAAGCTGTCCTACCAGATCCAACTCCCACTGAAACAACTCCCTCCTCCACTGGAAGCTCCAAATCCAGTCCAAGCCATCCCAAAACCCACAATCTCCTACGCAGGCGCCGGTAAGGGCTGAGACCGAGAAGAGTCTAGGAAACTTAGCTTTCAACGTCCCGTCAGGCAACCAGCTATCCTCCCAAAAGCGGATCGTTCTGCCATTCCCGAGCACCCTGGACAAACCACTTATCATCTTTTCTCGCAGTCGCGGCTCACAGACCTGAAGCTGACAGATATCCTTCCAAGGACCTCCTCGGGTGGGTACAGGCTGGTCACGCAGCATTACCGCAGGATCCATATTGGTACATGAGCAGACCATTTGGAGCCATAATAACTTCCCATTTTACAAGGGGTAACCCTTGCCTTCCCCCATCTGAACTCCACAAGAACTGTCGTTGTAAAGAAATCAGCTTCTCAGCCACTGCCTTTGGCATCTTGTATAAGCTGAGGTAGTAAATAGGGAGGCTACTAAGCACCGACTTAATTAGGACCAACTTGCCTGCCTTGTTCAGAGTCTTCGCTTTCCACAAACTCAGCTTTCCCTCAACCTTGTCAATTACTGGTTTCCACGTCTTCAACCTTTTCGGATTTGCCCCCAAGGGAATGCCCAGATATCTTATCGGTAGAGACGCCTCTGTACATCCCAATAACCGACACATGTTGCTGACCCACAGCCTATCACAGTTGACAGGGATAATGTTGGACTTCTCAAAATTTATGCTCAGGCCAGACATCAGTTCAAAACATCGCAGCAGTCGCTGATAATTCCTTATGGTCGCCTCTTCAGGAGGGCAGAATAGAATGGTATCATCTGCAAACTGCAAGTGAGACAACTCAATACGATCCTTCCCCACCAACAACGGAGAGACACGTCCGTTCCTTACTGCCTCACCAATCATCCTATGCAGAACATCCACGACTAGAACAAACAGGAAAGGTGATAGCGGATCTCCTTGTCTCAATCCCCTCTCCATTTTAAATGGCTTCGACGGTGATCCATTGATAAGAACCGACATAGAGGTAGAGCAAACACATTCCCTGACCTAGCCCCTCCATCTCTGACCAAACCCCATCTTCTGTAACACAATATCCACAAAAGCCCACTTGACTCTATCATAAGCCTTTTGGAAATCTAGCTTGATTATCGCGGAACTCCTTTTCCTTGACTTCAACCAGTGCACAGTCTCACAGGCAATCAAAGCTCCATCATGTATTTTCCTGCCTTTCACAAACGCGCTTTGAGTCTCACCGACAAGATCCGGCATTACCCTCCTCATTCTCCGAACCAGCACCTTAGAAATTACCTTATAGACACACCCCACCATACTAATTGGCCTTAGATCCTTTATTTCTCTTGCACCAGTAAACTTTGGTGCCAGCGCCACCCAAGTGACATTCGACTCACTAGGCAGTTTACCGAACTGGAAGAAACCTGACACCGCTCCAGTGAATTCGCCACCTAATTCCTCCCAGCACTTCTTTATAAAGTTCATATTATATCCATCACTGCCTGGAGCCTTTGTTGACTCACAATCCCAAACTGCCTCCTTTATTTCTGTAGGTGTTGGCATCAGCTCTAGCTCCCTTGCATCTTCCTCAATAATCCGCTTTACCAGCCCATCCCTAAACCCAATTCTAAAGAGACCCTTGTTTAAAGGGTATATGTAATTAAACTATTTAAATATTATTCTAACTATTTTATATTTTTTAAAAGATGTATGGTTAATTATGGTATTCACTGTATTAGATATATAATTATTTATGTATTTCTTTTTATAATTTTAAATTTTTTAGAAAAGAGATTTCATGATAAAATATTAGATCTTTTATAGCAAAAAAAATTTAGAGATCAATCATTATAAATTACAGTGATCTCCCAAATAATATTCGATCAAAATAAATTATTTATAAGAAATTGCGACATTATAACAATTTTAAATGATAACTAGCTTAGAAAAAATGAATTAAATTAGATTATATTCTGTTAATACCTAATTATGCGAAATATTTGAGCACTCATAAAATTACATGAAGTAATCAGTATTTTTATACTATCCATTTTGTGATTTAAAATGTGCTAAATGTCATACTAATAACTAAAATTATTTTTTAAAAATTTTAAAACATATTATCAAATTTTATGACTACTGATATTTAAATAATAAGTCACGGTGATATTTTGACCGAAAATAAAATCCTTGATTTAGAATACATATCATATGCCAAAAGAAAATAACTTAATTATTTTTTTTTCTATAAATATGTCTCCTCACATAATTAATTAAGTAGGTATTACCATTATTATTATTAGGATAAAGTATATTTTTTGTCTTTAAAGTTTGACAAAAATTTTAAAAATACCTTTTAAGTTTTGTTTTGTTTCAATTTTGTTATAGAAGTTTTCAATTTGCATCAATTATACCCATGATGGCTATGGCTAACTTTTTTAAAAAAATTATGACCAATTCAATAATAATTTTATAAAAACAACTTTCAAAACAAGTAAATCAAGTATAATTTTCATGTATTTTTATTGGATTGGTTTTAAATTTTTTGAAAATTTAGCTATTAAAGATATATTCGATACAAATCGAAAATTTTTAAAACAAAATAAAAAAAATAAAATTTAAGGATATTTTTAAAATTTTTACTAAATTTTAAAGACAAAGTTGTGGGTTACATTCATGATTTACGTAAATTTCTTTGAGAAAAAATTGTGATTTGGTTCTACCATTTATGATGTTTAGTCTATGTATGGTTTACATATAGTAAAAGGGGATTTGCATGTAACAATTTAATTTAGGAGATTTTTGTAACTTAGATTTTTTTATTTTATGTAAAAAAAATCCTATGATATGACTTTGCACTTGCACTGTATAAAATTAAATAAACCATTGTCTTTTCAAACATGATATATATGTTTATTAGTTTAATCATTAATTCAACACTTGTATTTAGTCTTGTTTGGTATAATAAGTAACTGTGCATGCACACCATGATTATATTCCAGAGACATACAAGATGAACGTGACTCAAGGAAAGACTTACTTGCTCCGAATGATGAATGCTGCACTGGATAGCCATTTTTTCTTCAAATTAGCAAATCACAGCTTCACAGTGGTTGCCGTTGATGCTTCATACACAGTACCATATCACACGGATATCCTTGTCATTGCCCCTGGACAAACCGTTGATGCTCTTTTCACAGCAAACCAATCCAACGGTTCATACTACATGGCTGCCTCTCCTTACAATGTCGGTGTGCCAGCGTTTGACAAAACGACAACACGTGGCATTGTCGTTTACGGCAATGATGAAAATGAAACCACCACACCACCCGTGATGCCAGTTTTACCAGTCGTCAACGACACAGCAACGGCTTTTACGTTTTATAGTAACCTCACAAGCCTAGTGGGGGCCCCACATTGGGTCCCTGTGCCACTTAACGTGGATGAGCGAATGTTCATCACTGTTGGATTGGGCTTAGAACATTGCCCCGAGGGTGCATCGTGTTCAGGTCCCAATGGAGAAAAATATTCTGCAAGCATGAACAACGAGTCTTTTGTGCTTCCTAAAGGAAGAAGGTTCTCGATGTTAGAAGCTTTCTATTACAATATGAGTGGCGTGTTCACTACTGATTTTCCTGACCATCCAGTATGGTTTGACTTCACAAACGAAAGTCTAAGTGATGACGTGGCAATCATGTATGCTCCCAAATCAACCAAGGCGAAGAGACTTAAGTTCAATTCAACGGTGGAGATTGTATATCAAAATACAGCACTTCTTTATGAGATAAATCATCCCATGCACATTCATGGTTATAGTTTCTATGTTTTGGCTCAAGGCTTTGGAGATTTCAATCCTAGGCTTGATCAAGCAAAGTATAATTTGATTAATCCTCAAATACGCAACACAATTGCTGTGTCTGCTGGAGGATGGGCTGTCATCCGATTTCAAGCAAATAATCCAGGTACCTACTTTCTATTCTCCCTTTTTTTTTCGGTTCTTAAGATTTGCTTTTTAAGTTCAAAAAGTAAGTGTCTGTGGTTGCATTAGTTTCATAAAATTATAAACCAACTAATAAGGTTGGAATAGTATTACGGTAACTATGTAACACACTAATATGGCTAGCTATGCATTCATTGTTTTCCCAATGTATATATATTTTACAGGGGTATGGTTTGTACATTGCCATGTGGATGATCACTTGGAATGGGGACTAGACATGACTTTTGAGGTTGAAAATGGACCAACTCCTTCAACTTCACTCCCTCCACCACCCATTGATATGCCTGAATGCGATATCAGTGCCAACATGTACAAGTGCATGCTTGAAACCAACAACACGTCTTGTTTTCTCTAAGAATTTGTTGTTAGTTATTTCGATTATCTTAATATTTTTTTTTTTAGCATTTTAAAGGATTTTCATACCATGCTATGATAATAAAAGGCAAAATTGCTATTTTGCTACTTTAGTTTTGTTCCTACCTTTTGCAAAGGTAACGAGCGAGCTTATCAAATTCGGATACCCTAACTTGAGTAATGTTAATATTAGACTGGGGTTACTTGCAAAAGTATTCCGATACTTATGTAGTGTTTGAGGTGATAAAGTGAATAATATGTTATCTCCTGAGTTTTCTTTTTTCATTATTCTATTTTACCAGTGTAACATTATTAGGCATTTACTGCTTTTAATGTACACTTTTAATACCATGATTTAGCACTTATGTGAGTTAATGACTTATTTGTTTTGATGACATACCTGTTAACCTTTAGTGAGATCCCTTTAGTGAGATCGTAATATAGTATTCTCATTTAGTCGCGTTCTCAATATGCTATCTTTGTCTAGAGCAGTGCCTCAACTCGGGTTTTTTTATTTAACGACTTTGTCAAGGATACCCGAGTTTAACGGATCAAATTTAAACAGTTTGTTTTTTATTTATCTTAAACGCTAAAAATCTTTGAGGAAACCTTTCAGTTTTCCTTGAATAGTTATGACCCTTGATTCTTGAACTTTATAAAGTAGTTTCTCTTTCCATCAATCAATGCCATATTATTTTTCAATTTAATACACTTCACTGCAACTTCTACTTACACTCTAAAATGTCTCCTTTTACTTTTCAAGAAGAAACTCCGAGGTTCCATCTCTTATCTCATCACCCTACAACAATATAGATTATTTTTAAGGGTTATAATGTGTAAAAAAAAATTAAAATTGGTCAAAAAAATAAATTTTGACACTATTTTAACTATGAAAATATGTTAATAAAAGTTTTGTCAAAAATAATATTTTTAACATATAAGCGATTGTGAAAAAAATTTAAATCTTATTTTGATAAATATTGGCTGTCAAAAATAATTTGTTAGAAAATTTTGAGAACATATTTTCTGTGATATTTATTAATTGTCAAAAATACTATTTATTTTGACACTTATTGACTATAAAATATTCTCAACAAAAAATTTTAACAAAGAATGAGATGTGATCTTGAAACTAAAGAATAAATTGAGATTTTAAAGATAAAAAATGAGTAGTATAATCCTAAACTGAGAGCAGTGTGATGTCAAAATTAACAGAGTCCAAAAAAAAAAATAGTAGAGTAAATTGCAAACAAATGAGTGTCAAAATTGAAGAGTAATTTTCTACAGTCAAATTTTTCGTCAAGAAAATATAGAAAATTTGGCATTTGTGATATTTATCAAAAATATATATTAATTTTGACATTTAATTATAGTGTTAAAAAATAAAGTGTCAAAATAACTCTATTTTCTTGTAGTGTCAGAAACTTCTCCATTTTTTACGTGTTTATTGCAATTTCACAGGAAAAGAAGTGTCGTCTTCTTTCTTTATTTTCATCAATTTAACTAACGCTCTTCGCTTTTTCAAGTAAGAAAAATATTTTTTTTTCTCTTTTTTTAATCTTTTCAAGGAATCCTATCACATATTCAAAGAAATTTTTTTTTAAAGTTGAAAAAGTAGAAGTCACTACTCCTTTTTTCATGACTTTGGAAGATGAAAGAGATTTAACCTTTATTGAAATTATAATGTATCTTCACCAAAAATTTAACTTCATGGTGTTAGTGCTTTCGAAAAGACGAGCATCCAAATGTTTCTAGAGCTGTGGAATGAACGACCCCTTAACCTGAGAAATATCCTAGGTAACGAATATGCTGCTGGAAGCGCTATTGGTAAAGTTTAATACTTTTTAATGCACTTTATTCTTTTTAATAAATTTTATTATTTTGACTTTACCATGTTACTAACTCCCCTTCTTCCTTTTTTTCTTTTTACAATTGACATAGCTGCAGGTTTCAAGGCTATTATTGCCATGAGGAGGAGGTTAGCCGCTTTTGAAACTAACATCATGACCATCCTTAGTGGGAATAGAGTTTTCTCCTCAGCCACAATGAGCAACCTTCTCCCTCCACCGAGATTCAATATGGGTGCTAGTTCCAAAATTCACAACTTAGATGACCTTTCTCCTACCAAATGTGCCTTAGAGTAGTTAAACCCTAAGTTTATGTTGAGCATCTGGCTTTATCTTCGAGATTTACATAGACTTTGATCCTAAATTTGTTAAAGAGAATGTAATAGTTGAGCATTATATTGTGCCTTATTTTGATAAATTTAGTTTGATATAGTTATTAATGTTGTGGAAGTTTGAAAAAAGAAAAGACATCTTCGGATATTAATAAATCATGATATATATTTTGTATTTGTATTTGGGAATTAAGGTTCGTGAGACCATAGTTAGGATGATGATTTGATCTCATGGTTTGACTTCATGAGTACTATTTTATTTAGTTTCAAATGAAATTTATTTTGAAGTCCTTAAACCTATTTTATATTTACTAATCTTAAGTTTTTTGTTGATAGGTTTGTATCGGATAACAATACGTATACATAGAAGTGAATGTGTTTAAGATGATGTACAACCACCCCTAGTTGAACTACAAGAAAATTTCTACTGAGACCAAAGAACGATGATTTTATAAGTAGGCGGTAAAATCTCTACATATTCAAACTTTAGTTAGTTTCTATCATTATTAGGTATTTTATTTCGATTAAATAGTGCTAAATGTTTCCTTGTGCAAGAGAAACTTATATGAGAGAAGATTTACGATGCCATCATTAAGAAGATCTTCAACCATCGTATGACTCGCTAGCTTCAACAGATGCTTGAGGACGTACATGAGAGGCACAACTACCTTACTCAGTGGCTCCGCCTGAACATTAAGAAGGCTTTCTACATATATTGGAAGACTGATGACAGTTCAGAAGTTACTGAGCCACACACAGAGCCAACAGGGCATCAGGCAGGTCATAAAAGTATACTGACAGGTTAGCAACTTTTATGAAGACAAAGGTCAAGTTGGTATGTAACTTGTTTTATTTTGTTAAGTTTGTTTTATCATTGACATATAATGTAATTATCACTTGATTTAACATATTGTTTCAATATGTGCGGTCTAAGTCGACGGATCGTGATGTGACGATGGTGGAGACCTTTAAGTATACTCACACCATGAAAAAGAACAAAGAGAGATTTGTCGACCAGCGGTCTGCAGATTATTGTGAGTAAATGTAGTAGTTTAAATCATAACAAATATTCATTTTCAAATAACTGTTATCCTAATTACTTTTGCATATAATGTGATACGCACGAATCCTACATGCAACTGATGCCTAGGCATCTTTAGTAGTTTTTAGGATTCTTTTTCATTAATTTTCTTAGATTTTAATCAAATTTCTTATGTTTCTAGTGGAATTTCAAAATTAATCAATTGTTTGGGATTATGTTTAGTATTATTGTGTTTTCAAGAGTTTTTTTTCTCAAAATAATCAAGTTTTAACAAAGAAAATACAAATACGATCCAAGGAAGGGCTAACCAAGCCTAAAAAGAAGCAAAACCAAATGCCCAGGCTTCAGACATGAACGCCCGGAGGCCCAACACACATGCCCGGCAGCTACACTACACGCCCGACATCCCCCTCTTCAGTAGCTCATACTCCTAGCATCCATCAACCAAAGCTGGGCGTCCATGTGTCCTTGGAAGATCAATTTAGCCAACGCCGAAGTTTCCTACACATGCCCGACGCTCGACTCCTCAACTTCCCAGGATGCAAGGGATTAATTATTGTTAATTCCTTCTGGGAAGATAAAGATTTTATTGTTAGAATTTGTTTCTAGATTAGATTTGAACTATTGTTAAGATTTGATTTGAATTCAAGTAGGAAGTTATCTTATCATTCTTCAAGATAAAATTAGACTTAGTTTTGAATTTGAATTTTAGATTGAACTTAGGTTATAAATAAGTGAACAAGGTTCACAGAAGAGGGAATCAGATCGTACACTATCTCTCTTCATTAGGATCAGTTTCTTCTTTATCATAAGTCACTAAACCTCTATTGTTGAAGGTTAGGAGCTTTGTTTGTTTTACAGAGTTATAAATAAACCATGGGAACAATGGGAATAATGGCAATGAGGGTCCAATGATGCTTGCCTCTTTCCTGAAGGTTCACCTTCCAACCTTCAAAGGAATCATAAACTCCACTGAGGCAGATAACTGGATCTAGGTGATGGAATGGGCACTACAGGCTCAGCAGGTTCCCGAGGAGCAATGGGTCGAATTCGAGACTTATCAGTTACAAGGTGAGGCCCAGTATTGGTGGCAGGGAACACGACGTATCCTGCAGCCAGATTGAGCTATGGTACCATGGGAAGTGTTCCAAACAGAGTTCTACAAAAAGTATTTTTCCAGTTTAGCTAGGAATGCCAAGGAGCTTGAGTTACTGCAGCTGAAACAAGGCCAAATGATCATTGAGGAATACACTAATAGGTTTGAGGAATTGTGTCGCTTTTTCTGAATCTGTCAAGGAGCTCCTGAGAATTTCGCTGAATGAAAATGTATCAAATACGAGGGAAGCCTTCAGAGTGATATTCTAAGCTCTGTTGCACCGATGGATATTAAGGTATTTTCTGAGAAAGGCAGCATTAGATAAGGGTGATCACTGAGCCTCTGTTAGGGGAGATCAAGGAAGAAATTTTGTGCATAGAGGTCAAGATTTCAAGCGTGGCGGCAATATTCCACAAGGTCAAAATAACTTCCGAAGGTTCAATAATAACAACAACCAGGAAAGAGGACACGAAAAACAGGATCAATTTTTGCAAGACGATTTGACTTGTAGGAGGTGTAGAAGGTATCACCCGAACACTCTGTGTAGAGTTGGTTGGGATTTATGTTATTACTGTAGGAGAGTCGAGCATATAGCCTAGAATTGCTCGGAAAGGAAGAGTCAGGAAGCTAGAAGAGCTTTGCAAGTGGGACAAGTGTACACCATGGCAGTGGATGGTGCTGAAAGCACAGATGCTCCGATTAGAGGTAACGGTGAGTTAGTAATTGAAATTCCAACCGCGTTGCATGATAATGACCTGTAGTACTCAACATAATGCATTACCGAACTATGAAAATTGTGATTCCCAAGGGAATGATCGAATGATGACTTTCAATTGGTGAGACAAAACGACGCTTGGTTGGCTTAGATGGAGTGACTAGGTTCTTAGAGAATAATAACTAGAGTTATGTAGTAGAAGAGGCTTGAAAGAATAAGCATACAACTTGAGTCATAGGTTAGGGATTGGGACTGTTAGGAGTAGTGCGACGACACTATTAGAATTGGTAGAACTTAGAAGCTTGAGGGAGTGTGAAATAGAAGACAGAATTCGTTCAATCAAGTGTTCCCGGTATGAAGCACCAGTTATGTCAAGGGAAAAGAAGATAACAACAGGATGAATGATATGTGAGGGAGCACATTAACAGATCTCAATGAGTCAACCTAGTTTTTCCTTTGGTGACTTATGTTGGGAGTCTATCTTAAATTCCTTCTTGAGTAATGAACTAATTAACTTTCCAATCCTATTTTTCCTACTTGCGTGAGTCTCGTTTCTTCCAAAAGGAGCTTGAGCCTGTCCTAGAGTAATCGTATAAATCCTTGAATCTTGGGGCTTACTACAAGTGAGATTGCTCTCTTTAGCAAACTTGCATTCCATTGACAATCAACTAAGAATTATTTAACTTAATGCACTTCATCCCCTCTCTATTAAGCCTGGACTCCTCTCTTTGGAGTACACCTTAGTTCCCTTCTTGTGCATTTTTGCTAATCTTTAATACTTGCTTCAATCTCCACAAAGGACATCTTTTTATCTTCCAGCAAGCACTGTTTGTGTAAATCAATCACCTTTAGGATTTATATCTATTCGAACTTAGTTAAGCATCGCATACAATTCTTAGGCATAACCATCGAGATACTGTAATGACGCCTCAGTACGAAAACTATGAGTCGTAATCGAAGGGTTGATGCCATTGAGTAATTGTGAATTATATGACAAGCCTACTTACTTTCTACCTATTGGAGAGGACTATCCATCAAGGGAGTTGATGGGAACATATCTTTGGAAATAGTAAGATTACACTGTACGTTAATCACATCAGTATCAAATTAACCCCGGAGGGATAGGGAGCTGAAACAACAGAAAGACTAGACAAAATTCGGAGTGAGGTTCTAATGGTATAGAGACAATTAAAGAGGGTGGTACGAATAAGATAAGAGAATACCTAAATCATTCGAAGAAGGAGGTTACGTGTATTAAACAATTACTTAAACAGATTAGGATCAGTGAGCAATTAAGATTAAGGGATTACAACCAAGAGGTATTGGGCCAATTGTAGTAATAAAATAGATTAGAGACAAGGATGGAAGAACACATCTAAGAACTTGAACCCGAGAGGAGAAACGACTGCTGCACCTATCTCAGATAACTGAACTTGAATTTTGGGGGCAAAATTCCTAATTAGGTGAATAGGATGTAAAACTCGAGAAGTTAATAAGTAATTAGCTCATAAATTAATAATTAATTAGAGAAATTAAAAATATGAATTTTATTGTTTAATGAGATAGAACTAATTAAAATAAGAATTTTAATACTAATTTTAAAGAATTTGGCGCCGAACGGGCCGAACCGGGCGAACCAAGCTCGTATTGGGCCAAGGCCCAACCCAATCCCTTAACATAAATGAGTTTCAGCTCATCCTCTTTTTTCTTCATTGAAGAATGCTAGAAACACACGAAGCGAGGGAGGAGAATTACAAACCCTAACCCTTAAATAAAATCAAGATAACTTTTGATCTGGAGCTCCGATTGCTGCACTGTTTGCAACCACGTGACCGTAGCGTCGAGCTCTACAAAGCCCAGTATATTGTGAGATAAGAAAGTCACGTTTTCTTTCTCAATTTCTCTCTTCTAAATTTCAAAATTTAGTAGCTTAGAGGTTGAGGTTCTAGTGAATTTGATGTTCTAGGGTCAATCTAGCTTGGAGAATTAGCGGGCTTTTATTTTATTAAGGCACATACAAGGTAAGGATCTTCAAACCATAGTGAATCCCTTGGTTAATTGTGAATGAGCATTAAGTTGGTGCATGTGAATGTGATAATATGTGTTAGGTA
Source organism: Arachis hypogaea (assembly GCF_003086295.3). Lineage (NCBI taxonomy): Eukaryota > Viridiplantae > Streptophyta > Magnoliopsida > Fabales > Fabaceae > Arachis > Arachis hypogaea. The sequence goes on along the minus strand of NC_092039.1, from coordinate 79,686,471 downwards.
GTGTATATGTGAGATTGGAACTCAAGTTAAGAGATTGGATGCTTGTTTAAGCCTTGGGTGCTGAGGTTTCGGTGTTGGAGGCTTGTGACCTTGCCAATATGGGTGTCTTTGGCTTAGGAGAGAAATCGGCCAAGGTATGGTTTTGGTTTCTCGTATTTAATATATAATGTCTTGTGAAAACTTAGGCTAGACAACTTAGGATAAGTTGAATTATAAGTGTTGGAATTTAATTGGTAATTTAGTTGACAATGTATGTTTGATTTGATGAGGAATGATAAATTGGTTTGTTTTATGGCATGAATGTAGTTGATGTGGTAAAATATTTTGTTGAATGATGATTTTGATGATGATGAATGAGAAAAATGAATAAGAATACATAGATATTGATAAAGTGAGATTTGTGTGTGTATACTTGAGATTTTTGGAATAAGTATGAATAATTTGAGGTATGAATGGTTGTGATAGGATATGGGCTATGTTGGATGTGGTTGGTGTCATTTGAGTGGTAAAGGCTTGAGTTTGGTAAAAGAAATTGGTAAAGATAGAAATTTGAGGATTTTATGAAAAATCTGATTTTTGGCCAAACTTCGGCGAGCCATAACTCGGCTTCTGGACCCCCAAATTGTTTCAAACTTGTTTTATATAAAATTGGATCTGTGAAGTTTACGCCGTTTGAAGAAAGGATGAAAAATGTTCTAAAACAAAAAGTTATGCGTGTCGAAAGTTTGGATTGCAAAGCTGAAAATTCTGCAGCATTAAGCATTTTTGCTGTTCTGCATAACTTGCGTACATGACCACTGCACGTGATGCGACTAACCTATTCGGGTTGGGTATCTCGCGTACGCGAGAATAAAAAATTGTACGCCCTCGCGTATGCGTGACCTTTCAGAAATGCACTCCCACGCGTACGCGTGGCCCAGGCGTACGTGTGACCCCGGTTTTCATCAAAGTGGATTTTTATGTTTTAAAGCTTAATTTTAAACCTCTAAACCTCTATTTTTACTCTTTTAGACCCTACACCTTAGTTGTAAGTATGATGAAGAGGTTAAGCTATGGAGAAGTAGTTAACTTGGGTTTGAAGAAAGATTTAGGAAATATAACTTCTGGTAAGAAGAGCACACTTGAGTAAATAAGATGATGAAAGTAATGTATGAGGCCGTTAAGAGAATCAGGCAATATTGAGAGTAATGAAATATGATTGATTATTAAATGATTACAATTTATTGATGAGGTACGATAATGTTGCAAGTATGCCGGAGATGCATATGAGTTAATGAATGAATAAATGATGTAACCTAATTATGATTGAATATGATTGAGACATTCGCTGACCCCCTGTACGTAAGATGTGACCGGACACTGTAACTTCCCAGGTTCCTCGATGGGCATGCATATATATATAATTGTGAACTTGGGGTGTTGTCTTCCCCATGTCAGCTTAGGATTCATCCCATGGAATATTATTGAGCTTAGGGTGTTGTCTCCCCCATGTCAGCTTGGGTTCTGTCGCATGATTTATTTTTGAGCTTGGGGATGCGTGTACAGAGGGGCTGCCCATGGTTAGTTACCAGGACATGTCGGGCTGGCTATGTAACTGAAAGTTGATATCAACAGCCATAGGATAGACATACATCATGTGCATATTATTTGAATTGCTTGCTTGTGCATTAATTGAGATTGCCTAAATGATTTTAATATGCTAATTGTTATACTTGCTATCTATGTTACTTGTATTCTATTTGTGTTTGCCATTTTCTATTTGTTTGTCCCTGTAAATTCACTGAAATTGGAGGAACGGAGGATAGATAGGGAAGTTAGAGATTTAGGTAGGGTTAAGACTTGGTTAAGTTAGGAATCATAAAAAAACCACCTTGACTTATGGTTTCTACTTTAGTTCTTTAGGTTTTATAATCTGAGTGTTGGCATTCTAGGATTACCTCTGGCATTTCCAAGACCTTATATCTTATGTGCGTGGCACCTTTACCATGCTGAGAACCTTCGATAGATCGAGAGGCACCTCGGTAGGCGTCTGGAGCTTTTGCAGCGAAGTAGATCAATTTTGGGGTTTTGGACTTTTTCTATATGTGTATAGACTCTCCTCACATATATACTTGTGTTATTTTGTACCTCTAAGAGGTCTATGGAGAATTAGTATTTTATATATGTATTTTGGAATTTGGGTTATGTATATATACATGTAAATATTTTCTGGCCAGCCTTAGCTTCGCAGGCTGAGTGAGGGGCTTGTTATTTTGTATTCTTGACCCTCTATTTCTACTTTCTGTTTATGTACGCTTGTGAATCTTTAGTTTTCTTCGCACGCAAGTAATCTTGTTCCCTGAGCGTTGCGCTTTTTATTTTGCGATTTTGTTTTATCCGTTTTTCAAGTCTCCTTGTATACTGTATCCTTTTCAATATTATTATATATATTATTTTAGAGGTCGTAATACCAGACCACCTCTGTTTTACGGCTTAAGCGTAAAGTTCTATGTGGTAGTGTGTTACATGAACCAGTTTGATTTTTCATATCTTACTAGACCACAAACATAAATGAAGTTACTTAAGCTGTATAAATGATCATTTTGTTCCAAGCATAGGTCCATTAAGTCTATGTTGAACCAGTCAGATATTTTATACAAAACTAGACCTCAAACACATATCAGCCACGGCCTCAGGCCTATCACATTATCAAATACGATCCCCGGCCCAAACAACTTAATCATCAACCAATCACCACAATCCAAACAATTTCAGTCACAAACATAAGTAAAGAGTTTCAAACACAATCAAAGCAGTTACATCAAGTATAGCAATTAACAGTTAAACATAATTATTCACATAGGCAAACTAATTACAATATGCACACCCAAACAATGTCACATAGATGCATATGATGAATGTCTGTCCTACAGGCTGTGATTTTACATTTTCGATTCAACTGCCAACCCGACACATTCCCATGGGAATGTCGCCTTTCGGTCACGAATATAAATGGGATCCCCCCATGGATATAGTGCCGGTTACACTCTTGTGATCCAAAAGGATGTGAGTTAGATACTCTGCCTCTGACCTCACATCTACACGTAAGCCATATTAACCACCATCCTTATGCCGGTTCCGCAACCTCGACAAGCGGGATTAACCACCGTCCTTGCCAGGCGCTAGTGACTTATCAACAATCTCAGTAATATCCACAATCAATCAGGCTTAAAATATTATTTAAAAAAAACCATTCTTGCCCCATTTACTTTCAATAACAAACATATTCAAGGACCACTTTTTCTCAATACAATTCCCTTTTGAAACAGAGCCACTTCCCACAACATCTTTCTAAAACTCCCAAACGACTTCAAAACCAAGATAAATTTAAAATCTCTTCTGAAAAACTCAAAATCATTCATTATAAATCAGGATTTAGTCATAAAATTTCTCAGCAGTGTCTCAAGATTTTAGGGGAGAATAACCTAACTCATTTTCTTAAATTCATTGAAAACCTCTAGAACCGTAACTTCTTGATTTGAATAAAGAAATTAGAATTTAAACCAAAACCAAGTCATGTATCCAAATATTCTGAACGATTTTCAAAACCAACTTACTTAAACCAAAACCAAATCATTTAAACCGAAAACCAATTTCAATTTTATTCTTAAATCTGAAGCGTTTCCAAAGGCTTGGAAATTATTTTAGTTTTGCTAAATCAAAATTTCAAAGAATATTTCAAACTTTCTAAAAAGTCGTAAAGTGAAATTAGACAATCGAAATTCACGTTTCTTTTAAATCCACTAAAACTCCTCTAAATATGCTTACTTAATCAAATTCCAAAACATAAGTATTTTCATCTTTAAATCGACTTTAATACATAATTCTTTTCTTAGATAAATCACATTCAAAATATAATAATTTTCTTAATAAAATAATTATCAATAATTTAATTCAAAGCATAATTCATTATTTTTAAAATAAGGTTTCAAACAAAGCCTCAGATGTTATAGAAATTTTGGCAGCACCTCCCCTAAAACTTGGACTTCGCCACCCTTTTCAGTTCTTCTCAATCCTTTCCAACAAGTTGAAGACCAAATCCGTTTCCAATAAAACAAAATTTAGACTTTCAAATATTAAAAATGATTTCAAATCAACCCAATCAAAAATCTCCAATTTTACAAAATCAGACAATATTTCAATCAAATAGACAACCATATTCATCCTAGACAAATCAGACAATTCATAAGACTTACATAATCACCAAAAATATATTTCGCACATCATATCAATTTATAACAATTCCAATTTAAAATAAATTAGTTTTTAGGAAAAGCCCCTACCTCTACAAGCAAAAATCATAAACCAAACGCGTCAACGGAACTCTTTCTCTCAGCCCGTAACCAACGGCAACCGAAACCTCAGCCCTAATCACTTTCGCAGCAATCATAGCAACTTAAAAGTGACATGCAACACTCAGAACATGATCCTACGTTACCATAACTTTAGAGTTTATAACCAAACATAACAAAATACTAACACAGGGATTTTTGAAACATAAATACTTACTGTAATAAGAAAACGAAACAGCAGCGGTCGTTGAACCGGTTTGGCGGTAGCCATCCCAAGCTACATCGGCGACCAAAACTTTGGCGATGACGACTGAGACACACATGAAGAGACGATAAGGTTCCCAAAAACTCAAAAGAACGTAAATCAAACTCAAAACCCTTACCAGCTATGGGTTTCAATGGAGGCAGAGGCTCGGCCTGAATCTTCGACGGCCGCGGATCTGGCGGCGATTCGGACAAAGACGGCACCGGCGACACGAACGGCGACTGGGCGTGGTGGTTGGACTAGTCGCAGCCACCTTCCTCGCGAACCTCTCTCTTCTGCTTCACCCACAGACGACGGTGATGATGGCTCCCCTCGGCGACAATGACGATGTAAGAACCGCAATTTAATCTAACCGGTTAATTAAGTGGTTATATTACCCAAATTTGGTTCTAAAAATTTAGAGTAAGAATTTGAGGTTTTAAACATCATTTTTGGACTCAGTGGGTCGTTCTGAGTCAGAAAATGTACTGTCTGCAAAAAACCGTAAAAAACTACGAACCGACAGTGAATCGATTGAACCGGTTGAAGTCTGCTTAGTGCTGTGTAAGAAAGAGTTGAAACAGTCAAAAAGCTTAGAAAGACATTAGAAACAGAAAACCGGGCATTAATTTTAAAGGTTTGTCCCGAAGTTGGGCTAAACGGGCTAAAAACGCTAACGGGTTGAACCGGGCCCAAGTTGGGCCCAAGTCCAATATATATAAAAGTTCATTTAATGAACCCTAGCCTTCATAAACACACACACTTCAGATTTGAGAGAGGGAAGGAGAGGAAGAAGAAAACCTAATCACCTCAATCTTCCCAAGCTCATCTCTTGAGCTATAGAGCTCCAATTTGCATGCCGTCAGTGGCTACGCGTTCCTTGCGAAGAGCTCTACAAAACCAATCCAAGAAACTCTAGAGGTAAGCTCGAAATTCTTCCAATTCTTCTCTTCAAAATTTCGTGTACCTAGGGTTTATGGCTAAGTGAGTTCTTGTGATTCTTGGTGTTTAAGCTCACTCTAATCCTTGCTTAGCTTTAAATTTTGCCATCCAAATCTATTGGGAAAGGTAAGAGGCTTTGATCTCTTGTGAAATTATGTTTATGTTGAGCCCTAGGTTGATTTTGTGGTGATTTATATGTATATAGCTTGATTATTGTGAGTTTGGAGCTTGTTGGTGCTTGTTGGAGTTACCTTGGTGGTTGAATTTTGGTTGAAATCTCATTTGATTCATATTGGAAATTGGCCAAGGTATGATTTCGGTTTCCTCTATGTAGTATTGACGAACAGATTTTTGCTAGTAAAGAATTTTATAAATATAATCGCGTTGTAAGTATAGCTTCTAAACCAACAGAAAATCCTTTCGCACAAATGTTTGGTTGTTACAAGTAACAAACCCAATAAAATTTATAAACCAAAGTATTCAAACCTCGGGTCATCTTCTCAAGGAATTGCAGGAAAGTATGGTTTTGGAAAACAGTATTTTTGGGTTTTTGAAAGGTTTGAATAAGAGAAATAGATTGCAGGGAATTTATAAATTAATAACTAATAAGACTCTTAGCAAGGTATGAAAACTGGAAGTCCTATCCTAGTTATCCTTATCAATGGTGATGAGAATTGTACTTTCGCTCCCACTAAGTCAACCTCTAACTATGAAGATTAGTTAAGTGGACGAATTAATTTAACACCTAAAGTCCTAGTCAACTCCTTAAGGAAAGACTAGAGTTATAGGAATCTAAATTAATCGGCAAAAATAATAATTATCAATCACGATGAGTTTGACAACTCAAGAGTCATCACTTAATCAACCAAAGCCAATAGTAAAAAAAAATCTAAATTATTTATATAAAGGAAGGGAAGCAATCATGAGTCTGAAATACCTTAATGTGTATTAATTGAGAAAATCATAACATGAATGGTCCATAAGCCAATTTGGCAACATATCAAATTAACAAATAAGAGAAGTCAAAATAAAGGAATATTGAACCTGATATGAAGATGAGATAATCCTAAGGTTAAAAGAAATTCTAAGTCCTAAATTCTAATCCTAAGAGAGAGGAGAGAACCTCTCTCTCTAAAAGCTACATCTAAAACTATCTATGAATGTATGTTGTATGTTGTATCCAGTATCCAATTTCCCCCATGAATGGATGGATTCCTCCATTTATAATCCTTTAATCTGTGTTTTATGGGCTTGGATATGGGCCAAAAGGGGCCAGAAGTCGCTGGGGCCGACTTCTGCAAATTCTGCAGATCGCGCACATTATGCGTTTGCGTGGGCCACGCGGTCGCGTCATCTGGAGTTTTGCTCTTCCACGCGGTCGCGTCAGTCATGCGTCCGCGTCAGTTGTGTTTCGCACGTCATGTGTTTGCGTCGTCCATGCGCTCGCGTCGATGCTAATTCATGCAAAGCACGCGTTTGCGTCGTCCATGCGGACGCGTTGTCCATGCGGACGCGTCGCTGCTAGTTTCTCCAAAACTCTGATTTGTGCTTTTCTTCCCTTTTTGTATGTTTCCTTTCCATCCTTTAAGTCATTCCTGCCCTATAAAACCTGAAAGTAGTCAACACACAAATCACGACATCGAATGGTAATAAAGGATAATTAAATTTGATTATTTTAAAGCATAGGAAACATGTTTTCTCATATGTCATATCCTAAGGAAGGAATTGTAAAACCATGCAAATTCATATGAATAAGTAGGTGAAGAGTTGATAAAATCATTCAATTTAAGCACAAGATTTATCATTAAATAGTGGTTTATCAACCTCCCCACACTTAAACAATAGCATGTCCTCATGCTAAATCCAAGAGAAAAGAATAAAGGTAAAATGGTGGGATCACATGTAATGCAATCTACTCTAAATGCAACTACCTAATGAGTCATGCAAATCTAGTTATTATTCACCTATATATAAAGCATACATGTAGTCAAATTAATTCATATCTTCAAGAAATCATGTTTGTACAATTAGGTCCAAATTATATTAAAGCACAATTACAATTGAGTTGAGTTAAGATAGTTCACAGCTTGCAAGACAATCAATAATTAAACATGGACATATGAGAATGAGCTATTGAACCCTCACTGGATTTTGTGTTTACTCTCCAGTCACTCAGTGTTTATTTGGGTTAATCGCTTTATTCTTCTTTCTATCCTTATTTTCTATAACTTTGTTCTTCATCTAACCAATCAACAAATATAGAATATAGACATACAAAAATCATGAGGTCTTTTCAAGGTTGTAATGGGGCCAGGGTAATGGTAAGGGTATATGTATAAGGTTAAGTGAGCTAATAAGTGAATCCTTGATTAGTCTAAGATCTCACCTAACATATACATAATTTATATAATTTAAAATGCTTTACCTACCTACCCAAATTTTTCCACTTTTGTGTTACATGCTCATGCATTTTATTTTTGACTTTTGTCCTATGTGCATTGATTTTTTTGTAATAGCATTCGGGATAATTTTTGTATCCCTTTATTTGAATAATTTTTTTAAATGCACATGGTAACTTAATTGTTTGATTTCACATGAGCATGCTTCCCAAATTATTGAAACATTTTATTTAGTACAAATTCCTACTTTGTTTCTGTCATCTCATGTTCCCATAAATAATTTCCCATTCTTAAATTTTTACACACTATCTATCTTAAGTTAACCAAGGATTTAACTTGGAATTTTTATTTTGTTTTTCTGCTTAAGGCTAGTAATGTGGTTATAAAATGAAGGGGGATTAAAAAGCTCAAGGGGGCTAACAAGGATGGCATAAAAGGTAGGTTTATTTGGGACAACTGGGTATAAATACAAATAATGGCCTTAATAATCTCTTGGTATGTATCTATATTCTATATTGGATATATAGATTAAAGCAAAGTAAAGAACACCAGAATGAAAATGAAGGGCAAAACACACAGGAATGAAATTTATGGTTTGAATGTAACCACACAATTAAGCTCAAAACTCACAGGCTATGTGTTCTCAAGCTCATAAATCATATATCAGTTATGTATGTCATGCAAGTAGAAATTAAGAGTTTCCATTCAACTCAATGTAAATCTTTAAGGTGCCCCTTAAAATCTTAGTGTTTCTCCTTGAAGAAATGTTGTTAACTAACTAACATGTAATGCTATATATACAAGGTGTGTGGATTGTTTACTATAATATGGTTCCTAGCTTACTCTTTTTATTTTTTCAATCAAATCAACTATCATATGCTAAAAAGGATAAACTATACTAATTAATCCACTTAATAAATAACTAGTAAACTAAGGTGCAGGTTAGGCTAAAATATCCAAGATATATACAGCCCAAAGTGCAGAATGCAAAAGTACAATAAAAGTAAAAGAGAAAAAATGTGCAAATAAAATACAGAAAATGAACAAAATAAGATAAGAGTCTGTAGTGGTTCACCAAAAGAAATATTAATATATGCCAGAGATGGCGACCTCCCCTCAGTTAAATAATAGCATCGTCCTCGATGCTCACTCAAACTGGATGTGAGGAAGTGTCATCTCCGGAAGGATGGGCTACCGATGTCTCAGTGGTAAGCTGAGGGTCTGCAGTCTCTGTGAGTGTAGGAGGAGCGGTCTGCTGAAGTAGAGGCTCTGTCTGTAGAGGAATGTCTGGATCAGCAGTCTGTAGCTGGTGGTGCTCCTCATGATGTGGTACAGTGTGCTCGGGTCCTCCCTGCTCAGCCTGTGTAGGTGCCTCCTCCTCATGATCGCTCACCTCCTCCTCAGATGTGTCGGAGGGGGTGTCGGGCTTGGAGGGGATGTCGCCACCAGATTGGATCATCAGCTTGAGGTGCTCATAGCGCCGCTTGTGGCGACGCTCAGACCTATCATAACATCGCCTGTTGCGACGTTCAGACCTCTCAAAGTGCTGTTGGTGGCGGCGCTCCATCTGGTCTAAGCGGTCAAAGAGTCGGTACACCAGAAGATAGACGGGCTCAGGAGCAGGTGGGGGTGCAGTGGGTGGTGCTGGGCCAGTAGAAGCAGAAGGGGCAGCTGAAGAAGTAGCTGCCTCAGCAAAGTCAGTGAGAAATGGAGGTCGGTAGCCCAAAGCCTGAAACTTCCGACTGTGAGGGATGATCTTCCAGTAGTCTACGGCGGGTGGCTTTTCATCAGCAACCTCCCAAGGTACCTTAACTCGGTGACCCAACTAAGTAATCAGGAATGGAAAGGGGAGGGTGCCTCTAACATGGACTCTAGTCATGTAATGCCGGATGAAGCAGGGTAGATATAAGTCCTTACCCGTCATCACACACCAGATGAGGGTAATCATAGCAGCTGGCACCTCTGTCTCATGAGTGCTCGGCATCACATAGTTACTCAGAATCTGTTGCCATAGCCGAGCCTCATTATTCAGATATATTAGCCTAATTCCCTTGGGTACCACTGTGCTCTTACCCATGACCCATGGAACAGTAGGGTCAAGAGTGATATCCCTTTTCACTGCATCCCAATCAAACCTCATGAATCTCATATCCTCCACAGCTTTCTGGTAACCGTCTGGCTGATCTGATTTAGGTGGAAGCTGGAGGATGTCTTCAATTGCTTCCTCAGTAACCAGAACTTGCTTGCCTCTGAGCTGTACTGCATCTAGGGATGATAGAAAATAGTTATAGTCGAATTCTCTGACCCATGATGAGTTGATCTCAGTCAAGTTTCTCTCTAGGAAGAACCAGCCTCTCTATTTAATTTGGTCTGAAGTGTACTGCTTGAGTTCTTCTGGAATTTTGAGTGTCCTTTCCAGGTACAGGTTCCTGGATGTGGCAAAAACTGGGTACTTCAGCTCACAATATTTGCTTGCAAATCTAACTGGGTCAGCTGCAGGTACCAACTGATCAGCTTTTTCCTGCGGGGTAAAGTTCTTCTCCCACCAGGAATCATCATGTAAGATGCCAAGGATGGAAATAGAGGATTCGCCTCTTTTCCTTTTGCCAGTGGTCACTTTGCCCTTTCCCCTGCTTTGAGAATCAGACATCCTGAAAAATAGAAGTTCCAGGATATAATTGAAGAATTAAAGCAGAAAAATAAGTAGGCAAATAGAATAATAGCAATATAAGCATAAAGGCAAAAGATGAACGAAAGAGGGGTAAAAGCATAAAGTGAGTTGAATATATGATATGTAGAATTTTTGTTAATTAAGAAAACAGTAGTCATGCCATTGGTTAGAAAGTTAGAATGGTTAATAAGTTAAAAGGAGGTTAAAGCAATGAGTTAGTAAAAAGAAAGTCAAAGTAAATGGCATGAGAAACGGTTTTCTAGTTAACAATATTCACAAATGAAAAGAAAAAGCAACTCATATGCAAGCGAGATTGATGAGAATTCAGATGGATAGAAAAGGTGCAAAACCAACATGAAATCATCAATAATGGAATTTAGTAACCAGGGAATCAAAAGGAATAAGAATGCTGGCCCGTGCATTCAAGAATTGGTTTGGTTGTCGCTAAGTAGTGCAAAATTGAAAAATGCCAAAACCAATTCCGGAATGTAAAAGGAAACAATTTGCAGAAAATTGGGCAGCATTCCGGCTAAAATTGGATGTTTCTGGGAAATAAACAACAAGAAAAAGGCAGTTCATATGAGAATAAAAGTGCTGCAAGGAGTTACAAATAGCATGAACAGTAATGAATAGTGTAACAACAACATCAAACATGAAAGGATAGCATATGAACAGGATGAGTATTACAGCCAGATTAAAATTACAGAATAGATAAACAGGTAACAAGAACAACGCAATTATCAGGCCTAAATTCACTAACCACATCCTAACTACCTAACCACCTAAAATCCACTACAAACATGCATCTCTATCTAGCTTATTCGGAATAAAAATTGGAAAATAAACTAAAGAATCGTAAGGAGGAATCGCAGAATGGCGAAACCTGGTGTGTAAAGGATAATGATATAGAACAGAGATGAGGGCAGAGAGGTGGTGGTGGTGATGTGGCGGCGCTAGGGGAACAGCGGCGGCGTGGTGGTGGAGCAGGTGCGGTGGCAGGGGTGTAGGAAGGGGTGAATGGTGGAGGGTTGGGTGGGTATGGTTGAGAAGAGGGGGTGAGGGTTGTGGTGGTGGCCGGCGGAGGTGGGCTGCGGCGGTCTGAGGCTGGCCGCGGTGGGGGTAGTGGCGGAGGAGGGTGAAAAGAAGAAGGGAAGAAGGAGGAGAGGGGGCGTCGCGGTGGGCCTGGGTGGTCGAGGGTGGATTGGCGGCAGTCGCGGTGGCTGGAGCAAGGTGGTTGGGTGCGTTGGTGTTTGGAGTTGCAGAGAAGAGAGGAGAAGGGAGGTTGGGGTTTGGGGGCGCGATGGATAGGGTTTCGCGTGACTTAGGGTTAGTGAATATAGATCCACGTGAACACGTGGGGCGCGCGATCGCGTGACTAGGGTGAAATAGGGTTGACACGGATGCTTGGTTGACGCAATCGCGTGGGTTGGGGGAAAAATGGGTGACATGGACGCGTGAAGCACGCGAACGCATCACTGGAATGCTAGACGCACAGTTCCAGCGTCGTTCTCGCGCAACTCTTCGTTTAATTTAGGGGCCATAATATCCATGCGACGCGATCGCGTCGCTCACACTTTCGCGTGAGATGGGTGTTGTGCAAGTGACGCGTTCGCGTTAGGGACGCGTACGCGTGGGTTGTTTTGTGCTAAACGCACACCAGCCGCATGATTCTAGCCCAAATGTCTGGGCATTGGATCTTTACGCCGATATCCATATCACGCGTTTGCGTGAGTGACGCGGACGCGTGGGAGGCATTTTTCGCAACTGACACGAGCGCGTGGGGGACACAATCGCGTAGAGCAATTTGTGCCAAAGGCACACCTCCAGCCATGCTTTCTCACGACTTTCTGTTCACTTTCCTTTTCTTCCTAATGCACTTGTTACACAGACGCGTCAGCGACGCTGTCGCGTTGCGTGCTCTCTCTCTCTCTTTTTAATGCAGTATGCAGAATGCAAAATGCAATGAATGTCATGCGAAAATTCCAGGTTCAATCAAAAATAAAAAAAAGACTAAAATGGAAAAGGAACGATCATACCTTGGTGGGTTGTCTCCCATCTAGCACTTTTAGTTAAAGTCCTTAAGTTGGACATTCTGGTGAGCTCCTTGTTATGGTGGCTTGTGCTTGTATTCATCCAAGAGTCTCCACCAGTGTTTGGAATTCCCACAGCCTCCGGAATCCCAAACTAGGCGCAGAAAGCCTTCAAGCAAGCTAAAGCAAGTGACAAGGCCCCAAGAGTATTGATTTCTAGATTGAATTCCGGGGTCCCAAACCTTGCTTTTGCACCCGTCTTCTTGTTGATCATTAGCGTTTCAACCGGGTGGCAGGCAATCTTAATTCTCACTAAAGCGGCCAAACAACTTCCTAGAACCATTCAGTTGAGCTCTACACCAACCTTTGCGTTTAAACTCAAAGCTTTCAACCATAATGAACCTTGCAGGACAATTCTTACCACTGACCATCTTCTTCTTAGTCTTAATGCCACAAAGAGCTCTAAGTTGACCATCCGTCTCCAGTAGCCCATATTCAAGTGGAATTAGAAAGCTAAGGGATATAAATTTTACCCACTTGAATGTTGTGAAGGATGATGGCAACTCAAGGGGAGGTGTTTCTAATGAACGTGCAAGCTCCACTCCCTTGTGCTCTTCTTTGACATCTTCCACCTCTTTGCAAGCTTCTTCAATTTCAACCTCTTCCTCTTGGTAGCTTTCTTCTTATTCAATTTCTTCTTCATTGTTCACCAAGGGCATGTGAGGTCGTGCTTCTTCTTCTTTAATCTCCATATCAAGTTCAATGGGAGAGGATTCAAATGTAGACAAGAATTCATTAATGATTGAATCCATCTCTTGATCGTCTCCTTCAAAGTCTTCAACCATGATATGCCTTGGAGGTTGTACACCCTCCTTAACATCAATTGTAAACGTCTTAGAAGGAGGCTCTATGACTTGAGTTTCCCATGGAGGTTCCGCATCTCCTAAGTCTTCAACCACTTCTTTCTCTTCAATGGCAGGCGTAGCTTCTTCCAATTGTTCCAATACAAAATCGTGCTGCTCACTGTCCACCGGAGTTTCTAACTTCTCCTTCATGCCACGTTCTTCAGTAGATTCTCCATATGAAGCCATGGGGGTTCCTTGAATGTCCGAACGTTGGGAAGGTAATCAAATTATCGCTTGATCCAGTTGGCGAAGGGTTACATGAAGTTTTTCCACTATTTTCTTGAGACGGTCCCTTAATTCTTGTTGCGCTCGGCTATCATAAGTAGGATCATAGTGCTCTTGGATTGATGGATATGGAGATGGTGAATATTGATGTGATGGTTCTTGGGAGTAATTGGGTTGAAATTGGGGTAGTTCTATATATGGTTCATATGGCTCATAAGGTGGTTGGTATGGTGGTTGAGGGTTATATGGAGGTGAATGGTGGAAAGGGGCTTGTGAGTATGGTGGTCCAAAGTCATGTTGAGGAGGGGGTTCATAGGCATATGGTGGTGGTTGTTGATAATCAAAAGAGCGCTCACCATAGCCATTGCCTTGATATGCATCACAGAACGGTTGTTAATAGTCCATTGGAGGTGGTTGTTGCCATGAGGGTTGATCAAATCCTTGTGGCTCCTCCCATCCTTGATTATTCCATCCTTGGTGCATGTTGTCATTATAATTTCCTCTTCTTGCAACATTATTGTAACCAGACTCATAGCCAAAGGGGTGAGAGTTCATAGTAGTAGGAGAAAATAGAAATAGAAACTAAGAAAATATTTTGAAAAAGATATGATTTTTGAAAAAAAAAAAGATAAGATAAGATTTTGAAAAAAAAAGATAAGATAAGATTTTGAAAAAGATATGATTTTTTTGAAAAAGATTTGAAATTTGAAATTTGATTTTGAAATAAGATAAGATAAGATAAAAATTTTAAAATAAAAATCTAAAATTTTTTTTTGAAAAATATTTACAATAACCAATAATAAGGCACACGTTTGCAATTCCCCGGGAACGACGCCATTTTGACGAACGAATTTTTGCTAGTAAAGAATTTTATAAATATAATCGCGTTGTGAGTATAGCTTCTAAACTAACAAAAAATTCTTTCGTACAAACGTTTGGTTGTCACAAGTAACAAACCCAATAAAATTTATAAACCGAAGTATTCAAACTTCGGGTCGTCTTCTCAAGGAATTGCAGGGAAGTATGATTTATTATTGGTTATGGAAAACAGTATTTTTGGGTTTTTCAAAGGTTTGAATAAGAGAAATAGATTGCAGGGAATTTATAAATTAATAACTAATAAGACTCTTGGCAAGGTATGAAAACTGGAAGTCCGATCCTAGTTATCCTTATCAATGGTGATGAGAATTATACTTTTGCTCCCACTAAGTCAACCTCTAACTATGAAGGTCAGTTAAGTGGACGAATTAATTTAACACCTAAAGTCCTAGTCAACTCCTTAAGGAAAGACTAGAGTTATAGGAATCTAAATTAATCGGCAAAAATAATAATTATCAATCACAATAAGTTTGACAACTCAAGAGTCACCACTTAATCAACCAAAGCCAATAGTAAAAAAAATCTAAATTATTTATATAAAGAAAGGGAAGCAATCATGATTCTGAAATACCTCAATGTGTATTAATTGAGAAAATCATAAAATGAATGGTCCATAAGCCAATTTGGCAACATATCAAATTAACAAATAAGAGACGTCAAAATAAAGGAATATTGAACCTGATATGAAGATGAGATAATCCTAAGGTTAAAAGAAATTCTAAGTCCTAAATCCTAATCCTAAGAGAGAGGAGAGAACATCTCTCTCTAAAAGCTACATCTAAAATTATTTATGAATGTATGTTGTATGTTGTATCCAGTATCCAGTATCCGGTCTCCCCCATGAATGGATGGATTCCTCCATTTATAATCCTTTAATCTGTGTTTTCTGGGCTTGGATCTGGGCCAAAAGGGGCCAGAAGTCGCTGGGGCTGACTTCTGCAAATTCTACAGATCGCGCACGTCACGCGTCTGCGTGGGCCACGCGATCGCGTCATCTGGAGTTTTGCTCTTCCACGCGGTCGCGTCAGTCCTACGTCCGCGTCAGTTGTGTTTCGCACGTCATGCGTTCGCGTCGTCCATGCGGATGCGTCGCTGCCAGTTTCTCCAAAACTCCGATTTGTGCTTTTCTTCCCTTTTTGTATGTTTCCTTTCCATCCTTTAAGTCATTCCTGCCCTATAAAACCTGAAAGTACTCAACACACAAATCATGGCATCGAATGGTAATAAAGGATAATTAAATTTGATTATTTTAAAGCATAGGAAACATGTTTTCTCATATGTCATATCCTAAGTAAGGAATTGTAAAACCATGCAAATTCATATGAATAATTAGGTGAAGAGTTGATAAAATCATTCAATTGAAGCACAAGATTTATCATAAAATAGTGGTTTATCAGGTATATAATATTCATGGACAATTAGGCTAGTGACCCATAGGATAGGTGATGATCGAATTTCTATCGGTAAAGAAATTCACAAATATAATCGTATTGTAAGTATAGCTTCTAAACCAACAGAAAATCCTTTCGTACAAACGTTTGTTTGTCACAAGTAACAAACCCCTGATAAAATTGATAACCGAAGTATTTAAACCTCGGGTCGTCTTCTCAAGGAATTGCAGGGAGGTGTTCTTATTATTGGTTATGCAAAGGTATATTTTGGGTTTTCAAAAGGGTTGTATAAGTAATTTAATTGACAAGAAAAATAAATTAATAATTAATTAAACTCTCGGCAAGGTCTGAGAACTAGAATTCCTATCCCAGTTATCCTTATCAATGGTGATGAGAATTATATTTTTGCTCTCACTAAGTCAAGTGGTTAAATTAAATTAACACCTAAAGTCCTAGTCAACTCCTAAGGAAAGACTAGAGTTATAGCAATCAGCAAAGATATCAATTATCAATCACAATGAGTTTGACAACTCAAGAGTTACTAATTAATCAACCAAAGCCAAGAATATAGAAAGCTAAATAAAAATCATATAACTGAAATACCTCAAATTGTATTAAAATAGAAAATTAATCAAAACATAAAGAGTTCATAAACCAAATTGAGAAAATAAGTAAAAGGAACATTGAACCAGTGAATGAAGAAGATGAAATCCTAATTCCTTAAAGAGGAATCCTAATCCTAAATCCTAAGAGAGAGGAGAGACCCTCTCTCTCTAAAAACTATATCAAAACCTAAAATTGTGTGGTGATCTGATATCTTGAGTCTCTGCATGTTTTCTAACTTTAATCTGTATTTCTAGGCCGAAATCTGGGTTATCTTGAGTCTCTGCATATTTTCTGACTTTAATCTGTGTTTCTGGGCCGAAATCTAGGTTAAAACGCGGCCCAAAATTGTCTTCAGCGTATTCTGTAATTTATGCAGATCGCGCATGTCATGCGTACGCATCATTCAGCATTTTTCTTGCCACGCGTACGCGTTGTCCACGCGTTCGCGTCATTTGTGCAGCTTTCAATCTACGCGTTCACGTCAGGCACGATGGGGAGGCCAGTCTGTTGGGGGCGGTCGCACAGGTGGTGCGAGTGAACAGACCCTTTTATGTTTTGATACCCCTGTGTGCACGCACACCCCTGTGCGCATGCACACCTTTAAAAATTTCCTGGGCGTGCGCACGCACACCCCTGTGCGGACGCACACGCCCTGTTTTTCAAATTTTGCTTCGTTTTCAACTATTCTACTTCCCCAACAAGGTTGTAAGCTTATATAACACCATTTTAAGACCTTTGGGCCTAGTTTTGGGTATTAAAACATGGGACATAACTTAAGGGTCCTAGTACATGATTTTATGATAGATTAGAAAATGGAGGCCTAGGTTTTTGGTGTGCTGAGAATGGTTTGACGTCAGGAGAAGGATGATTGAATACATGAGATGAGGAATAATGAACTTTGATATTTAGAAACTGAGTTATGAATGGACAGTGGTTGAGATGAGTAGAGGACTTGGATTGAGATGATGGATCTATGTGTATTGAAAGTGTTTTTCCAAAACCACTGATATGTTGCTTTCACTGTGATTATGAGACGCTATGCGCCTGGCAGGGACGGTGGTTAATCCCGCCTGTCGAGGTAGCAGCGGCGGCATAAGGACGGTGGTTAGTCCCTCTTGCACTTATATGTGAGGACAGAGGCAAGAGGTCTCGCTCGCATCCCTTCGGAACTATAGGGCGTGCAGGTGCCGGTACCTGGACAGTGATCCGGACACTATATCTCGGGGTTCCCATAAGAGAAAATCCGAAGGGCGACATCTCCATGGAGATGTGTCGGGTTGGTAGTTGAACCGACAATGTGATATCACAGCCAGTAGGGTAGGCATTCATCATATGCATTTTCTATCAGTTTATATGCTTTGATTACTTGTAATGGCTTGCCTAATTGAATAACATGCTTACCTGCTATTTGACTTAATTTCCTTATATGCTTCTACTTGTGTTTTACTTGTATTGTATATACTTGTGCTTTACTAGAGTTGAGGAGGTTCGGAAGGCGGGGGCGATGGGATCGCGTGGAGGAATGGGTGGTGAAGGCTATAGGATAGCGGTGTTTGAATAGAGTAGAAATTCCCTAAGATAGATTACCCTGTTACAGTACTATGGTTAAGTTGTGTTAAGGATTTACATATTATGTGGTTTTGGTTTAGTATGCTTTAAGCTTGAATTCTTGTGATGGATATGGAGTCTAGGATTGCCTTTGGTGTCCCGGGGTCTTATATCCTACATCACTGGGCACTGTTACCATACTGAGAACCACCAGTTCTTATACCATATTTTGTTGTGTTTTTTAGATGCAGGTCGCAACCCACCTCAGTGAGTTGTCTGGTTTGTGACAGAAGCGGAAGATTCAGATACTTCTTTTGAGTCTTTGATGTATTTTGAATATGTCTCTCACTTTTGTACTTTGTTTTGGCTAGGGGCGTGTATTTGAGAGAACAAAATTTGTATAAGCTATTTTTACTGTCGAGTTCCATACATGGTCTGTATACGGCTAGTCGGCTTAAACTCTGCGAGTTGTGGCTAGCGTCTTATAATATTTTACTATTATACTATGATTGGTTATTCTATACTTGTTTCTTGTGCTTCAAGTTAGTAGCTTCGTTAGTATGCTTTACGCTTTTGAAATCCTGTTTTGAGCTATATTCCTTCATCGGGCTTCTAGATAATATAAATTCCTTCTATATATCTTATATATAAGCTTAGGACTGTCATAACCTTTGATTAACCTTTTCTTTACGACGCGAGGTAAGGTTTAGGGTAATTAGGGTGTTACAGACGACGTGGACAGCTGCAGCAACGGCTACGGGCTTTACGGCGAGGACGACGGCGGTGACATGGACCCCGTGAAGATGACAACGGACGCGAGGCAGTGGCAGTTCACGAGGATGGCTCAAGCTCCCCCCTCCTCCACCGGCGCTCTTCTTCTCTCTCGGATCTCCTCTCTTCCGCTGTCAATAGCGACGGCGACGGTGGCAATGACACCCACCGCGCCGCCTCCCTCTTCTTCCCCCTTCTCCCTTTCCCATGACTCCCCTCTCCTCTCTTCCCTTTCTTTTCTTCTTTCTTTCTTTTCTGTTTCAGTGTGTGTGGGTGCATTGTGTGTGTGCTATGTGAGTGTGGGTGGGTGAGAGAGATGAATGAGTAGGGTTTAGGTCAATTGAGGGTTTCAATTTGGGGATTTTAGGTGTAATTAGAGTAAGGTAATTTTAATAAAATTGGGGCATAGAATATTAATTTAAAAAATATAAATTAAATCTCTAAGAAATTACTTTAAAATATTATTTGTTGTATTAAAATACTAATTGATTCTCAATCAATTACTCTAATTGAAAATACATGGTAATATAATTAATTTTCTTTATCATTAAAACTTAAAATATTAAATTATATAAATATAAATTATTTAAATCAATTCAATATAAAAATTTTATTAATTTCTAACTACCAACTTTATAATTTAAATATAGAAAATAATTCAATAATTATAAAATTTGATAAAATTCTATTTTAAATAGCCAAACATCAGTATTTTTTGAATTTCTAAGACTTTAAATTGTAAATAGAAAAATAATCCATAATTATATAGTTTGGATAAAAACCTTAACAAATTTCAAACCAAATTAATCAAAACTGCCTTTAATTATTTTCAATAAAACAATTTCTAAAATTAAAATTGTAAATAAATATATAATTTGAAATTAGTTCATAATAAGACTTTTCAAAAATTCTGGGTCTTACATCTCCAATTCATAGTGCATTTGTAGGCGGAAGATATATACAAGATAACATTATTATTGTGCAGGAAGCTTTTCATAGGCTAACAAGGAAGGGAAGGAGGGAATAAGATGATTTAGGAAATGAATAAAGCATACAATAAATTAGAATGTGATTTTATAGAAAAGGGGCTACTAGCATTTGGAGTTCAGGAGAAATGGGTATAATTAACTATGGAATACATAAGAACTGCAAGTTACAAATTCAAAATCAACGGGAATTTATTTAGAACTGTAACAGGGCTTTTGATGAGCGGATAATTTATACGCTTTTTGGCATTATTTTTAGGTAGTTTTTAGTAAGTTTAAGCTACTTTCAGGGATGTTTTCATTAGTTTTTATGTTAAATTCACATTTCTGGACTTTACTATGAGTTTGTGTGTTTTTCTGTGATTTCAGGTAATTTCTGGCTGAAATTGAGGGACTTGAGTAAAACTCTGATAGGAGGCTGACAAAGGACTGCTGATGCTGTTGGAATCTGACCTTCCTGCACTCAAAATGGATTTTCTGGAGCTACAGAACTCAAAATGGCGCGCTCTCAATGGTGTTGGAAAGTAGACATCCAGAGCTTTCCAGCAATATATAATAGTCCATACTTTATTCGGGAATTGACGACGTAAAGTGGCGCTCAACTCCAAGTACATGCTGCTGTCTGGAGTTAAACGCCAGAAATACGTCACAACCCGGAGTTGAACGCCCAAAACACGTTATAACTTGGCGTTCAACTCCAAGAGAAGGCTCAGCTCGTGGATAGATCAAGCTCAGCCCAAACATACACCAAGTGGGCCCCGGAAGTGGATTTATGCATCAATTACTTACTCATGTAAACCCTAGTAGCTAGTTTAGTATAAATAAGACTTTTTACTAGTGTATTAGTCATCTTTTGACCATTCGGTCTTTTGATCATTCAGGGGGCTGGCCTCTCGGCCATTCCTGAACCTTTCACTTATGTATTTTCAACGGTGGAGTTTCTACACACCATAGATTAAGGGTGTGGAGCTCTGCTGTACCTCAAGTTTCAATACAATTACTATTATTTTCTACTCAAGTCTCTTTTATTCTTATTCCAAGATATACGTTGCACTTCAACTTGATGAATGTGATGATCCGTGACACTCATCATCATTCTCACCTATGAACGCACGTGACTGACAACCACTTCCGTTCTACCTTAGGCCGGGCGCATATCTCTTAGATTCCCCAACAGAATCTTCGTGGTATAAGCTAGATAGATGGCGGCATTCATGGGAATCCGGAAAGTCTAACCTTGTCTGTGGTATTCCGAGTAGGATTCCGGAATTGAATGACTGTGACGAGCTTCAAACTCCTGAAGGCTGGGCGTTAGTGAGAGACGCAAAAGAATCAATGGATTCTATTCCAACCTGATTGAGAACCGACAGATGATTAGCCGTGCTGTGACAGAGCATTTGGACCATTTTCACTGAGAGGATGTGATGTAGCCATTGTCAAGGGTGATGCCTCCAGACGATTAGCCATGCAGTGACAGCGCATAGGACCATTTTCCCTAGAGGATGAAAAGTAGCCATTGACGACGGTGATGCCCTACATACAGCTTGCCATGGAAAAGAGTAAGAAGGATTGGATGAATGTAATAAGAAAGTAGAGATTCAAGAGGAGCACAACATCTCCATACGCCTATCTGAAATTCCCGCTATTGATTTACATAAGTATTTCTATCCCTTTTTATTTTATTTATTTTTATTTATCCAATCTAATCACATTTGACTTTATGAGTCCACTTAACTGAGATTTACAAGATGACCATAGCTTGCTTCATACCAACAATCTCCGTGGGATCGACCCTTACTCACGTAAGGTATTACTTGGACGACCCAGTGCACTTGCTGGTTAGTTGAACGGAGTTGTGACTTCAAATAGAGCCAATTATTAAATTTCATACAAGTACAAGAAGTATGGATCACAATTTCGTCCACCAAGTTTTTGGCGCCGTTGCCGGGGATTGTTCGAGTATGGACAACTGACGGTTCATCTTGTTGCTCAGATTAGGTAATTTTCTTTTCAAAATTTTTTCAAAATTTTTCTTTTCTTTTTCGTTTTTCCAAACTATATTTTTTAAAAAATTAATAAAAATCCAAAAAAATTAATAAAATCATAAAAATAAAAAATATTTTGTGTTTCTTGTTTGAGTCTTGAGTCAATTTTTAAGTTTGGTGTCAATTGCATGCTTTTAAAATTTTTTCTTGCATTTTTCGAAAATTCATGCATTCATGGTGTTCTTCATGATCTTCAAGTTGTTCTTGACAAGTCTTCTTGTTTGATCTTGATATTTTCTTATTTTGTGTTGTTTGTTGTTTTTCATATGCATTTTTTGTTTGTTAGAGTCCATGCATTAAAGATTTCTAAGTTTGGTGTCCTGCATGTTTTCTTTGCATCAAAAATTTTTCAAAAATATGTTCTTGATGTTCATCATGATCTTCAAAGTGTTCTTGGTGTTCATCTTGACATTCATAGTGTTCTTGCATGCATCTTGTGTTTTGATCCAAAATTTTTATGTTTTGGGTCATATTTGTGTTTTTCTCTCTCATCATTAAAAATTCAAAAATAAAAAATATCTTTTCTTTATTTTTCTCATAATTTTCAAAAATTTGAGTTGACTTAGTCAAAAAATTTTCAAAATTAGTTATTTCTCACAAGTCTAGTCAAATTTTCAAAATTTAAAAAAAAATCTTATCTTTTCAAAATCTTTTTCAAAAATCATATCTTTTCCAATTTTTCCTCTTTTTCGAAAATTTCAAAAATCTTTTTCAAAATATTTTCAAAATCTTTTTCTTATCTTTATATCATATTTTTGAAAATTAGCTAACAATTAATGTGATTGATTCAAAAATTTGAAGTTTGTTACTTTCTTTTTAAGAAAGGTTCAATCTTTAAATTCTAGAATCTTATCTTTTAGTTTCTTGTTAGTTAAGTAATTAATTTTAAATTTTAAAAATTAAATCTTTTTTCAAAATATCTTTTTCTTAAAAATCTTATCTTTTTATCTTATCTATTTATCTTATCTTTTTATCTTATCTTTTTTTAAAATTATATCTTTTTCAAATTTGATTTTAATATCTTTTTCAACTAACTAATTAACTTTTTGTTTGTTTCTTATCTTTTTCAAAACCACCTAACTACTCTTTCCTCTCTAATTTTCGAAAATATCACACCCCTTTTTCAAAAATTCTTTTTAATTAACTAATTGTTTCAAATTTTAATTTTAATTTTAATTCATCTTTAATTTTCGAAATTACTAACTCCTTTTCAAAAATATTTTCGAAAATCCCTCTCTCATCTTCTTCTATTTATTTATTTATTTACTAACACTTCCCTTCATCTCTTATCACCTCCCCTATCCTTACTCTTTATACAGACTATTCATCCCTCTCCTTCCATTATCCCCTTTCTTCTTCTACTAATAATAAAGATCCTCTTTACTATGACATAGAGGATTCCTCTTCCTTTTCTTTTTCTCTTTTCTTTCATATGAGCAGGAACAAGGAAAAAGGCATTATTGTTGAAGCTGATCCAGAACCTGAAAGGACTCTGAAGAGGAAACTAAGAGAAACTAAATTACAACAATTCAGAGACATAAAAGAGCTCAAGGACATCAATGGTCCTTCAAGAAGGCGCCACCCTCACTAAGGTGGACTCATTCCTTGTTCTTAAATTTTTCTTCTGCTTTTCGTTATTTTTATGTTATATGTTTATCTATACTTGTGTTTTTATTACATGATCATTAGTATTTAGTAACTATGTCTTAAGCCTATGAATAATTCTATGAATCCTTCACCTCTCTTAAATGAAAAATGTTTTTAATTCAAAAGAACAAGAAGTATATGAATTTCGAATTTATCCTTGAATTTAGTTTAATTATATTGATGTGGTGACAATACTTTTTGTTTTCTGAATGAATGCTTGAACAGTGCGTATTTTTGATCTTGTTGTTTATGAATGTTAAAATTGTTGGCTCTTGAAAGAATGATGAACAAAGAGAACTGTTATTGATAATCTGAAAAATCATAAAATTGATTCTTGAAGCAAGAAAAAGCAAAAAAAAAAAAGAAAAGCTTGCAAAAAAAATGGCAAAAAAATAGAAAGAAAAAGAAAAAGCAAGCAGAAAAAGCCAATAGCCCTTAAAACCAAAAAGCAAGGGTAAAAAGGATCCAAGGCTTTGAGCATCAATGGATAGGAGGGCCCAAGAAAATCAAATCCAGGCCTAAGCGGCTAAATCAAGCTGTCCCTAACCATGTGCTTGTGTCATGAAGGCCCAAGTGAAAAGCTTGAGACTGAGTGGTTAAAGTCGTGATCCAAAGCAAAAAGAGTATGCTTAAGAGCTCTGGACACCTCTAACTGGGGACTCTAGCAAAGCTGAGTCACAATCTGAAAAGGTTCACCCAGTCATGTGTCTGTGGCATTTATGTATCCGGTGGTAATACTGGAAAACAAAATGCTTAGGGCCACGGCCAAGACTCATAAGTAGCTGTGTTCAAGAATCAACATACTTAACTAGGAAAGTCAATAACACTATCCGAAATTCTAAGTTCCTAGAGAAGCCAATCATTCTAAACTTCAAAGGAAAAAAATGAGATGCCAAAACTGTTCAGAAGCAAAAAGCTACAAGTCCCGCTCATCTAATTATAATTAATAGTCATTGATATTCTGGAATTTATAGTATATTCTCTTCTTTTTATCCTAATTGATTTTCAGTTGCTTGGGGACAAGCAACAATTAAAGTTTGGTGTTGTGATGAGCGGATAATTTATACGCTTTTTGGCATTGTTTTTAGGTAGTTTTTAGTAAGTTTAAGCTACTTTCAGGGATGTTTTCATTAGTTTTTATGTTAAATTCACATTTCTGGACTTTACTATGAGTTTGTGTGTTTCTCTGTGATTTCAGGTAATTTCTGGCTGAAATTGAGGGATTTGAGCAAAACTCTGATAGGAGGCTGACAAAGGACTGCTGATGCTATTGGAATCTGACCTTCCTACACTCAAAATGCATTTTCTGAAGCTACAGAACTTCAAATGGCGCGCTCTTAACGGCGTTGGAAAGTAGACATCCAGAGCTTTCCAGAAATATATAATAGTCTATACTTTATTCGGGAATTGACGACGTAAAGTGGCGCTCAACGCCAAGTACATGCTGCTGTCTGGAGTTAAACGCCAGAAACACGTCACAACCCGGAGTTGAACGCCCAAAACACGTTATAACTTGGCGTTCAACTCCAAGAGAAGCCTCAGCTCGTGGATAGATCAAGCTCAGCCCGAACATACACCAAGTGGGCCCCGGAAGTGGATTTATGCATCAATTACTTACTCATGTAAACCCTAGTAGCTAGTTTAGTATAAATAAGACTTTTTACTAGTGTATTAGTCATCTTTTGACCATTCAGTCTTTTGATCATTCAGGGGGCTGGCCTCTCGGCCATTCCTGAACCTTTCACTTATGTATTTTCAACGGTGGAGTTTCTACACACTATAGATTAAGGGTGTGGAGCTCTGCTGTACCTCAATTTTCAATACAATTACTATTATTTTCTACTCAAGTCTCTTTTATTCTTATTCCAAGATATACGTTGCACTTCAACTTGATGAATGTGATGATCCGTGACACTCATCATCATTCTCACCTATGAACGCACGTGACTGACAACCACTTCCGTTCTACCTTAGGCCGGGCGCATATCTCTTAGATTCCCCAACAGAATCTTTGTGGTATAAGCTAGATAGATGGCGGCATTCATGGGAATCCGGAAAGTCTAACCTTGTCTGTGGTATTCCGTGTAGGATTCCGGAATTGAATGACTGTGATGAGCTTCAAACTCCTGAAGGCTGGGCGTTAGTGACAGACGCAAAAGAATCAATGGATTCTATTCCAACCTGATTGAGAACCGACAGATGATTAGCCGTGCTGTGACAGAGCATTTGGACCATTTTCACTGAGAGGATGGGATGTAGCCATTGTCAAGGGTGATGCCTCCAGACGATTAGCCATGCAGTGACAGCGCATAGGACCATTTTCCCGAGAGGATGAAAAGTAGCCATTGACGACGGTGATGCCCTACATACAGCTTGCCATGGAAAAGAGTAAGAAGGATTGGATGAATGTAATAAGAAAGTAGAGATTCAAGAGGAGCACAGCATCTCCATACGCCTATCTGAAATTCCCGCTATTGATTTACATAAGTATTTCTATCCCTTTTTATTTTATTTATTTTTATTTATCCAATCTAATCACATTTGACTTTATGAGTCCACTTAACTGAGATTTACAAGATGACCATAGCTTGCTTCATACCAACAATCTCCGTGGGATCGACCCTTACTCACGTAAGGTATTACTTGGACGACCCAGTGCACTTGCTGGTTAGTTGAATGGAGTTGTGACTTCAAATAGAGCCAATTATTAAATTTCATACAAGTACAAGAAGTATGGATCACAATTTCGTCCACCAGCTTCAGCAAGGCGATCCACTGTCACCGTATTCATTAATTTTAGCGTCTAAAGTTTTCACAATTTTAATGGAAAAGCAAGAGCAAAAGGAAGGATATCAGGAATAAAACTAGCTCCTATAGTTCTGGTAATTACACATTTTATGTTTATGGATGACTGTATAATATTTTCTAAATGAATACATAGAAGCTTTTGGGCAAAAATTTAATTTAGAAAAATTTGGGATAACCTTTGGATAGCAGGTGTCAATACAAAAGAGGGTCAACATTGAAAAAATTTTAGGGATGTCAACATGGGATAATCCAGGGAAGTACTTTGGTTTAGCAGCACACTGGGAAAGATCGAAACAGAAAGCTTTGGCTTGGATAGAAGAGAGAGTAGCCTCAATGGTTTGGTGGACAGAAGCAATGGTTTGGCGGATAGAGTTAATGCAATCCTTCTCTATAGAATATAAAATTACTAGAATCTTAGCTAGTGGAAATTTTTAAAAAAAATAAACTCACAGGGAGGAGATTATAAAGAGGCCATGAAAAGCAGAATAGGGTTTATAATATGGAAAATATGGAAGGCTAGAAATCAGTGGCTATTTCAAAAAATAGATGCCAATTTTATTGTTACTATAATCAAAACTAAATGGCAGGAAGCAAAGTTTATAGCATCCATACAACAACATCAACAACAACAACAACATCAACAACAACAACAACAATAATAACAACAAAAAACCGGAATCCAAACACAAAACAATATTCTTATCTCAAGAAAGCAAAGAAGAATTACCTGGAGACCACCTTTGGGGAATTGGATTAAAGCTAATGTGGATGAAGCTTTCAAGAAAGACAGTGGAGATGGAGCTATTGTTGTTGCAGTTTGAGACAAGAATGCGAAGTTCATCACAGAAAATGCTGAAAAGGTCAAAGCAACGTCAAGCCTGGCAGCGGAAGCGATAGTAATGAGGAGTGCATTAATCTTAGTAAGAAACCTGCAATTAAAACAAATAAATGTCAAATCAGATTGTCAACAACTAGTCCAGATAGTAAAAGCAAAGCAAAGAGCAGTATTGAAGAAATACAACCCATTTTACAGGACATACATGATTTAGTAGAATGCATTCCTAGGTGCGAATTTACTTGGGTGCCAAGAGAAGGTAACAACTTGGCGCATCTTATTACAGAGCTTTTAGCTATGAATAGGCTCGAAGGTTCTTGGTTTGGAATACTCTGCCAGAAGTCACACGAATCTTAAGGATGGAAGCGAGTCATCAGACACAGAGAACTCAGGTACAAGAGAACCTGATAAGTAACATCCAACAGCAAAAGGGTTGGGGAAAAGGTGGCGGATCCATGGGTATCTCTGCAACCTTTTCGCAAGGAGGGGTGGCACCAGATACCTGCATAGCAGAAGCCAACGATCATCAAAGTCAAGTTCGACAAGGAGAAGAAGGAGACATTATCAGTGATCCAGTGGCAACATTTCCACAAACAGAATGTCAATTAGAGCAGAGGGCAAACACTTGAAGCTAGGCAAATGGCGAGGTGGACGGTGAAGCTAACGGTGGTGTGGAAGGGGCCTCGGAAGTTGCACTGGAACCAGAGAAACGATGCAAATGGAAGGACGACAATTTCGGAACCAACAATGGACGCGATAGCCATGCAAGCACGATGGTGAAGCGGCTTAGACGGAGAAGAAATTTGCCTAGAGCCATGAAGAAGAGCGGGAGCAAAACCTATTTGGGCGTTGGCAGTGAAGCGACTTTGATGGAGAAGCAGCACCAGCGATGGTGGTCGAGTGGGTGACGGTGGCATGGCAACAAAGAATGAGGATCACAGAAGATGAAGGGCTGTCTGGGAGGTCTTCAAGCGACGAATAGGCGCAACCTGGAAAAGGAAGAATAGTTTGAAGAGTCAGGAATCAATTAGGTTTATATAGAGGGAAATGGACTAAATTGGGTCCAAATTGTAATCTTTTTAGTTCAGCTAGTCGTTGCACACTCTACCTTGGCAACGCCATGACACATTAGTACTACCACAGCCGAGTCATCACTAAAAATGAGTCCAGGAATTGCTTTGGTGCGAGAGTTCGATCCGAAATATTACTATACTGAAATTGGTGTAAACTCTGAGTAATTAGTAAATAATTAACCAATAAATTAATTATTATTTAAAAAAATTAGAAAATCAAATTTTATAGTTTCATGAAGTAAAAATAATTAAAATACGAATTTTGACACTAATTTTAAAAATTTTGGCCCAAAACGAACCAATAGACCGAATCGATTGAACCGGATCCAAACCAGACTCAAAGCCCAACCTATAAAACACCCATACAAAGCCTTCTTCCCCAATTATAATGTCACGCTGTTGAGAAGAGAGATTTACGTTAAAATACCCTAACCCACACCTTCAAAAATTCAATCGTCCATAACTTTCAATCTGGAGCTCCGATTGACAAGCTGTCAGCGGCCACACGTTCGTCTTGGAATTATCTACAAAACCCACATATTAATTTGGTAAGTAAATCACGTTTTCTCACCCAATTCTCCCCTTTTCAGTTCGTGATTTTTGATTTTGGTAATTGAGCGATTTTGTGATTTTGATGATTTAGGGGTACTCTAGCAGTTGATAATCACCGAATTTTGTCCATTTAACTCATGGGTAACGGTAAAGAAACCCTAAACCTTGTGAATATGTGATTTAGTGAGCTCAGTATTGATTATTGTGATATTGTATGAATTAGATCATATATCTTGTTGAATTGGAGTTAAATTGGTGGATATTGGAAACTTGGAATTAAATCCTGGGAGTTGGAAATTCAATTGGTGAGGAGTTGGAATTTTGATGCTTGAGGAATGATGGATAATTAAGTTGTTCCGAGCATTAGGGGGGAATCGGTCAAGGTATGGTTCTAGTTTCTCGTAACTAAAATATAATGTCTTGTGAAAACTTAGGCTAGTTGACCGTAGGTTAGGTTGAACCAGGATGACTTGTTAAAGTTTAGTGAATTAGTAAAACTGTGGAGTTGAATATGTGAATGTGTTGATGAATTATTGAGTAATGATGAGGTTTGAGTTTGATTGTAAATGATGTGATGTTATATTTATGATTTATGAGTATTGTTGCTTTGGTTATGATTGTGTGGGTTAGAGTTAATAAAATTGAGTGTTAAAGTGTTGTGGAATGAAGAAAATGGTTATGAAATGTTTTGAGTGTATTTATTATTATTTTGGATTGTGAAATTTGGTTTGAAAATGAGAATTTGAAAAATAAAGGTTTTGAACTCTTTTGGTAAAAGCAGATTTTTAATGAACTTCGGCGGTTTATAACCTGAGCCTCGGATATTGAATTTGAGTGAATTTTTATTCAAATTAAAGATAGTTTTAAAAGCTTTAAGATGGTATAAACTTTGTGAAAAACAAAATTTCGTAGAGAAAGTTATGGATGTCAAAAGTTATATGTAAAAACTAAATTTTCGAAGTTATAGAAAAAACTAGAAACTCTGTTTAAGGTCTATTAGTTAAGTTTTGGGTTACGGAGTAAGGGTTAGTGAGTGGGAGAAGATAGAATTGGTGTCAAAAGAGTTGAGGAAGAGGATGCTTGATTTGATGAGGAAGATGAAAGTAATGAGGATTTGTAATTTAAGGAGATATATGTGACCAGGCAGTAGGCAGTATCGTTGTCAACTTGCTCGGGGTATGAAATGAGAAAGGAAAATTATGAAAAACTGAGTTAATTATTGAATTTTGAATGAACATGATAAATGAGAATGATTAATGATGAAATGATTATGAATTATACTTAATGTTTGACTTCAGATTGAATGAATTCTAGAATGAGATACCTGCGTAGTAGCAAGGATTGTGGTTCGTCCCGCTTGCTCCAGGTTAGTGATTGAGATACCTGGGTAATAGCAAGGATTGTGGTTCATCCCACTTGCTCCAAGTCAATGTTTGTGACACCTGGACAGTAGCAAGGATTGTGGTTCGTCTCGCTTGCTCCAGGTTGAGCTTTTAAACACCCGCTTGGGTAGTAGCCGTAGAAGTGGTTATTCCATTGGCTTTAGGTTAAGCGGGTAGTAGCAAGGGGATTGTAGCTCAAATCCACTTGCTCCACAATGGGTGTTTCAGTCCATGATTAGCTACCAGGATATGTTGGATTGGCTATATAACTGACAAATGATATCATCAGCCATAGGGCAGGCATTCACCATATGCATTTCTTTATTTTGTTTGAGTTTGCATTTCTTGAGATTGCCTAATTGATAATCTATGCTTACCTTCTATAATTGCTACCTATCGTATCTATATTCTACTTATGTTTACTTTGTCTGTTTTGTTTGTCTGTGTAGTTCTACTGGTGTTTGGGAGGATTATGGAGAAAGGGGGAACAGTCGAGAGTTTTAGTTAGAGTTTAGTTAAATTGAAGAACCTTAGAGAACCACCCTGTTTATGGTTTCCATTTTAAATCTTTAAGTTTTATAATCTATTGTCGGAAGTTGTAGGATCGCCTTTGACTTTCCCAGGACCTTATATGTTAGCTATGTGGGCACCGTTACCATACTGAGAACTTCTAGTTCTCAACCCATACATATATTGTGGTTTTCAGATGCAGGTCAAGATGCACCTCGTTGAAGCATTCTGGAAGCTTCTGTCAACGAAGGATCCTAGTCCTTTGGATTTATGTTTTGGTTAAGTTGTACATATAGATACTATTATATCTCTACTATGTATATTATATGTTTTTGTCCCTCATAGAGGTCGACTTGGAAAAATAGGTTCTGTAAATTGTATTCTAGGTCTTTTGGGAATCTTTTGTGTGCGTGTGTGTGTGTGTGTGTGTGCGTGTGCGTGTGCGTGTGCGTGTGCGTGTGCGTGTGCGTGTGCGTGTGTGTTGATGACATGTCATCATGTCATGTTTTTCTATGCTTTTTCATATAAGAAATTGATGATTAGTGCATAAATATTGAATGCTTTTGTGCTTAAATGGTATATTTCTTTGATCTTTTGATTTTATAAATTTTGTAAGAAATAAGTAGAAAAAGAAGCAATAAAAGCACTAAAAGAAGAATCACACCCCCAAGGTGGTAAAAGAATGGAAACAGACTCAAGAAAGAGCAAAGAGGATTTGCAATCCTGACCTCTTTACACTCCAACAAGAATAACTCGAGCTACAAAACTCCAAATTAGGTTATTATAGTGGCATTGGAAAGTAGGAATCTAGAGCTTTT
This sequence comes from Arachis hypogaea, assembly GCF_003086295.3. NCBI lineage: Eukaryota > Viridiplantae > Streptophyta > Magnoliopsida > Fabales > Fabaceae > Arachis > Arachis hypogaea. The sequence continues at coordinate 79,654,873 of NC_092039.1, read as the reverse complement.
CAAGCATATATGGCACTGCATGGTGGACACTAAATATTAGGGAGAAAAATTACCCTGAAAGTGCAAAGATGAACGTACTATCAACCTGCAGTAAGGCCAGCTGACCTCTTCACCTTCCAAGGAGGATAACTTGAGCTGTAGAGCTTGGAATGACGTGCTCTTAAATGCATTGGAAAGTAGACATCTAGAGCTTTTAAATGCTATATAATAGTATGGGGTGAACATTAAGTTTGGGCTTCAGAAGCTAGCACCAACTTTGGCCTCCAAACAGCGTTCACTAAGTGAATGTAGCGCTCACTAAAAGAGCGCCAGCGGCCTTCAAAACAACACGACCATGCCTTCTTGAAAGGACCATAAATTGAGCTACAGATGTCCAATTGATGCGCTTTTAGTTGCGTTGGTGGTGGACGAAATTGTGATCACATCAATGTAGTACTCTTTGTTATTGTATGGAATCATTATTGTGGCTCTTGGCTATGTGTGGACACAACTCCGTTCAACTTAACCAGCAAGTGTACTGGGTCATCCAAGTAATACCTTACGTGAGTAAGGGTCGATCCCACAGAGATTGTTGGTATGAAGCAAGCTATGGTCATCTTGTAAATCTCAGTTAAGTGGATTCATAGGGTCAAATGTAATTGGATTAGATATTTAAAAGATAAATAAAATAAAGGGATAGAAATACTTATGTAAATCAATAGTGGGAACTTCAGATAGGTGTGTGGAGATGCTAGAATCCTTTCGAATCTCTACTTTCTTATTGCTTTCCTCCAATCCTTCTTACTCCTTTCCATGGCAAGCTGTATGTAGGGCATCACCATCATCAATGGCTACTTTTAATCCTCTCGGGAAAATGGTCCTATGCGCTGTCACTACACGGCTAATCGTCTGGAGGCATCGCCCTTGTTGATAGCTACATCCCATCCTCTCAGTGAAAATGGTCCAAATGCTCTGTCACAGCACGGCTAATCATCTATCGGTTCTCAATCAGGTTGGAGTAGAATCCCTTGATTCTTTTGCGTTTGTCATCACGCCCAGCCTTCAGGAGTTTGAAGCTCGTCACAGTCATTCAATACCGGAATCTTACTCGGAATACCACAGACAAGGTTAGACTTTCCAGATTCCCGGAATCCTACTCGGAATACCACAGACAAGGTTAGACTTTCTGGATCCCCATGAATGCCGCCATCTATCTAGCTTATACCACGAAGATTCTGTTGGGGAATCTAAGAGATATGCGCCCGACCTAGAGTAGAACGAAAGTGGTTGTCAATCACGCGCGTTCATAGGTGAGAATGATGATGATTGTCACGGATCATCACATTCATCAAGTTGAAGTGCAACGTATATCTTGGAATAAGAATAAAAGAGAATTGAATAGAAGATAATAGTAATTATATTGAAACTTGAGGTACAGCAGAGCTCCACACCCTTAATCTATGGTGTGTAGAAACTCCACCGTTGAAAATATATAAGTGAAAGGTTCAGGCATGGCCGAATGGCCAGCCCCCATGAAGATGATCAAAAGACCGAATGGTCAAAAGATGACTAATACACTAGTAAAAAGTCTTATTTATACTAAACTAGCTACTAGGGTTTACATGAGTAAGTAATTGATGCATAAATCCACTTCCGGGGCCCACTTGGTGTATGTTTGGGCTGAGCTTGATCTATCCACGAGCTGAGGCTTTTCTTGGAGTTGAACTCCAAGTTATAGCGTGTTTTGGGCGTTCAACTCCGGATCATGACGTGTTTCTGGCGTTTAACTCCAGACAACAGCATGTACTTGGCGTTCAACGCCAATTTACGTCGTCAATTTCCAAATAAAGTATGAACTATTATATATTGCTGGAAAGCTTTGGATGTCTACTTTCCAACGTCGTTGAGAGCGCGCCAATTGGAGTTCTGTAGCGCCCGAAAATCCATTTCGAGTGCAGGGAGGTCAGATTCCAACAGCATCAGCAGTCCTTTTGTCAGCCTTTTTCATAATTTTGCTCAAGTCCCTCAATTTCAGCCAGAAATTACCTGAAATCACAGAAAAAAACACAAACTCATAGTAAAGTCCAGAAATATGAATTTAACATAAAAAATAATGAAAACATCCCTAAAAGTAGCTTGAACTTACTAAAAACTACCTAAAAACAATGCCAAAAAGCGTATAAATTATCCGCTCATCACAACACCAAACTTAAATTGTTGCTTGTCCCCAAGCAACTAAAAATCAATTAGGATAAAAAGAAGAGAATATACTATAAATTTTAGAATATCAATGAATATTAATTATAATTAGATGAGCGGGACTTGTAGCTTTTTGCTTCTGAACAGTTTTGGCATCTCACTTTTTCCTTTGAAGTTTAGAATGATTGGCTTCTCTAGGAACTTAGAATTTCGGATAGTGTTATTGACTTTCCTAGTTAAGCATGTTGATTCTTGAACACAGCTACTTATGAGTCTTGGCCGTGGCCCTAAGCATTTTGTTTTCCAGTATTACCACCGGATACATAAATGCCACAGACACATGACTGGGTGAACCTTTTCAGATTGTGACTCAGCTTTGCTAGAGTCCCCAGTTAGAGGTGTCCAGAGCTCTTAAGCACACTCTTTTGCTTTGGATCATGACTTTAACCACTAAGTCTCAAGCTTTTCACTTAGACCTTCATGACACAAGCACATGGTTAGGGACAACTTGATTTAGCCGCTTAGGCCTGGATTTTATTTCCTTGGGCCCTCCTATCCATTGATGCTCAAAGCCTTGGATCCTTTTTACCCTTGCCTTTTGGTTTTAAGGGCTATTGGCTTTTTCTGCTTGCTTTTTCTTTTTCTATTATTTTTTCGCCAATTATTATTATTATTTTTTTCGCAAGCTTTTGCTTTTTTTCACTGCTTTTTCTTGCTTCAAGAATCAATTTCATGATTTTTCAGATTATCAATAACATTTCTCTTTGTTCATCATTCTTTCAAGAGCCAACAGTTTTAACATTCATAAACAACAAGATCAAAAATATGCATTGTTCAATCATTCATTCAGAAAACAACAAGTATTGTCACCACATCAATATAATTAAATTAAATTCAAGGATAAATTCGAAATTTATGTATTTCTTGTTCTTTTGAATTAAAACATTTTTCATTTAAGAGAGGTGAATGATTAATGGAATTATTCATAACTTTAAGACATGGTTACTACATACTAATTATCATGAAGTAGAGACACAAAATATAGATAAACATAACATAGAAATCGAAAAACATAAAGAAATAAGAACAAGGAATGAATCCACGTTAGTGGCGTCTTCTTCTTGAAGGTCGAACAATGTCCTTAAGCTCTTCTATGTCCCTTCCTTGCCTTTGTTGCTCCTCCCTCATTGCTCTTTGATCTTCTCTTATTTCATGGAGAATGATGGAGTGCTCATGATGTTCCACCCTTAATTGTTCCACGTTGTGGCTCAAATCTTCTAAGGAAGTGTTGAGTTGTTCCCAATAGTTATTGGGAGGAAAGTGCATCCCTTGAGGCATCTCAGGGATTTCTTGATGATGAGCTTCCTCATGCATCTCTTGAGATCCGTGGGGGGTCTCTCTTGCTTGCTCCATCCTCTTCTTGGTGATGGGCTTATCCTCTTCAATGGGGATGTCTCCTTCTATGATAACTCCAGCTGAGTAACATAGATGGCAAATAAGGTGAGGAAAAGCTAGCCTTGCCATGGTGGAGGGCTTGTCGGCTATTTTGTAGAATTCATTGGAGATGACTTCATGAACTTCTACTTCCTCTCCAATCATGATGCTATGAATCATGATGGCCCGATCCACAGTAACTTCAGATCGGTTGCTAGTGGGAATGATGGAGCGTTGAATGAACTCTAACCATCCACTAGCCACAGGCTTGAGGTCCAGTCTTCTTAGTTGAACTGGCTTGCCTTTGGAGTCTCTCTTCCATTGAGCTTCTTCCACACATATGTCCATTAGGACTTGGTCCAACCTTTGATTAAAGTTGACCCTTCTAGTGTAGGGGCGTTCATCTCCTTGCATCATGGGCAAGTGAAACGCCAACCTCACATTCTCCGAACTAAAATCTAAGTATTTCCCCCGAACCATTGTGAGATAATTCTTTGGACTCGGGTTCATACTTTGATCATGGTTCCTAGTGATCCATGCATTGGCATAGAACTCTTGAACCATTAAGATTCTGACTTGTTGCATGGGGTTGGTTAGGACTTCCCAACCTCTTCTTCGGATTTCATGTCGGATCTCTGGATACTCATTTTTCTTGAGCTTGAAAGGGACCTCAGGGATCACTTTCTTCTTTGCCACAACATCATAGAAGTGGTCTTGATGGCTTTTGGAGATGAATCTTTCCATCTTCCATGACTCGGAGGTGGAAGCTTTTGTCTTCCCTTTTCCTTTTCTAGAGGATTCTCCGGCCTTATGTGCCATTGATGGTAATGAAAAACAAAAAAGATTATGCTTTGACCACACCAAACTTAAGAAATTGCTCGCCCTCGAGCAATAGAAGAAAGAAGAGAAGAAGAAGAAGAAGAAAATATGGAGGAGAAGGGTGAATGTGTATTCGGCCAAGGGGGAGAAGATTTGGTTGTGTTGTGTGAAAATGAAGTAGAATGGAAGGGTACATATAGGGAAAGGGGAGAGGGTAGGTTCGGCCATTTAGGGTGGGATTGGGTGGGAAATGTTTTTGAATTTTGAAGGTAGGTGGGGTTTATGGGGAAGAGTGGATGGATGTGAGTGGTGAATAGGTGATTGGGAAGAGAGATTGAGGTGATTGGTGAAGGGTTTTTGGAAAGTGTGACATGCGAAAGAGTAAAATAGGATTAGGAGGTAAGGTGGGAATATAGTAGATGGGGATCCTGTGGGGTCCACAGATCCTGAGGTGATCCTGTGGGGTCCACAGATCCTGAGGTGTCAAGGAATTTCATCCCTGCACCAAATAGGCATGTAAAATGCCTTTGCACACCATTCTGGCGTTTAAACGCCGAGTGGTGCACATTCTGGGCGTTCAACGCCCACATGTAACATGTTTCTGGCATTGAACGCCAGTTTCATGCTTGTTACTGGCGTTCAGTGCCAGCTTTTCCTCTAGGCACATTCCTGGCGTTCAGCGCCAGAATGTTGCTTGTTTCTGGCGTTCAGCGCCAGTTTCATGCTCTGTTCTGGCGTTGAATGCTAGCCAGATGCTCCTTACTGGCGTTGAATGCCAGTCTGTGCTTCCTCCAGGGTGTGATTTTTTTCTTCTGCTATTTTTGATCCTGTTTTTGATTTTTATATTTTTTTCGTGACTCCTCATGATCATGTACCTAATAAAACACAAAATAATAATAAAATAAAAATTAGATAAATAAAATTAGGTTGCCTCCCAACAAGCGCTTCTTTAATGTCAATAGCTTGACAGTGGCTCTCATGGAGCCACAAAGGTGATCAGGTCAATGTTGTATAGTCCCAACACCAAACTTAGAGTTTGGATATGGGGTCTTAACACCAAACTTAGAGTTTGGTTGTGGCCTCCCAACACCAAACTTGGAGTTTGACTGTGGGGGCTCTTCTTGACTCTGAACTGAGAGAAGTTCTTCATGCTTACTCTCTTTTGTCACAGAGGGATGGCCATGTGCCTTAAACACAAGGTAGTCCCCATTCAATTGAAGGACTAATTCACCTCTGTTGACCTCTATCACAGCTCCTGCTGTAGCTAGGAAAGGTCTTCCAAGGATAATGCATTCATCCTCTTCCTTCCTAGTGTCTAAGATTATGAAATCAGCAGGGATGTAAAGGCCTTCAACCTTTACTAACACGTCCTCCACTATTCCATAAGCTTGTCTCAATGACTTGTCTGCCAATTGTAATGAGAACAAGACAGGTTGTACCTCAATGATCCCCAGCTTCTCCATTACAGAGAGTGGCATAAGATTTATCCCTGACCCCAGATCACATAGAGCTCTTTTTAAAGGTCATGGTGCCTATGGTACAAGGTATTAAGAACTTGCCAGGATCTTGTTTCTTTTGAGGTAGAGTTTGCTGAATCCAGGTATCTAGTTCATTAATGAGCAAGGGAGGTTCACTTTCCCAAGTCTCATTACCAAACAACTTGGCATTCAGCTTCATGATAGCTCCTAAATATTGAGCAACTTGCTCTCCAGTCACATCTTCATCCTCTTCAGAGGAAGAATAGTCTTCAGAGCTCATGAATGGCAGAAGGAGATTTAATGGAATCTCTATGGTCTCTATATGAGCCTCAGATTCCTTTGGATCCTTAATAGGAAATTCCTTCTTGCTTGAGGGACGTCCTAGGAGGTCTTCCTCACTTGGATTTACGTCCTCCTCCTCCCTTGTGCATTCGGCCATATTGATTACATCAATGGCCTTGCACTCTCCTTTTGGATTCTCTTCTGTATTGCTTGGGAGAATACTGGGAGGAGTTTCACTGACTTTCGTACTCAGCTGGCCCACTTGTGCCTCCAGATTTCTGATGGAGGATCTTGTTTCAATCATGAAACTGAAAGTGGCTTTTGACAGATCAGAGACTAGATTGGCTAAATTAGAAGTGTTTTGTTCAGAATTCTCTATCTGTTGCTGAGAAGATGATGGAAAAGGCTTGCTATTGCTCAGCCTATTGCGTCCACCATTGTTAAAGCCTTGTTGAGGCTTTTGTTGATCCTTCCATGAGAAATTTGGATGATTTCTCCATGATGAGTTATAGGTGTTTCCATAAGGTTCACCCATGTAATTAACCTCTGCCATGGCAGGGTTCTCAGGATCATAAGCTTCTTTAGAAGTTGCCTCTTTAGTACTGTTGGATGCATGTTGCCATCCATTCAGATTTTGAGAGATCATGTTGACCTGTTGAGTCAACACTTTATTCTGAGCCAATATGGCATTCAGAGCATCAATTTAAAGAACTCCTCTTTTCTGAGGTATCCCGTTATTCACGAAATTCCTCTCAGAAGTGTACATGAATTGGTTGTTTGCAACCATGTCAATGAGTTCTTGAGCCTCTGCAGGTATTTTCTTTAGGTGAATGGATCCACCTGCAGAATAGTCCAATGACATTTTCGAAAATTCAAATAGGCCATAATAGAATATATCTAATATGGTCCATTCTGAAAACATGTCAGATGGACATCTTTTGGTCAGCTGCTTGTATCTTTCCCAAGCTTCATAGAGGGATTCACCATCTTTTTGTCTCGCAGCTTGCTCAGCTTTTGAGGAGGAAAGAATTTATCCAAGAAGGCGGTGACCAGCTTATCCCAGGAGTCTAGGCTATCCTTAGGTTGTGAATCCAACTATATTTTAGCTCTGTCTCTTACAGCAAAAGGGAAAAGCATGAGTCTGTAGACTTCAGGATCAACTCCATTCGTCTTTACAGTCTCACAGATCTGCAAGAACTCAGTTAAAAACTGATAAGGATCTTCAGATGGAAGTCCATAAAACTTGCAGTTTTGTTGCATTAAGGCAACTAGCTGAGGTTTCAGCTCAAAGTTGTTGGCTCCAATGGCAGGAATGGAGATGCTTCTTCCATCAAATTTGGATGTTGGCTTTGTGAAGTCACCAAGCATTCTCCTTGCATTATTATTATTGGGTTCGGCTACCATATCCTTCTCTTGTTCAAAAATTTCTGAAAGGTTACTTCTGGATTGTTGTAATTTTGCTTCTCTTAATTTTCTCTTCAGAGTCCTTTCAGGTTCTGGATCAATTTCAACAAGAGTGCCTTTATCCTTGTTCCTGCTCATATGAAAGAGAAGAAAATAAGAAAAGAAGAGGAATCCTCTATGTCACAGTATAGAAATCCCTTTATGTTAGTAGAAGAAGAAAGGGGAGAAGAATGAAGAAAAATGAATAGTTTGTATAAAGAGTAAGGATAGGGGAGGTGATAAGAGATGAAGAGAAGTGTTAGTAAATAAATAATTAAATAGAATAAGAAAAGAGAGGGAGAATTTTCGAAAATAATTTTTGAAAAAGGGATTAGTAATTTTCGAAAATTAAAGATAAGATAAGATTAAAATTAAAATTTAAAACAAAAAGAATTTTTGAAAAAGAGATGAGATATTTTCGAAAATTAGAGAGGGAAAAGTAGTTAGGTGGTTTTGAAAAAGATAAGAAACAAACAAAAAGTCAAAGAGTTAGTTGAAAAAGATATTAAAATCAAATTTGAAAAGATAAGAAGATAAGAGGTTAGATAAGATATTTTGAAATCAAATTTTGAAAAAGATAAAATTTTTGAAAAAGATAAGATAAAAGATAAAAAGATTTAAATTTTAAATTTAAAATTACTTACTTCACTAACAAAAAAACTTCAAGATAAGATTCTAGAACTTAAAGATTGAACCTTTCTTAACAAGAAAGTAACAAACTTCAAATTTTTGAATCATTCACATTAATTGTTAGTGTAATTTTGAGAATATGATATAAAGATAAGAAAAAGATTTTGAAAATAATTTGAAAAAGAATTTTTGAAAAAGATTTTGAAAAGATAAGATTTTTAAAATTGAGAATTTTGACTTGACTTGTAAGAAACAACTAATTTTGAAAATTTTTGACTAAGTCAACTCAAATTTTCGAAAATTATGAGAAAAATAAGGAAAAGATATTTTTTATTTTTGAATTTTTAATTATGAGAGAGAAAAACATAAAAATGACCCAAAACATGAAAATTTTGGATCAAAACACAAGATGCATGCAAGAACACTATGAATGTCAAGATGAACACCAAGAACACTTTGAAGATCATGATGAACATCAAGAACATATTTTTGAAAAAATTTTTGATGCAAAGAAAACATGCAAGACACCAAACTTTGAAATCTTTAATGCATGAACTCTAACAAACAAAAAATGCATATGAAAAACAACAAACAACACAAAACAAGAAAACATCAAGATCAAACAAGAAGACTTGTCAAGAACAACTTGAAGATCATGAAGAACACTTTGAATGCATGGATTTTCGAAAAATGCAAGAAAAATTTTAAAAGCATGCAATTGACACCAAACTTAAAAATTGACTCAAGACTCAAACAAGAAACACAAAATATTTTTGGTTTTTATGATTTTATGATTTTTTGGATTTTTATTAATTTTTTTTCGAAAACAAAGTTGGAAAAAACGAAAAACAAAAGAAGAATTTTGAAAACTATTTTTGAAAAGAAAATTACCTAATCTGAGCAACAAGATGAACCGTCAGTTGTCCATACCCGAACAATCCCCGGCAACGGCGCCAAAAACTTGGTGGACGAAATTGTGATCACATCAATGTAGTACTCTTTGTTATTGTATGGAATCATTATTGTGGCTCTTGGCTATGTGTGGACACAACTCCGTTCAACTTAACCAGTAAGTGTACTGGGTCATCCAAGTAATACCTTACGTGAGTAAGGGTCGATCCCACAGAGATTGTTGGTATGAAGCAAGCTATGGTCATCTTGTAAATCTCAGTTAAGTGGATTCATAGGGTCAAATGTAATTGGATTAGATATTTAAAAGATAAATAAAATAAAGGGATAGAAATACTTATGTAAATCAATAGTGGGAATTTCAGATAGGTGTGTGGAGATGCTAGAATCCTTTAGAATCTCTACTTTCTTATTGCTTTCCTCCAATCCTTCTTACTCCTTTCCATGGCAAGCTGTATGTAGGGCATCACCATCATCAATGGCTACTTTTAATCCTCTCGGAAAAATGGTCCTATGCCTTGTCACTGCACGGCTAATCGTCTGGAGGCATCACCCTTGTTGATAGCTACATCCCATCCTCTCAGTGAAAATGGTCCAAATGCTCTGTCACAGCACGGCTAATCATCTGTCGGTTCTCAATCAGGTTGGAGTAGAATCCCTTGATTCTTTTGCGTTTGTCATCACGCCCAGCCTTCAGGAGTTTGAAGCTCGTCACAGTCATTCAATACCGGAATCTTACTCGGAATACCACAGACAAGGTTAGACTTTCCAGATTCCTGGAATCCTACTCGGAATACCACAGACAAGGTTAGACTTTCCGGATCCCCATGAATGCCGCCATCTATCTAGCTTATACCACGAAGATTCTGTTGGGGAATCTAAGAGATATGCGCCCGGACTAGAGTAGAACGAAAGTGGTTGTCAATCACGTGCGTTCATAGGTGAGAATGATGATGAGTGTCACGGATCATCACATTCATCAAGTTGAAGTGCAACGTATATCTTGGAATAATAATAAAAGAGAATTGAATAGAAGATAATAGTAATTATATTGAAACTTGAGGTACAGCAGAGCTCCACACCCTTAATCTATGGTGTGTAGAAACTCCACCGTTGAAAATACATAAGTGAAAGGTTCAAGCATGGCCGAATGGCCAGCCCCCATGAAGATGATCAAAAGACCGAATGGTCAAAAGATGACTAATACACTAGTAAAAAGTCTTTTTTATACTAAACTAGCTACTAAGGTTTACATGAGTAAGTAATTGATGCATAAATCCACTTCCGGGGCCCACTTGGTGTATGTTTGGGCTGAGCTTGATCTATCCATGAGCTGAAGCTTTTCTTGGAGTTGAACTCCAAGTTATAGCGTGTTTTGGGCGTTCAACTCCGGATCATGACGTGTTTCTGGCGTTTAACTCCAGACAGCAGCATGTACTTGGTGTTCAACGCCAATTTACGTCATCAATTTCCAAATAAAGTATGGACTATTATATATTGCTGGAAAGCTCTGGATGTCTACTTTCCAACTCCATTGAGAGCGCGCCAATTGAAGTTCTGTAGCTCTAGAAAATCTATTTCGAGTGCAGGGAGGTCAGATTCCAACAGCATCAGCAGTCCTTTTGTCAGCCTTTTACAGAATTTTGCTCAAGTCCCTCAATTTCAGCCAGAAATTACCTGAAATCACAGAAAAATACACAAACTCATAGTAAAGTCCATAAATATGAATTTAACATAAAATCTAATGAAAACATCCCTAAAAGTAGCTTGAACTTACTAAAAATTACCTAAAAACAATACCAAAAAGAGTATAAATTATCCGCTCATCAGTTGGAAAGCTGACATTTAGAGCTTTCCAACGATATATAACAATCTATATTTGGCATGAAATTGAAGCACAAGTGATAGGCATCTTTAAGGCCTAAAACCACACTCAGCAACGCTTTTGGGGCTAGCGTTCACTTTGGAAGTGAAAGTGGAATTCACTTTCTTACCTTTGCATGAATTTCAAGTTGGGAGGGCAAGGCTTGGGCTTCCGTACATAAGCCAGTGCCCAAAATTTGAACGTAACATTCACTAAGAGAGCGCCTAAGAAGTGAACGTAGCGCTCAAAGAGAGAGCGCTAGGGGGAGAAGGCGCGCATCAACGCATCCAAGGGGCCAGCGCTCACTAAAGGAGCAACGTTCAACAAGTGAACGTGAAGTTCACTAAGTGAACCCTAGAGGAGGCATGCTGGCACGTGAAGGGAGCACCAAAGGAGAAGTGAACGCAAAGTTCATTTTCCCAATTGAACGCTCCACTGGAGCTACAATGCACATTGATCCAATTGAACCAAGTCACTCCTGACCCACCATTCTTCAAGTCCAAAGCAAGCAAAGCCCATGACATGACTCAAAGGCACAAGAAAAAGCTAGATTAGGAATTTCATTTAAATTGTAATTTATTTTCAATTTCAATTTTTTTCATTTTGGTAAAAGCCCATATAAAGGCATCAGTTTCATTTCGTTAAGGGAGGCTGGCTCTAATAAAGAGCAGTAGGAGTAGGAATAGGAATAGAATAGAAGGCTCTCTTTGATACACTTTTATTTTTCTGCACTTTCTACATTTCAATATTGAATTCAGTTTATGAAATTTTCAGTTTCTGCAATTCTCTTCTAAAAATTTACTTTCTGCAACTTTACATTTGAGCTTGCTTTGATCTGAATTTACTTTTCATGCAATTTAATCTTCTGCAATTGCTCTAAGTTCTGATTTACTGCTTCATTTAATTTTCCAGCACCCGATTCGCTTTACTTTGCTGCAATTTACATTTCTTGCTCTTTGAGATTCTGTTGATTTACATTCTGCACTTTAAATTCCTTGTCATTTACATTCTGCTACTTCAATTTTACCCAATTCAACATTGTTAGCTTGACTAGACTAATCACCTCACTAAAGTTGCTTGATCCATCAATCCCTGTGGGATCGACCTCACTCTTGTGAGTTATTACTACTTGATACGACTCGGTACACTTGCCGGTGAGTTTGTGTAGAAATCTAATTTTCACCCATCATGTGTGTATATATATATATATATATATATATATATATATATATATATATGAACCAAAAGGAGATACATAGCAAATACTAGTCTCGACGTGCAAAGACAAGGCCGGCTAGAAAGTATAGTACAACCCAGAAGTATAAAAAATATAAAATGTTTCTCCATAAATCAACTTCTAAAAGAGATATACAATTATGTATTCAAAAGTGGAGAATGTAAATACACTAAATACAAAATACAATTCTTCGCTTTCCAAAGAGAATCCGGTACGCTCAACGAAGTGTATCACGTCCTACATATGAAAAATAACAAAATCTGACAACAGATGAGAACTCGAAGGTTTTCAGTAGGGTAATAATTCTGAATAGAGACTGTGTAAAAAATTATGAACCCGCTAAGCAATCCTAAACTCCAATCAGCACAAGGTTTAAGCTTAGGATTTTGCTAAACCAAACAGGAAAAATTAGGCTAAGTTTTAGCTATATAGAAATCTTAGATTCTCAATTTTTTTCAATGCAAGTCATTAGTTCTCTCCATATCACAATGGTTATAGAAATCTCAGTAATTCAGTATTTAGTAATTTCGCTCCTCTCAGCCTTTCTCTTTTCAGTTTAATACCACAAAATTTCAATATTGAATTCAGTAAATATTCAGTAAAAACAAACACAAGTAATGAGATTCAAGCACAGTCAGAAGCAATTATAGCAAGTAGGGCAAATAATAGTTCAACAGAAATAATCACATAGGCAAACCAAATACAGTATGCACACTCAAACAATTTCACATAGATGCAGATGATGCATGCCTGTCCTACTGACAATGAGCTCACGTGTCGATTAAAATGCAAAACCCGACATATCCAGTAGATATGAAACACCACAACACGGAGCAAGTGGGGCAAACTACAACCTTTGCATCTTATCTAGGCGGGAGTTTACAAATCTCAACCCGAAGCGAGTGAGACAAACCACAACCCTTTCATCTTACCCAGGTGCCTGAAACCTTTATCCGGAGCAAGTGGGACAACCTTCAACCCTTGCATCATACCCAGGTGCCTCAAACCTTTATCTGGAGCAAGTGGGACAAAGTCACAATGCTTGCATCTTACCCAAGTGCCTCAAACCTTTACTCGGAGCAAGGGAAACAAAGTCACAACCCTTGCATCTTATCCAGGTGCCTCAAATATTGACCCGGAATAAGTGGGACAAAGCCACAACCCTTGCGTCTTACCCAGGAAATCAATCATATTCATAGTCTTTAATCAAATTCACAAGTTATTAGATTTATTAGCACTAATTCTTTATCAATTATTTCAATTCCATTAACTTGTGAGAGGGATGAAGCCACCGTCCTCACTGCGAGCGAGATAAAAGCTCCGTCCCCACAACTACACCGCAACCACAAAACAAGCGGGATGAGACCTCTGTCCTTGTTCGATGCAAGTGTCAAAGCAAAAACCAAATCAGTACGCAAGGTGGATAACACCCAGACCTTGCCACTAATAGATATCCAATCAATATACAAGCAAGATATACCCAAAACTTGCCAATCCAGCCATTCAGGCCATAATCAATCGTTATTAATGTTCTTAAGTAATCTTATAAGTGATTCAACTCATTAACCCACAATTTGTTATCCATTTCATCAATTTGAATTTCGTAAACCCCCAATCATGCATCAGTTTTCCCCATTCTTTAACATGTGAACGAGATGGAACCCCTATCCTCACCACGGGCGGGACAAAACCACCATCTCCGCAATATTTTTTCTGGTTAACTAAGTGTTTAGTTCGGGAATAATATAATTAAATTTATTATATCCCCTCCCAGTAAATTCGAAGCTTATTAATTTGTTATTCGTCTCCATATGGAAGTGGGAGGGGGTTATAAATAGGGATAGCAATTTTCTCTAGCAAGGTGGGTATCTGCGGGGATTTACCGATTGGGGAGCAGATATGGGGAGCATTTTTTTCCCCGCGGGTGGTGAGGATGAGTACCCATCTATTAAAAGGGGCGGGGGCAGGGGAAGAGGTACCCACCCCGTGGGTATCCGTATAATACCCACAAATATAAAATTACATAAATGTCCATATATATATATATATATATATATATATATATATATATATATATATATATATATATGTTAAGTTAAAAACCCTAATGTTACCCTAGCAGGCTCACGCCCTCACTTCAGATTCACTCTCAGACTCTCTCCTTCACCCAGCAGCCTCACCTTGACTTAGCCACATCTTTCTTCCTCTGCCTCCAGCTGCTGCTTCTCTTCTCCAACAACAGCGTCACCACCGTCTTCCTTCTACCTCGTCACCTCGCCAACCACTCCAAGTTTCTCCACTGCTTACAAGCCTCATCGTTGGTCACCGCCTCCCTCCTTTATTCACATTGCAAATCATCGCCGCCTCATCATCACCGTCTCCTGTTCCTTACTCGTTCATCATCATTGCAGCCTCCTAATCAGTCTTCCTCGTCGTTGCCTCCTGATGAGCGGATAATTTATACGCTTTTTGGCATTATTTTTAGGTAGTTTTTAGTAGGATCTAGCTACTTTTAGGGATGTTTTTATTAGTTTTTATGCAAAATTCACATTTCTAGACTTTACTATGAGTTTGTGTGTTTTTCTGTGATTTCAGCTATTTTTTGGCTGAAATTGAGGGACCTGAGCAAAAATCTAATAGGAGGCTAAAAAAGGACTACAGATGCTGTTGGATTCTGACCTCCCTGCACTCGAAATAGATTTTCTGGAGCCACAGAACTTTAAATGGCGTGCTCTCAATTGCGTTGGAAAGTAGACATCCAGGGCTTTCCAGAAATATATAATAGTCTATACTTTATTCGAGTTTAGAAGACACAAACTGGCATTCAACGTCAGCTCCATGCTGCATTCTGGAGTAAAACGCCAGAAACACGTCACAAACTAGAGTTAAACGCTAAAAACATGTTACAACTTGGCGTTTAACCCCAAGAGAAGCCTCTGCACAAGTAAAGCTCAAGCTCAGCCCAAGCACACACTAAAATAGGCCCTGGAAGTGGATTTCTGCACTTAGACTTATTTTTGTAAACCCTAGTAACTAGTTTAGTATAAGTAGAACTTTTTACTATTGTATTGAGTATCTTGGTTATCCTGGTTCCCTCTCTGGGGCCGGAACCAATGAACACCTTTATCACTTATGTATTTTCAACGGTGGAGTTTCTACACACCATAGATTAAGGGTGTGGAGCTCTGCTGTTCCTCGAGTATTAATGCAATTACTACTATTTTCTATTCAATTCACGCTTATTCTTATTCTAAGATATGCATTCGCACCCAAGAACCTGATGAATGTGATGATTATGTGACGCTCATAACCATTCTCACTTATGAACGTGTGCCTGACAACCACTTTCGTTCTACATGCAAATAAGCTTGAATGAATATCTCTTGGATTCCTTAATCAGAATCTTCGTGGTATAAGCTAGAATCCATTGGCAGCATTCTTGAGAATCCGGAAAGTCTAAACCTTAACTGTGGTATTCTGAGTAGGATTCCGGGATTGAATAACTGTGACGAGCTTCAAACTCGCAACTGTAGGGCGTGGTGACAACGCAAAAGGATAGTATTTTTGGCGTTTAACTCTGGTTTGTGACGTGTTTCTGGCATTTTACTCCAGAATGCAGCATGGAGCTGGCATTGAACGCCAGTTTGCGTCATCTAAACTCAAATAAAGTATAAACTATTATATATTTCTGGAAAGCCCTGAATGTCTACTTTTCAACGCAATTGAGAGCGCGCCATTTGGATTTCTGTGGCTCCAGAAAATTCATTTCAAGTGCAGGGAGGTCAGAATCCAATGGCATCTGTAGTCCTTTTTCAGCCTCCTATTAGATTTTTGCTCAGGTCCCTCAATTTCAGCCAGAAAATACCTGAAATCACAAAAAAGCACACAAACTCATAGTAAAGTCCAGAAATGTTAATTTTGCATAAAAACTAATAAAAACATCCCTAAAAGTAGCTAGATCCTACTAAAAACTACCTAAAAATAATGCCAAAAAGCGTATAAATTATCCGCTCATCACAACACTAAACTTAAATTGTTGCTTGTCCCCAAGCAACTGAAAATCAAATAGGATAAAAAGAAGAAAATATACTATAAATCCCAAAATATCAATGAATATTAGTTCTAATTATATGAGCGAGAGTTGTAGCTTTTTGCTTCTAAACAGTTTTGGCATCTCACTTTATCCTTAGAAGTTTAGAATGATTGGCATCCATAGGAACTCATAGTTCAGATAGTGTTATTGATTCTCCTAGTTAAGTCTGTTGATTCTTGAACACAACTACTTTTATGAGTCTTGGCCGTGGCCCTAAGCACTTTATTTTCCAGTATTACCACCGGATACATAAATGCCACAGACACATGACTGGGTGAACCTTTTCAGATTGTGACTCAGCTTTGCTAAAGTCCCCAGTTAGAGGTGTCCAGAGCTCTTAAGCACACTCTTTTTACTTTGGATCACGACTTTAACCACTCAGTCTCAAGCTTTTCACTTGGACTTTCATGACACAAGCACATGGTTAGGGACAACTTGATTTAGCCGCTTAGGCCTGGATTTTATTTCCTTGGGCCCTCCTATCCATTGATGCTCAAAGCCTTGGAGCCTTTTTACCCTTGCCTTTTGGTTTTAAGGGCTATTGGCTTTTTCTACTTGCTTTTTTTTCTTTCTTTCCTTTTTTTCGCAAGCTTCTTCTTTTTCACTGCTTTTCCTTGCTTCATGAATCAATTTCATGATTTTTCAGATTATCAATAACATTTCTCTTTGTTCATTATTCTTTCAAGAGCCAACAATTTTAACATTCATAAACAACAAGATAAAAAATATGCACTGTTTAAGCGTTCATTCAGAAAACAAAAAGTATTGTCACCACATCAATATAATTAAACTAATTTCAAGGATGAATTCGAAACTCATGTACTTCTTGTTCTTTTGTATTAGAAACATTTTTCATTTAAGAAAAATGAAGGATTCATGGAATTATTCATAGCCTTAAGACATAGTTACTAAATACTAATGATCATGTAGTACCGACTCAAAACATAGACAAACATATAGCATAAAACTGAAAAACAGAGAGATAAGAACAATGAAGTTAAAGAATGAGTCCACCTTAGTGAGGATGGAACCTTCTTCTTGAAGAGCCAATGGTGTTCTTTGCCTTTGTTGCTCCTCCCTTATAGCTCTTTGATCTTTTCTAATCTCATTGAGAATGATGGAGTGCTCTTGGTGTTCTACCCTTAATTGGTTCATGTTATGACTCAATCCTTCTAGAGAAGTGTTGAGTTGTTCCTAATAGTTATTTGGAGGAAAATGCATCCCTTGAGGCATCTCAGGGATTTCTTGATGATGAGCTTCCTCATACGTCTCTTGAGATCCATGAATGGGGTCTCTTGTTTGCTCCATCCTCTTCTTAGTGATGGGCTTGTCCTCTTCAATGAGGATGTCTCCTTCTATGACAACTCCAGCTAAGTTGCATAGATGGCAAATGAGATGAGGAAAAGCTAGCCTTGCTAAAGTGGAGGGCTTTTCGGCTACTTTATAGAGTTCTAGAGAGATGACTTTATGAACTTTTACTTCCTCTCCAATCATGATGCTATGGATCATGATGGCCCGATCCACAGTTACTTCGGATTGGTTGCTAGTGGGGATGATGTAGCATTGGATGAACTCCAACCATCCTCTAGCCACAGGCTTAAGGTCCAGTCTTCTCAATTGAACCGGCTTGCTGGTGGACGAAATTGTGATCCTTTATTAATGGCTCCTTGGCATGTGCCAAGGAGAACTAATTTAACTAACTGATTACTTGCACAATTCCGTTCAACTGACCAGCAAGTGTACTGGGTCGTCCAAGTAATACCTTACGTGAGTAAGGGTCGAATCCACAGAGATTATTGGTTTGAAGCAATCAATATTTATTTTATTAATCTTAGTCAGGATGTCAACAGGATTATTTGGATTAAAAGTGAAATTACTGGATTTGATTATAAGAATAAAAGAGGGAACAATGTTACTTTGATTTGCAGTACTGGGGAATATGTTGGAGTTTTGGAGATGCTTTGTCCTCTGACTTCAACTCTTCCTTGAAATCCTCTTCTCACACGCAGGTCCCTTCCATGGCAAGCTCTATGTAGGGTGTCACCGTTGTCAGTGGTTACTTCCCATCCTCGCAGTGAAAACTATGCTCACGCACTCTGTCACAGTACGGCTAATCACCGGTTGGTTCCCGCTCCTACTGGAATAGAATCACTCTTTTGCGTCTGTCACTAACGCCCAGCAGGTTAAAGTTTGAAGCACGTCACAGTCATTCAATCCCGGAATCCTACTCGGAATACCACAGACAAGGTTTAGACTTTCCGGATTCTCATGAATGCTGCCATCAATCCGGCTTATACCACGAAGATTCTGTTGGGGAATCTAAGAGATATTCATTCAATCTGATGTAGAACGGAGGTGATTGTCAGGCACACGTTCATGGGTTGAGGAAGGTGATGAGTGTCACGGATCATCACCTTCTCCACAGTTAAGCGCGAATAAACATCTTAGATAAGAACAAGCGTGTTTGAATGGAAAACAAAGGAATTGTATTAAATCATCGAAACGCTGCAGAGCTCCTCACCCCCAACAATGGAGTTTAGAGACTCATGCCGTTACAAAGTATGTAATTCAGATCTGAAAATGTCATGGGGTACAAGAAATGTCTGTAAAAGTTGTTTTTATAGTAAACTAGTACCCTAGGTTTACAGAAAATGAATAACTAAGATAATTGGTACAGAAATCCACTTCTGGGGCCCACTTGATGTGTGCTGGGGCTGAGATTAAAGCTTTCCACGTGTAAAGGCTTTTCTTGGCGTCAAACTTTAGGTTATGACGTGTTTTGGGCGTTCAACTCCGGATCATGACGTTTTTCTGGCGTTTAACTCCAGACAGCAGTATGTACTTGGCGTTCAACGCCAAGTTACGTCGTCTATCCTCGCTCAAAGTATGGACTATTATATATTGCTGGAAAGCCCTGGATGTCTACTTTCCAACGCCGTTGAGAGCGCGCCAATTGGACTCCTGTAGCTCCAGAAAATCCATTTCGAGTGCAGGGAGGTCAGGATCCAACAGCATCAGCAGTCCTTTTTCAGCCTAAGTCAGATTTTTGCTCAGCTCCCTCAATTTCAGCCAGAAAATACCTGAAATCACAGAAAAACACATAAACTCATAGTAAAGTCCAGAAATATGATTTTTGCCTAAAAACTAATAATATTCTACTAAAAATTAACTGAAACATGCTAAAATCTACATGAAATTACCCCCAAAAAGCGTATAAAATATCCGCTCATCACAACACCAAACTTAAACTGTTGCTTGTCCTCAAGCAACTAGATGAATAAAATAGGTTCTAACAGAAATAAAGAAATAATAATATTCTCGAGTTTTAAATGAGGCTCAGATTCTTATTAGATGAGCGGGGCTTGTAGCTTTTTGTCTCTGAATAGTTTTGGCATCTCCCTGTATCTTTAAATTTTCAGAATGATTGGCATCCTTAGGAACTCAGAATTCAGATAGTATTGTTGACTCTCCTAGTGTAGTGTGTTGATTCTTGAACACAGTTATTTTATGAGTCTTGGCTGTGGCCCTAAGCACTTTGTCTTCCAGTATTACCACCGGATACACAAATGCCACAGACACATAACTGGGTGAACCTTTTCAGATTGTGACTCAGCTTTGCTAGAGTCCCCATTCAGTGGTGTCTAGAGCTCTTAAGCACACTCTTTTGCTTTGGATCACGACTTTAACCACTCAGTCTCAAGTTTTTCACTTGGACTTTCATGACACAAGCACATGGTTAGGGACAGCTTGGTTTAGCCGCTTAGGCCTGGATTTTATTTCCTTGGGCCCTCCTATCCATTGATGCTCAAAGCCTTGGATCCTTTTTACTCTTGGCTAGTGCCCATGGCTTGTGAATATATATATATATATATTTTTTTTTGACTGCTTTTTCTTGCTTCAAGAATCAATTTCATGATCTTTCAGATCATCAACAATATTTTTTGTGTTCCTCATCCTTTCAGGAGCCAATATTCATCAAATTCAAAGTACATATTATGCACTGTTCAAGCATTCATTCAGAGAACAAAAAGTATTGCCACCACATATAATTAATTATAATTTTATTTATTAAGAACTCGAAAAATATAAATTACTTCTTTATTCTAAAAGAAAATCTACTACTTTATTCATGCCTAATGATGATGAGAAAAATAAATTATAACTTAATTGGAAATAAAATCAAAATAGACATCCTAATTACTACTAAATATCTTCTAAGGTCAATTTCTAAAAGGAATAATTATCCCTAAGTTAAAACAGAAAAATTGGAATTCAGCAACCTGTTGTTTTGAGGAGTGGATGCTCCTCTAATTCTTTGGGGTGTGGTTCAAGGATTAAATTTTGGCGCTTCAGCTCCCTTATATCACGCCCTTGCTCTTCTTGTTCTTTGAGCAGTTTGCAAATCATGCTACCTTGATTATTCTGTTCTTCCTTTATTTGATCCATAGCTTCTTGCAATCTGGAAATAGAAGCCTCAAGCTGTTCCCAATATTCGAATTGGGGCAGTTCTGGGAGGGCTTCTTGTGCTCTCCTTCTGGCAGGATCCTCTTGTTGTTGTTGCCTGATCATTGATGTTCCAGTAATGGGCTTTTCAATTGGGATATATTCAGTTATTCCCATCTTTACTCCAGCATCTTTGCAAAGCATAGAAACTAGGCTTGGATAAGCCAATTTAGCGTCCTTAGAATTCCTGTTTGCTATTTTATATAGCTCACAGGAGATCAGCTGATGGACTTCCACTTCTTTTCCCAACATGATGCAGTGAATCATGACAGCTCTTTTGATGGTAACTTCAGAATGGTTGCTGGTGGGCAATATGGAACGACAAATAAAGTCCAGCCAGCCCCTGGCTACTGGTTTTAGATCTTCTCTTTTGAGTTGAACTGGGATGCCAGTTGTACTGGTAGTCCACTTGGCTCCAGGGATGCATATATCCTCCAGAACCTTGTCCAACCCTTTATTGACCCTCATCATTCTCCTATTAAAGGAGTCTGGGTCATCTTTCAGTTGAGGGATCTTGAATATCTCCCTGATCCTGTCAGAATTGGTATGAATGATTTTTCCTCTGACCAATGTCTTATGGTCAAAGATAGCAGCTCCAATGATTCTTTGCCTTTCTGTCTGCCATAGATTAGCATAAAATTCCTGAACCATGTTCTTCCCCACTTTCGTTTCAGGATTGGCCAGAATTTCCCAATTCCTGTTTCGAATTTGCTCTTGGATCTCCGGATATTCATCTTCTTTCAGATCAAATCTGACTTCCGGGATCACTGATCTGTGACTTATTATCTTGTAGTAATGGTCTGAATGTTCTTTAGTTAAGAACTTCCCTTGATTCCAAAGTGGCTTTGGAGCGCTTTCTTTCTTCCCTCTTGGGGCGGTTTGCTTTCCTTTAGGAGCCATGATCTTAAGTGAGTAAGTTTTTGTGATTACGGATAAGCACACCAAACTTAGAGTTTTGCTTGTCCTCAAGCAAAGAAGAAGAAGAAAGAAGAGGGATAGAAGGAGAGCAAGTGTGGGATGAAGACGATGAGGAGGAGGCCGAATATAATATAAAGGGATGGGGGGTGGGAAATTTTCGAAAAAATCAGAAAAAGATAAGATGAAAGATATGATTTTAAAAGGTATGATCAGAAAAAGATATAATTTTAAAAAATATGAATCAAAATTTAAAAGATAGAATTGAATTTTAATTTTGAAAAGGATTTTAAAAGGAGTTAAAGATGTGTTGGAAACAAATTTGAAAAGATGATGGATTGAATTGGAAAGCCATTTGTTCTTTTGGGTTAAGATAAATCTAAAAAATTTGCAATCATTGGATTTTAGAAATTAGGATAAACTTTTTTGGAATTGAAAGTGATAATTTGAAATATGTTTATGCAAGAAATCATGAATTGAAACATAAAAATTTTGAAAAAATGTAAAGAAAAACGAAATTGTACCTCCTCCCACCATTCTGGCGTTAAACGCCCACATGGTGCATGGTTTGGGCGTTTAACGCCCACATGTTGCTTCTCCTGGGCGTTCAACGCCCATGTGATGCTTCTTTCTGGCGTTGAACGCCAGGAGGTCCTTCTTTACTGGGCGTTTTTCTAAACGCCCAGAATGCTAGCAGATTGGCGTTAAACGCCCATGACGATTGGATTTTTGACGGTTTAGAATTTCACAAATGAAATCTCGTCGAAGTATAGTCTCTAAACCAACAATAATCCTCTCGTACAAAAATTTGTTTGTCACTAGTACAAACCCCTAAATTTATAAACCGAGTATTTGGACCTCGGGTCGTTCTCCCTAGGATTACAATGAAGTGTCTTGTTATTGGTTGTGAGTTGTTTTGGGGTTTTTGATAAGAAGCATGAAAAGTAAATGGCGAGAAAGTAAACTAACAACTATAAAAGCTCTTGGCAAGATATGAGAACTAGTAGTCCTATCCTAGTTATCCTTCTCAATTGTGATGAGAATTATTCATTGCTACCACTTAGTTAACCTCTAACCTTGGAGGAAGGTCAAGTAGATGAATCAATTTGATTCCTCAAGTCCTAATCAAATCCTAAAGAAAAGACTAGCTTTAGAGGCATTCAAATCAATTAGCAACTTCTAATTATCATTCAACAAAGGAATTAGATAACTCAAGAGTCACTAATTACTCTACCAAAGCCAAGAGGAACAAAAGCTACACTAAAATCCTACCAAGCATTTCATCAAACACTTGGAAGGCATAAAAGGAAAGCATAGCAAATCAACAACAAAAATAGAATCTAACAACAATTATTGTAAAGAATTAACAAAACAACAATCAAGGAAATCACAATTATCATGAATTACCTCAAATTGCATTATTGAAATGAAACTAAAGAACAACAATCTATCCAAAACAAAATGAAGAATTACAATTATAGAAGCACATAACTAGAAAGAGAGAGATGAGAGGATTGGGAATTGATAAAGGAAAATTGAATCAAAGCATGAATTAAATCTAGATCTAAGAAGAGAGATTAACCTAAACCTAATCCTAATTCTAATTCTAGAGAGAAGTGAGAGCTTCTCTCTCTAGAAAACTAAACTAAAACTAGAACTAGTGTGTGTGTGTGTCTAATTTTGTGAATGAATGAATGAATGAATGTCAATCCCCTTCAATCCTTGGCTCTTATATGCATTTTGGCGCCAAAGTTGGTTGCTGAAACCTTCCAAAATCGCCAGGCACGTGTTGTAATAAAAGAATCACGTGCGGGCTTCGACGCGTGCGCGCACGGTACGCGTGCGCGTCCCTGGCCAATTCTGCGATGTGCGCGCGAGCGCCTTGTGCGCGTACGCGTGCTTGGCCGAGATCAACTCTTTGGCTTTTTGTGCTTCTCTCCACTTGCATGCTTCCTTCCTTGCTTCCTTTGATCCATGCCTAGCCTATTTCAATCCTGGAACTACTAACAAACACATCAAGGCATCTTATGGAATCAAAGAGAAATTGGAATTCATCAAAATAAGGTTTAAAAGCATGTTTTTACACTTAAGCACAAATATGGGGGAGATAACAAAACTATGCTAATCCATAGGCTAAATGTGGCAAAAGGTTATCAAAATACTCTGAATTTAGTACAAAACAAACCGTCAAATTGGGGTTTGTCAACCTCCCCACACTTAAGCCTTAGCATGTCCTCATGCTAAAATAAGAGGGAATTAAAGGTGATGACATTGAATGCAACTAAACTACATGAATCCTATCTAAATGCAACTACCTAAAATAAATGCAAATGCTTAATTCAAACATGTCAAATTACCAAGAGAGCATGTGTAAGCACAAGGGCTAGGCAATAGGAATTAATTCCAACCACAATTGTATTGAATTATCAAAAAGAATTTAAACTTGCAAGAATATAGATAATATGGGTGAGCACATGTGATTGAACTTTTGAACCCTCACCGGATATGTGTATCCGCTCTATTCACTCAAGTGTTTAAGGGTCAATCACTCAATTCTCTTCTAATCAAGCTTTCCAAAATTTGATTTTCTTCTAACAATCAACATTTACTCAATGCATGCATACATTCATCATGAGGTCTTTCATTTAGGTTGTAATGGGGTTAGGGTCAAGGTAGGATCATTTATGGTTAAGTGGGCTAAGGTTTGAATCTTTGATTAGCATAGACTTTCCCACCTAACCTATGTAATGACCTATACAAATTCAAACTACTCTAACTACCCATTCTTCACTTTTTCCTACATACTCATGCATCCTTATTTGATTCATAACACCTATGCATTGATTTCTTTTTATTGACTTCACTTTGGGGCATTTTGTCCCCTTTATTGCTCTTTTTTTTTTCCTTTTTTTTTCTATATACATTTTTTTTCTTTTCTTTCACTTTTATTTCCTTTTTTTTTCATCATTTTTTTTCATTTCTTTTTCTTTTGTCAAACTATATACAAGAACATCAATGCATAAGGTCTATTCATTTAATCAATACATGAGTATGTACCCAATTCCTAAACATAAAAGTGTACTACCCCTTTTATCCCCTCCAATGTTCCCAAACCTCACCAACTTTGAATAATAAACACTCTCACTAGCCTAGGCTAATCAAAGATCCAAACAAGGACTTTTATTGGTTTTTCGCCTTAGGCTTGTAATGAGCTAAATGGAGAACAAGTTGGTTAAGCATAGGCTCAAAATTGGCTAACAATGGAGAATAAAGGGTTGGCTATTTGGGTAAGTGGCTAATGAAGTAATGGCCTCAATCATACAAATGCATAAATACAAGAAATAAATGGACATATAGAATCAAGCAAATCAAGGATTGCAATCATAAAAAGAGAATAAATTCACACAAGAATGGAAAATAAGTGGTTATAAAATGTAACCACATCAATAGGCTCAAATCTCACAAGCTTGTGTTCTTAGTTCAATACATGCTTCACAAAGTATAAAATTCAAGCAAGTTTTACCAAAAATTTTCTTTTCAATCAATTGGGTTAATGCCCTATATTTAAACTTCTTGGAAACTTTCAATGTTTGACTAAGCATTGTTGTGATTGAAAAATCCAAAAATTTTCTTAGTTCACCCTTTCTTTTTCACTTAAAACCAATTTCTTATGCAAAAAGGGTGACTAAATATTTACAATTCAAGTATGATTTCTAATCACAACCACGAATTAAAAAGAAAAGTATGCAAAAATGTATAAAGAAAGATTCAACTAAAAGTAAAAGTATGAAATCTATCATCTAAAACATCTAAAGATATCCATAAGCATCAAAGTATCTAAAATCCAAAATAAATCCAAAATAAGCAGTAAAAGTATCAAGCAGTAAAAGTATCCAAAATAAACTCAAAATACATCAAATGTATACAAAAAGTGTGCAAAGTAAGATAGCTAGCAAAGTGTTCACCGGTATCTAATGATGCCACCGGCTACCTCCCCACACTTAAGATCAAGCATCGTCCTCGATGCTAATCCTGAGGATCAGGGATAGGTACACCGGTAGGCTGTGGCTGTGGCTGTGGTACCGGCTGAGACTCCTGTGTCTGAGGTGGTGCATCCATATGTGCTGGCTCATCCGCAGGAATACCCTCAGTCTGTAAATCTGTCTCCTCATCGGAACCGGAAGACTCTGGTATAGGGGGCAGCTCAAGGCCCTGAGCCACAAACATCTGGTCAATCCGATCCAGGCGACGCATGATCTGGCGCTTACTGCGCTCCATGTACCGGAAGAGACGCTGAACTAATAAGTACATCGGCTGAGGTGCGGCTGCGGTAGATGCTCCGGCAGGGGCTGATGATGAAGAGGGTCCAGCTCCCTCAACTGCTGCTCTGGCTCGAGATCTACGGCGCGAAGCAGGCCTCTCGTGCACCCAGGATCCCCACGGAATAGTAACTGGCTCCTTCTGAGGGAGCGGTGGAGGGGGTGATACATCATCTTGGTGCCACGGAATTCCGGCCCTCTGAATCATCTCAGTGACCAGAACCGGAAACGGAAAGATACCTCGGATGTGGGCTCTCCACATGAACCGCCTGATCAGCTGGGGGTAGTAGACCTCTCTCCCCTCCATCACACAGCTGATCAGGATCAACATAGCAACTGGGATCTCTGTGAAGTGAGTCGTAGGCATGACGTAATGGGCGAAAATCTGCTGCCAAGTCTTGGCCTCTCGGCTCAGATAACTAAAGTGCATCCCCTTGGGTGCCGTGTTATCGGCATCCATAACCCAAGGAGCATCTGGAGTGGCTACCACTGCCCTCAATGCCTCAAAGTCAAAAGTCATGCAATGAAGGTCAATCTCGGCCTGCATGAATGCATCAGTGTCACTGGTCTTAGGCCGGCAAGTAAGGGCATCCTCTATGGCCTGCTCTGTGATGGGTACCTCAATCCCCCTAACAAATACCGAATCAAGGGAGTGGCGGAAGAAATTGCAGTAGAACTCTTGTACCCAAGATCGGTTCACCCGGCTCAATTCCCTATCCAGAAAAGTCAAACCCATCCGGTCAATACGCTGGTGAATGATGTCGGCCAAATCTGATGGAATAAGCAGTTTCTTCTCAGTATTCAGATTCTTTGAATTGTAGCTTGGGAATCTGAGTTCACAATAGATATTGGGGAATTTGACCGTATCCTGAGCCGGTAGTGATTGGTTTGCCTTATCTATGTCATTTAAGGGGTTTTGAGCATAGGCAAGCAATGAGGCAAAAGTGGGGTTTGAGGTTTTCTTTCTCTTTTTGGAAGATGATGCTTTTCCTTTCCCTTTATCCGACATCCTGAAAAGTAGAATAAAATATAGGCATTTAAGCATTTAGCATGAAGCAAGTAAAACATGTTCAGGATGTAAAATAGATGGCTAAACATGATGTGAATAGAATTTGGAACATGGATGATAAGCAAAAAACAGAAAACATAGCCCTACCAAGTGTTCCATATTTCAAACAATGTGCACAATTTCTAAAGAATAAGCATGTTCATCATCATGACTCAAAAGAATGGTCAAAAGGGTTAAAATGCAAGTAAGAGTGAAGTTGGTGAGTAAAGAAGTCAGTAATTTAGAAAAGTGGAATTAGAGGTTAGTAGCATGATGAGAGATGCACCTTTCAAGCACACAAATCATGTTTACAATGTTTATGCAAATCCCGGAAATCAAAAATAACGAGGATTAGCCCAAAATTCGTAATAAAGATCAAAATGAGATTAAATTTCTAGAAATTTGGGCAGCATCTCGGCTTAAAATTGGACGTTCCCGGGAGGCAAAATAGCACAAACAGCAACATTATAGTATCAACCAATCACAGTAGCAATAATAAGGCATTCAGGCAGCACAAATTGCATACAGAGCAACTCAAAATTCACACTTAACAGACAAGCAAACAAACAGAAAATAAACACAAACGGAGCACTTATCAGGCCTAGAATCCTCTATCCAGCCCTAGCTACCTAACCGCAGTTATTTCTAACTAATCCTAACATACAACATTTGAATGCAGACTATCTAACACAAAATTAAAGTAATTACCAGAAATGAAAAATTAATGAAAATGAAAATTGGAGCCGGAACCTGGGGCGGGGGAGAACCGAGACTGGAAAGGGGAAATGGGACTGGGCACGGCAGAATCACTAAGAGTTGCCGCCGTGGACGGTGGCGGTCAGTGGGTGACGGCGGTGGCGGTTTGCAGGAGAGCAGGGGAAGAGAGAGAAGGCGGCGGGTGAGTGAGTGGTGCCGAGTGGTTGAGAGAGAGAGAGTGAATGAGAGTGGCCGTGAGGAGACAGAGATGGGGGTAGGCCGTCTAGTGATGGCTGCCGGCGAAGCAGCGGCGGCCGAAGTGGATGAGAGAGAAGGGAGGAATCAGAGGAGGGGAGGTGATAGGAAGAAGATAGGGAGAAGAGGAGAGAGGAGAGGGAAGGTGGGGCAGCCGTGCGGTGGTGGTCGCCGGCAGAGCAGGGAGGTTATGGGGTTGTGGGAGTTGCAGAAATGGAAATGGAGGTTGAGGAGGAAGAAGAGCGCGACTGCGCGACGCTCGTTGAGCGTTAGGGTTATCACAATTTTAAAACGACGCGTGCGCGCACCTTGCGCGTCCGCGTGCATTGATGACTCTAGGGACCTACGCGTGCGCGTACAGCGCGCTCAAGCGCGGAAGGTCGAAATGGGTAAGGACGCGTGCGCGTACCGTGCGCGCACGCGTGAAAGGAGTTGGGCTGTAGGCTTAAGGTTGGCCCATAGGAGGCCTAACTCTCGGGTGCTTGGCTTGGAAGTTGCACAACTGGGCCTGCGCGTACGCGGCATGTGCGCGCTCGCGCACAATTGGTGGTTTACCCTAAAGCGCGCAGGCACGATGCGTGCGGACGCGTCATTTTCTTCTCTTGTCATATGGACGCGTACGCGTATAGTACGCGTACGCGCGACTTGAATTGGGCCAGAGGCTTAAGGTTGGCCCAGAGCTGGCTTGACTCTCTGGAGCTTGGCCTAAGATCTTGCAGCAGCTATCCAACGCGTACGCGGCAAGTGCGCGTACGCGTGTTCTCCCTTATGGCTGTATGGCGCGCACGCACGTAGTGCGCTTAAGCGTGATATGAGTTGGGCTCGAGGCACAACGCTGGCCTAGGGGAGGCCCAACTCTCTGGATTATGGCTGATGATGCATCCGCTTATGGACGCGTGCGCGTACAGCGTGCGCGCGCGTCCACCCCCTCTTTTTTTTTTTTATAGGATAATGCCTAAAAGCTCTACTTGCCCAAAGATTCCCCATGGTGCCTACAACTCCTTATTTAGTCAAAAACCTACACTTTCTAAAATGCAAGTTGGTTTTTTAAGATTTATTCTATTTCTACTAATCACAACATACATGTTAATATTCTAGCTACTAATGTATACAAACAAGCTAATTATGATATGCAAACCTACCTACAATGGTAACTCAAATCACTTATTAAACAAGGTTAGAAGAGAGTGGAAAGAGTTTAGCATGGTGGGGTGTCTCCCACCTAGCACTTTTAGTTAAAGTCCTTAAGTTGGACATTTGGTGGAGTCCTTGCTAGGGTGGCTTATGCTTAAACTCTTCTTCGAATCCCCACTAATGTTTGCATTTCCAATAGCCTCCGGGATCCCAATTTAAACGTACAAGGCCTTCAAGGGGGCCTAAGCAAGTAACGAGGCCCTTAAGTTGATAGTGGTCTATGTATGTTCCGGGGTCCCATACTTTGTTTGTTAACTCCTTTTCTTCTTGATCTTCATGCTTCCAATAGGGTAACAAACTTATTGAATTCTCCTTGTGACTTATACTCATCATCTTAATCCCTTTGAATTTGGCTTCACTCCACCTTTGAGATTCAAAGTTTGATATTCCATCCTTTATGCACCTTGACTCACTTTGTCCACCGACATCTAATCCGTTCTTACTCTCTAGCCCACAAAGAGCTCTAAGTTGGCCGTCCGTTTCTAACAATGCATATTGATATGGGCCAAGAAAATTATAGGATGAGATGATTACCCACTCAATTTGTGATTGGGACGGCGACTTAGCAAGGAAGGTGTCCAATGGTCTTGACATTGTAGGTTCCACTTCCTTTGGCTCCTCCATGATGATTTCCATCTTTTGATAACTTTCTTTAAATTCTTCTTGTTTGCTAACTTCCTTCAAACCTTTATTATTGATCAAGTCATGTGTTGGAGGTTGCGCACCCTCCTCAACATTGGCTTCACATTCGAATGGGGAAGCTTCAACAAGATCACCATTGTCACTTGATGTAGAGTTATTTCCGTGGATGGAACTTCCGTCTTGTTCAACCTCCTCTAGGTCTTCTTCCACCTCTTTATCTTCAACAACCTTCATTTCTTCCGCTTGTTGCAACACACACTCCCTTTC
This sequence comes from Arachis hypogaea, assembly GCF_003086295.3. NCBI lineage: Eukaryota > Viridiplantae > Streptophyta > Magnoliopsida > Fabales > Fabaceae > Arachis > Arachis hypogaea. The sequence continues at coordinate 79,624,667 of NC_092039.1, read as the reverse complement.
CTTGTGCCAAACTTGAGACTCTAAAGTCTCCCTCATACCTCCCTCTTTGGTTGCTTTCTCACAATCATCCGTTAATTCTTGTTCCGCTTTATTAACATAAGTAGGATCATATTGCTCTTGGATTAATGGACATTGATATGCTTCCATGGAGGTTTGTGGCGGAGAGGGGAATTCATGATATGGTTGGAAAGGAGATTCATCAAAGCTTTGAAGTGGGAAGTTAATTTGGTTATTGGTAGAGGGTGGAATTATACGGGACGTAAACTCTTGGAGGGTAGAGGTGAAACTAGTGAAGGCGGTTTGGAGTTCTTCTTGTTCTTGAAGGATGATACCAAGTGTATCATTCATGGGGACTTGGGTTGGAGGGTAAAAATGTTGGAGTGGTGGTGATTCAAGGGTTGCTTGTTCATAATCGTCACAAGGGTATGCATAGGGGGAATATAGATTTGGATCATATGTGGGCAATTGGTGGGAATAAGATGGGGGTTGAGAATATGGTGTGTAGAATGATGGTGGTTGAGTGGTATAACCATGATAAGAGTTATCATATCCATAGGAATGATATGCATTATAGGAAAGATTATCATCATAGTAACTTGAAGGGGAAGGTTGCCATGGTGATTGCTCATATGTATATGGCTCCCTTCCTGAGAATTCGTCTATCCCATAATGTGAGCCATCATTCAAGTTTTCATCGCCTACAAAATAGTCATAGTCATATCCAAAACCACAAGGACGAGAATTCATAGTGGCTAGTAAGAATCAAAACTAATGGAAATCTAAAACTAACAAAAACTACCAAACAAACAAAAGACAAACATATTCACAATATTCACATATTTACATTAACCAAAAACATGGCACTCATGCGCATTCCCCGGCAACGGCGCCATTTTGACGAATGGATTATTGTTGGTTTAGAGACTATACTACAATTGATCACTTGATAAATTCTACACCAACAAAAAATCATTCGTCAATAGAAGATGCTCCTTTCTGGCGTTTAACACCCAGAAGGCTACCCTTACTGGCGTTTAACGCCCAGAAGGCTACCCTTACTGGCGTTAAACGCCCAGTGGGTGCTTCTTTTGGGCGTTTAACGCCCAAAGTGTTTCTTACTGGCCTTTTCATGCCAGTGAGCTTCCAAATTTTTCTGTAACTCTTGGGACTTCAGTAAATTTTACTATTTCACCTTTGAAGATACTTAGACTTAAACCTGTAAAGAAAAGAAAATTTATTTAATCAGTAAATAAACTTTGTAAATGGCTGGGTTGCCTCCCAGCAAGCGCTTCTTTAATGTCATTAGCTGGACTGTCACTGATCTTCAATGTAATCTCAGTCTTGAGCACTCTTGCTTGAAATTATCTTCAAGATAGTGTTTAACTCTTTGTCCATTGACAATGAACTTTTTGTTAGAGTCACTATCCTGAAGTTCTATGTATCCATATGGTGATACACTTGTGATTACATATGGACCTCTCCACCGGGATTTTAACTTCCCAGGGAATAATCTGAGCCTAGAGTTGAATAGCAGAACTTTTTGTCCTGGTTTAAAGACTCTGGATGACAATTTCTTATCATGCCATCTTTTTGCTTTTTCCTTGTAAATTTTCGCATTTTCAAAAGCATTGAGTCTAAACTCCTCTAGCTCATTTAGCTGGAGCAATCGTTTTTCTCCAGCTAATTTGGCATCAAGGTTTAGGAATCTGGTTGCCCAGTAGGCCTTGTGTTCCAGTTCCACTGGCAAGTGACATGCCTTTCCATACACAAGCTGGTATGGAGAGGTCCCTATAGGGGTCTTAAATGCTGTTCTGTATGCCCACAGAGCATCATCCAAGCTTCTTGCCCAATCCTTTCTACGGTTAATTACAGTCCGTTCCAGGATTCTTTTAAGTTCTCTATTTGAGACTTCAGCCTGCCCATTAGTTTGTGGGTGATATGGAGTAGCCACCCTGTGGTTGACTCCATAACGTACCAGAGCAGAGTAGAGCTGTTTATTACAGAAATGAGTGCCCCCATCACTGATTAATACTCTAGGGATACCAAATCTGCTGAAGATATGTTTCTGGAGGAATTTTAACACTGTTTTAGTGTCATTAGTGGGTGTTGCAATAGCCTCCACCCATTTGGATACATAATCCACTGCCACCAGAATATAGGTGTTTGAGTATGATGGCGGGAAAGGTCCCATGAAGTCAATGCCCCATACATCAAACAACTCAATTTCCAAGATTCCTTGTTGAGGCATAGCATAACTGTGAGGCAGGTTGCCTGATCTCTGGCAACTATCACAGTTAAGCACAAATGCTCGGGAATCTTTATAGAGAGTAGGCCAGTAGAAGCCACTCTGGAGGACTCTTGTGGCTGTTCGTTCACTTCCAAAATGTCCTCCATACTGTGATCCATGGCAATGCCAAAGGATCTTCTGTGCTTCTTCTTTAGGCACACATCTACGGATTACTCCATCTGCACATCTCTTAAAGAGATATGGTTCATCCCAAAGATAGTATTTTGCATCTGTGATTAATTTCTTTGATTGCACCTTACTGTACTCTTTGGGTATGAATCTCACTGCCTTGTAGTTTGCAATGTCTGCAAACCATGGCACTTCCTGGACGGCTAGTAGTTGCTCATCCGGAAAGGTTTCAGAAATTTCAGTGAGAGGGGGGAACGCCCCTTCCACTGGTTCTATTCGGGACAGGTGATCTGCTACTTGATTTTCTGTCCCTTTTCTGTCTCTTATTTCTATATCAAACTCTTGCAGAAGCAACACCCATCTAATGAGTCTGGGTTTTGAATCCTGCTTTGTGAGTAGATATTTAAGAGCAGCATGATCAGTGTACACAATCACTTTTGATCCTACTAAGTAGGATCTGAATTTGTCAATGGCATAAACCACTGCAAGTAGTTCTTTTTCTGTGGTTGTGTAATTCTTCTGTGCATCATTTAGCACACGGCTGGCATAGTAAATGACGTGCAGAAGCTTGTCATGCCTTTGTCCCAACACTGCACCAATGGCATGGTCACTGGCATCACACATCAGTTCAAATGGTAATGTCCAGTCTGGTGCAGAGATGATTGGTGCTGTAACCAATTTAGCTTTCAGAGTCTCAAATGCCTGCAGACACTCTTTATCAAAGATGAATGGCGTGTCTGCAGCTAGCAGGTTGCTCAGAGGTTTGGCGATTTTTGAAAAATCCTTTATAAACCTCCTATAGAACCCTGCATGTCCCAGAAAGCTTCTGATTGCCTTAACATTAGCAGGTGGTGGTAATTTTTCAATTACTTCTACCTTAGCTTGGTCCACCTCTATCCCCTTGTTCGAAATTTTGTGCCCAAGGACAATTCCTTCAGTCACCATAAAGTGACATTTTTCCCAGTTTAAAACCAAGTTAGTCTCTTGGCATCTTTTCAGAACAAGTGCTAAATGGTTAAGGCAGGAGCTGAATGAGTCTCCAAATACTGAAAAGTCATCCATGAAGACTTCCAGAAATTTTTCCACCATATCAGAGAAAATTGAGAGCATGCACCTCTGAAAGGTTGCAGGTGCATTGCACAGGCCAAATGGCATCCTTCTGTATGCAAATACTCCAGATGGACATGTGAAGGCCGTTTTCTCCTGATCCTGGGGATCTACTGCAATTTGATTATAACCTGAATATTCATCCAGGAAGCAGTAGTATTCATGACCTGCTAGTCTTTCTAGCATCTGGTCTATGAATGGTAAAGGAAAATGATCCTTTCTGGTGGCTGTATTGAGTCTTCTGTAATCAATGCACATACGCCACCCTGTAACTGTCCTTGTAGGAACCAGTTCATTTTTTTCATTATGAACCACTGTCATGCCACCCTTCTTAGGGACAACTTGAACAGGGCTCACCCAGGGGCTGTCAGAAATAGGATAAATAATCCCAGCCTCTAGTAATTTAGTGACCTCTTTTTGCACCACTTCTTTCATAGCTGGGTTCAGCCGCCTTTGTGGTTGAACCACTGGCTTGGCGTCATCCTCCAACAAGATTTTGTGCATGCATCTGGCTGGGCTGATGCCCTTAAGATCACTAATGGACCACCCAAGAGCTGTCTTGTGCGTCCTTAGCACTTGAATTAGTGCTTCCTCTTCCCGTGGCTCTAATGTAGAGCTTATAATTACAGGAAAGGTTTCACCTTCTCCCAGAAATGCATATTTCAGGGATGGTGGCAATGGTTTGAGCTCGGGTTTTGGAGGTTTCTCCTCTTCTTGAGGGATTTTCAGAGGTTCTATTATCTTCTCTGATTCCTCCAAATCAGGCTGAACATCTTTAAAGATGTCCTCTAGCTCTGATTCGAGACTCTCAGCCATATTGACCTCTCTTACCAGAGAGTCAATAATATCAACACTCATGCAGTCATTTGGGTTATCTGGATGTTGCATGGCTTTAACAACATTCAACTTGAACTCCTCCTCATTGACTCTCAAGGTCACTTCCCCTTTTTGGACATCAATGAGGGTTCGGCCAGTTGCTAGGAAAGGTCTTCCTAGAATGAGAGTTGCACTCTTGTGCTCCTCCATTTCCAGCACCACAAAGTCAGTAGGAAAGGCAAATGGCCCAACCTTGACAATCATGTCTTCAATCACGCCTGATGGGTATTTAATGGAGCCATCAGCAAGTTGAAGACATATCCTGGTTGGTTTGATTTCTTCAGTCAAACCAAGCTTTCTGATAGTAGATGCAGGTATTAGGTTGATACTTGCCCCAAGATCGCATAAAGCTTGCTTGGTACAAACACCTTCTAACGTGCATGGTATCATAAAGCTCCCAGGATCTTTAAGCTTCTCAGGTAAGCTTTTCAGAATGACTGCACTGCATTCTTCAGTGAGGTAAACTTTTTCAGTTTCCCTCCAATCCTTCTTATGACTTAAGATCTCTTTCATGAACTTAGCATAAGAAGGTATTTGCTCAAGTGCTTCTGCAAACGGAATCTTTATTTCAAGAGTCCTGAGATAGTCTGCAAAGCGGGCAAATTGCTTATCCTGTTCCGCTTGGCGGAGTTTTTGAGGATAAGGCATTTTGGCTTTGTATTCCTCAACCTTAGTTGCTGCCGGTTTATTACCTACAGAAGTGGGTTGGGAAGCCTTTTTAGAAGGGTTGTTATCAGCACTTGTGTGTGACAGATCACCCACTGGCGTTTGAATACCAGGGGTGGAAGCTGGGGTGGCGTTAAACGCCACCTCCTTGCTTGTCACTGGCGTTTGAACGCCAGAATCATGTTCCTTTTGGGCGTTCAACGCCAGATCCATGCTTGTTTCTGGCGTTGAACGCCAGGAATGAGCATGGTTTGGGCGTTCAGCGCCAGCTTTATCCCTTTCTGGGCTCTGCTTGTCCTCAGAGGGATTTTGAGTAGCTATTTGTTCATTTCCTGTCTTCTTGCTGCTTTGAAGTGAGTTATTTAATGTTTTCCCACTTCTTAATTGAACTGCTTGGCATTCATCTGCTATTTGTTTTGACAGTTGCTTTTTTGTCTGTTTTAATTGCACTTCCATGTTCCTGTTAGCCATTCTTGTTTCCTGTAACATTTCTTTGAATTCGGCTAGCTGCTGAGTTAGAAAGTCTAGTTGCTGATTAAATTCATTAGCCTGATCCACCGGACTGAGTTCTGCAGTTACTGTTTTAGCTTTTTCTTTCATGGAAGATTCACTGTTCAGATACAGATGCTGATTTCTGGCAACTGTATCAATAAGCTCTTGAGCTTCTTCAATTGTTTTTCTCATGTGTATAGATCCACCAGCTGAGTGGTCTAGAGAAATCTGAGCTTTTTCTGTAAGCCCATAGTAGAAGATGTCTAATTGCACCCATTCTGAAAACATTTCAGAGGGGCATTTTCTTAGCATCTCTCTGTATCTCTCCCAAGCATCATAAAGGGATTCATTATCTCCTTGTTTGAAGCCTTGGATGCTTAGCCTTAGCTGTGTCATCCGTTTGGGAGGGAAATAGTGATTCAGGAATTTTTCTGACAGCTGTTTCCATGTTTTTATGCTGTTTTTAGGTTGGTTATTTAACCACCTCTTAGCTTGATCTTTTACAGCAAATGGAAACAGTAGTAATCTGTAGACATCCTGATCCACTTCCTTATCATGTACTGTATCAGCAATTTGCAGAAATTGTGCCAGAAATTCTGTAGGTTCTTCATGTGGAAGACCAGAGTACTGGCAGTTTTGCTGCACCATGATGATGAGCTGAGGATTCAGCTCAAAGCTACTAACTCCAATGGAGGGTATACAGATACTACTCCCATATGAAGCAGTAGTGGGGTTAGCATATGACCCCAGAGTCCTCTTGGACTGTTCATTCCTACTTGCTTCCATGATTGAATACAAGTTGAGAATTTATATGTTGAGAATTATTTATTTTATAGTAATGGAATAAATAAAAATGGAATAAATAAAAAGAAGTTAAAAATATTTTTTTTTTCGAAAAAATGAAATTAAAATCTAAAAATTAAAAAAAATTTCGAAAAAGTAGTTGGAAAATATAAATTTTTTTGAATTTTGAATTTTATGATGAAAGAGAAAAACACGCAAAAGACACAAGACTTAAAATTTTTAGATCTAATGCTCCTTATTTTCGAAAATTTTTGGAGGGAAAACACCAAGGAACACCAAACTTAAAAATTTTAAGATCAAGACACAAGAAAAACTCAAGAACACCTTGAAGATTCACAAGAACACCAATAACACAAGGAAGAACACCAAACTTAAAATTTTTAGAAAACTTTAATAAAATTTTCGAAAATTATAAAAAGATTAACAATAAAACACCAAACTTAGAGTTTGGCACAAGATTAAATCAAGAAAAATTATTTTTGAAAAAGCTTTTCAAAAGTATTGGTGCTCCCTAATCAAGAATATGACCCTTCTATTCTAGCCAAATGGGAATAAATATGACACTTGATGCAGATATTCCAATTAGTGCTTTAAAAGGAACACAAGTGAAACAAGAAAAATAAGCAAGAACAACTTGAAGATTAATGAAGAACAAAAATCACAAGTCGAAAATTTTAAAGAAAAATATGAGACATGCAATTGACACCAAACTTAGAACAAGACACTAAAACTCACGAAAATTAACACTTAATTAAGAAAAATAATATTTTTGAAAAGAAACTATCCTATCAATATTGATTTAATAACTCTATAACAATAAAAATAAAAATAAATTATTCCTAATCTAAGAAATAAAATAAGCCTTCAATTGTCCAAACTCAATAATCCCCGGCAACGGCGCCAAAAACTTAGTGGACGAAATTGTGATCCTTTATTAATGGCTCCTTGGCATGTGCCAAGGAGAACTAATTTAACTAACTGATTACTTGCATAATTCCGTTCAACTGACCAGCAAGTGTACTGGGTCGTCCAAGTAATACCTTACGTGAGTAAGGGTCGAATCCATAGAGATTATTGGTTTGAAGCAATCAATATTTATTTTATTAATCTTAGTCAGGATGTCAACAGGATTATTTGGATTAAAAGTGAAATTACTGGATTTGATTATAAGAATAAAAGAGGGAACAATGTTACTTTGATTTGCAGTACTGGGGAATATGTTGGAGTTTTGGAGATGCTTTGTCCTCTGACTTCAACTCTTCCTTGAAATCCTCTTCTCACACGCAGGTCCCTTCCATGGCAAGCTCTATGTAGAGTGTCACTGTTGTCAGTGGTTACTTCCCATCCTCGCAGTGAAAACTATGCTCACGCACTCTGTCACAGTACGGCTAATCACCGGTTGGTTCCCGCTCCTACTGGAATAGAATCACTCTTTTGCGTCTGTCACTAACGCCCAGCAGGTTAAAGTTTGAAGCACGTCACAGTCATTCAATCCCGGAATCCTACTCGGAATACCACAGACAAGGTTTAGACTTTCCGGATTCTCATGAATGCTGCCATCAATCCGGCTTATACCACGAAGATTCTGTTGGGGAATCTAAGAGATATTCATTCAATCTGATGTAGAACGGAGGTGATTGTCAGGCACACGTTCATGGGTTGAGGAAGGTGATGAGTGTCACGGATCATCACCTTCTCCACAGTTAAGCGCGAATAAACATCTTAGATAAGAACAAGCGTGTTTGAATGGAAAACAAAGGAATTGTATTAAATCATCGAAACGCTGCAGAGCTCCTCACCCCCAACAATGGAGTTTAGAGACTCATGCCATCACAAAGTATGTAATTCAGATCTGAAAATGTCATGGGGTACAAGAAATGTCTGTAAAAGTTGTTTTTATAGTAAACTAGTACCCTAGGTTTACAGAAAATGAATAAATAAGATAATTGGTACAGAAATCCACTTCTGGGGCCCACTTGGTGTGTGCTGGGGCTGAGATTAAAGCTTTCCACGTGTAAAAGCTTTTCTTGGCGTCAAACTTTAGGTTATGACGTGTTTTGGGCGTTCAACTCCGGATCATGACGTTTTTCTGGCGTTTAACTCCAGACAGCAGTATGTACTTGGCGTTCAACGCCAAGTTACGTCGTCTATCCTCGCTCAAAGTATGGACTATTATATATTGCTGAAAAGCCCTGGATGTCTACTTTCCAACGCCGTTGAGAGCGCGCCAATTGGACTCCTGTAGCTCCAGAAAATTCATTTCGAGTGCAGGGAGGTCAGGATCCAACAGCATCAGCAGTCATTTTTCAGCCTAAGTCAGATTTTTGCTCAGCTCCCTCAATTTCAGCCAGAAAATACCTGAAATCACAGAAAAACACACAAACTCATAGTAAAGTCCAGAAATATGATTTTTGCCTAAAAACTAATAATATTCTACTAAAAATTAACTGAAACATGCTAAAATCTACATGAAATTACCCCCAAAAAGCGTATAAAATATCCGCTCATCACTTGCCTTTTGAGTCTCTTTTCCATTGAGCTCCTTCCACACATATGTCCATGAGGACTTGGTCCAACCTTTGATCAATGTTGACCCTTCTAGTGTAGGGGCGTACGTCTTCTTGCACCATAGGCAAGTTGAATGCCAACCTTACGTTCTCCGGACTGAAATCTAAGCATTTTCCCCGAACCATTGTAAGCCAATTTCTTGGGTTTAGGTTCATGCTTTGATCATGGTTCCTAGTGATCCATGCGTTTGCATAGAACTCTTGAACCGTTAAGATTCCGACTTGTTGAATGGGATTGGAGAGAACTTCCCATCCTTTTCTTCTAATCTCTTGTCGGATCTCCGGATATTTGCCCTTTTTTAGCTTCAAAGAGACCTCAGGGATCACCTTTTTCTTGGCCACAACTTCATAGAAGTGGTCTTGATGGGCTTTTGAGATGAATCAAGCCATCTCCCATAACTCAGAGGTGGAAGCAATTTCCTTCCCTTTCCTCGTTATTGAGGTTTCTATGGCTTTAGGTGCCATCAATGATTATGGAAAAACAAAAAAGCATATTTACCACATCAAACTTAGAATGTTGCTCGCCCTCGAGCAAAAGAAGAAAGAATAAAAGAAGAAGAAGAAGATATGGAGGAGAGGGAGAGAGGTGTGGGTTTTGGCCAAGGGGGAGAAGAGAAGGTAGTGTTGTGTGAAAATGAAGAAGGATGGAGGGGTTTATATAGTGGAGGGAGAGGGGTTTGGGTTCAGTCATTTAGGGTGGGTTTGGGTGGGAAAGAGATTTTAAATTTGAAGGTAGGTGGGGTTTATGGGGAAGAGTGGATGGATGTGATTGGTGAAGGGGTAATGGGGAAGAGAGATTGAGGTGATTAGTGAAGGGTATAGTGTTATTGGATTGTGTGAAGAAGAGAGAAGTGGGGTAGGTGGGGATCCTGTGGGGTCCACAGATCCTGAGGTGATCCTGTGGGGTCCACAGATCTTGAGGTGTCAAGAATTTCTTATCCCTGCACCTTTTAGGCATGTAAAATGCCCTTTGTAAGCAATCCTGGCGTTTAACGCCAGACTGATGCTTGTTTCTGGCGTTAAACGCCAGCTTGGTGCTTGTTTCTTGCGTTAAACACCAGACAGATGCCTGTTTCTGGTGTTTAAATGCCAGACAGCTCTTCCTCTAAGGTGTGCTTTTTCTTCTGCTGTTTTTTATTCTGTTTTTTATTTTTTGCAATTGTTTTGTGACTCCACATGATCATAAACCTAATAAAACATAAAAGAACAATAGAAATATAGATAAAAAAAAATTGGGTTGCCTCCCAATAAGCGCTTCTTTAATGTCAATAGCTTGACAGTGAGCTCTCATGGAGCTTCACAGATGTTCAGAGCATTGTTGGGACCTCCCAACACCAAACTTAGAGTTTGAATGTTGGGGTTCAATACCAAACTTAGAGTTTAGTTGTGGCCTCCCAACACCAAACTTAGAGTTTGATTGTGGGGACTTTGTTTGACTCTGTATTGAAAGAAGCTTTTCATGCTTCCTCTCCATGGTTGCAGAGGAAGATCCTTAAGCTTTAAACTCAAGGTAGTCCCCATTCAATTGAAGGACTAGCTCTCCTCTGTCAACATCAATCACAGCTCCTGCTATGGCTAGGAAGGGTCTTCCAAGGATGATGCATTCATCCTCATCCTTCCCAGTGTCTAGGATTATGAAATCAGTAGGGATGTATAGGCCTTTAACCTTCACTAACACATCCTCTACCAATCCATAAGCTTGTTTTATTGACTTGTCTGCCATCTATAATGAGATTTTTGCAGCTTGTACCTCAAAGATCCCTAGTTTCTCCATTACAGAGAGTGGCATAAGATTTATACCTGACCCCAGGTCACACAGAGCCTTCTCAAAGGTCATGGTGTCTATGGTACATTGTATTGAGAATTTACCAGGATCTTGTTTTTTTTAGGTAAAGTTTGCTGAACCTATGTATTTAGTTCACTAATGAGCAAGGGAGGTTCCTCTTCCCAAGTCTCATTACCAAACAACTTGGCATTCAGCTTCATGATGGCTCCTAGATATTGAGCAACTTGCTCTTCAGTTACATCTTCATCTTCTTCAGATGAAGAATAGTTCTCAGAGCTCATGAATGGAAGAAGGAAGTTTAATGGAATCTCTATGGTCTCTATATGAGCCTCAGATTTCTTTAGGTCCTCAATAGAGAACTCCTTTTTGTCTGGGGGACGTCCCATGAGGTCTTCCTCATTGGGATTCACGTCCTCCCCTTCCTCTTTGGATTCGACCATTTTGATATTATCAATGGCCTTGCACTCTCTTTTTGGATTCTCTTCTGTATTGCTTGGGAGAGTACTAGGAGGAGTTTCAATAATTTTTTTTACTCAGCTGGCCCACTTGTGCCTCCAAATTTCTAATGGAGGACCTTGTTTTACTCATCAAACTTAAAGTGGCCTTAGATAGATCAGAGACTATATTTGCTAAGCTAGAGGGGCTCTGCTCAAAATTCTCTGTCTGTTGTTGAGAGAATGATGGAAAAGGCTTGCTATTGCTAAGCTTGTTTCTTCCACCATTATTAAAGCCTTGTTGAGGCTTTTGTTGATCCTTCCATGAGAAATTTGGATGATTTCTTCATGAGGGATTATAGATGTTTCCATAGGCTTCACCCATGTAATTCATCTCTGCCATTGCAGGGTTCTTAGGATCATAAGCTTCTTCTTCAGAAGATGCTTCTTTAGTACTGTTGGATGCATTTTACAATCCATTCAGACTCTGAGATATCATATTGACTTGCTGAGTCAACATTTTGTTCTGAGCCAATATGGCATTCAGAGCATCAATTTCAATAACTCCCTTCCTCTGAGGTGTCCCATTACTCACAGGATTCCTTTCAGAGGTGTACATGAATTGGTTATTTGCAACCATGTCAATGAGTTCTTGAGCTTCTGCAGGCATTTTTTTAGGTGAATGGATCCACCTGTAGAATGGTCCAGTGACATCTTAGAGAACTCAGATAGACCATCATAGAATATATCCAAAATGGTCCACTCTGAAAGCATGTCAGAAGGACACTTTTTGGTCAACTGCTTATATCTTTCCCAAGCTTCATAGAGAGATTCACCATCTTTTTGCCTGAAGGTTTGAACATCCACTCTAAGCTTGCCCAGCTTTTGAGGAGGAAAGAACTTGGCCAAGAAGGCCGTGACCAGCTTATCCCAAGAGTCCAGGCTATCTTTAGGTTGTGAGTCCAACCATGTTCTAGCTCTGTCTCTCATAGCAAAAGAGAAAAGCATGAGCTTGTAGACTTTAGGATCTACTCCATTAGTCTTAACAGTATCACAGATCTGCAAGAACTCAGTTAAAAACTGATAGGAATCTTCTGATAGAAGTCCATGAAACATGCAGTTCTGTTGCATTAGAGCAACTAGTTGAGGCTTCAGCTCAAAATTGTTTGCTCCAATGGCAGGGATTGAGATGCTTCTTCCATAAAAATTAGAAGTAGGTGTATTATAATCACCAAGCATCCTCCTTGCATTATTGTTGTTGTTATTATTTTTAGCTGCCATCTCCTCTTCTTTTTCAAAAATTTCTATAAGGTTTTCTCTAAATTTTTGTATTTTAGCTTCTCTTAGTTTCTTCTTCAGAGTCCTTTCAGGTTCAGGATCTACTTCAACAAGAATGTTCTTGTCCTTGCTCCTGTTCATATGAAAAAGAAGGGAACAAAAAATAATAATAGGGATCCTCTTTACCACAGTAGAGAGATTCCTTTATGTGAGTAGGAGAAAATAAGAAGAAAATCCGAACACAGGTAGAGGGGAGAAGAGGGTTCGAATTTTGAGTAGAAGAGAAGTGTTAGTAGATAAATAAATAAATAGAAGAATATAAGAGAGAGGAGTTTTCAAAAATTAACTAAAATAAAAGAAAAATATTTTTGTTTTTATTTTAAATTAAAGTTAAAATTCGAATTTATAAAAAGGAATAAAATTAAAATTTAAAATAATTAGTTAAATAAATATATTTTTGGAAAAGAGGGAGGTGATTTTCGAAAATTAGAGAGAGGAAAGTAGTTAGGTGGTTTTGAAAAAGATAAGAAATAGTAAAACAAACAAAAAGTCAATTAGTTAGTTGAAAAAGATTTGAAAATCAATTTTGAAAAGATAAGGAGTTAGAAAAGATTTTTGAAATTGATTTTGAAAAAAAAATATGATTGAAAAGATATGATTGAGATTTGTTTTGAAAAAGATTTGAAAAGGAAATTAAAAATATTTGATTTTTAAAATTAAAATGGATTACTTGACTAACAAGAAAACTAAAAGATATGATTGTAGAATTTAAAGATTGAACCTTTCTTAACAAGAAAGTAACAAACTTCAAATTTTTGAATCAATCACATTAATTGTTACTAAAGTTTTTAAAAATTATGAAATAAAATTAAGAAAAAGATTTTGAAAATCAATTTTTAAAAAAAATTCGAAAATACAAAAGAAAATGAAAAAGATTTGATTTTTGAAAAAGTTTTGAAAAGATAAGATTTTTAAATTGAAATCTTGACTTGACTAACAAGAAACAACTTACTTTAAAATTTTTTGACTAAGTCAACCCAAAGATTTCGAAATTTATGAGTAAAATGAGGAAAAGATATTTTTTTGAATTTTTTGAATTTTTAATGAAGAGAGAGAAAAACAACTAAATGTCTCAAAACATAAAAATTATGAATCAAAACACATGATGCATGCAAGAACACTATGAATGTCAAGATGAACACCAAGAACACTTTGAGGATTATGATGAACATCCGGACTTATTTTTGAAAATTTTCAAGAAAAGAAAAACATGCAAGACACCAAACTTAGAAATTTTCAATGCTTATACACTATGAATGCAAAAATGCATATGAAAAACAACAAAAAACACAAAACAAGAAAATTTAAAGATCAAACAAGAAGAATTGTTAAGAATAACTTGAAGATCATGAAGAATGCAATGCATAAATTTTTTCGAAAAAAAATGCACAAATTTTAAAAACATGCAATTGACACCAAACTTAAAAATTGACACTAAATTCAAACAAGAAACACAAAATATTTTGGTTTTTATGATTTTAAAAATTTTTTGGATTTTTCGAAAATTATATTTTTTTTGGAAAAATGAAACCAAATAAAAAAATTTTTGAAAGATTTTTGAAAACTTTTTGAAAAGAAAATTACCTAATCTGAGCAACAAGATGAACCGTCAGTTGTCCAAACTCAAACAATCCCCGGCAACGGCACCAAAAACTTGATAGGCAAAATTGTGACTCATACTTCTTCACAACTCGAACAATTCCTAGCAATGGCTCCAAGAACTTGGTGCACAATACTATGGTTCACACATATTCTTCACAACTTCGCACAACTAACCAGCAAGTGCACTGGGTCGTCCAAGTAATAAAACTTACGTGAGTAAGGGTCGATCTCACAGAGATTGTTGGTATGAAGCAAGCTATGGTCATCTTGTAAATCTCAGTCAGGCAGATTCTAATAGTTATAATGGTTTTCGAATATAAAGATAAATAAAGCATAAAATAGAGATAGAGATACTTATGTAATTCATTGGTGGGAATTTCATATAAGCGCACGAAGATACTGTGTTCCTTCTGAATCTCTACTTTCCTACTGCTTTCATCCAATCATTCTTACTCCTTTCCATGACAAGCTGTATGTTGGGGGATCACCGTTGTCAATGGCTACCGTCCATCCTCTCAGTAAAAATGGTCTAGGTGCGCTGTCATCGCACGGCTAATCATCTGTCGGTTCTCGATCATGTAAGAATAGGATTTACTATCCTTTTGCGTTGTCACAACACCCTACAGTCACGAGTTTGAAGCTCGTCACAGTCATTCAATCCCTGAATCCTACTCGGAATACCACAGACAAGGTTTAGACTTTCCAGATTCTCAAGAATGCTGCCAATGGATTCTAGCTTATACCACGAAGATTCTAATTAAAGAATCCAAGAGATATTCATTCAAGTTTATTTGCATGTAGAACGAAAGTGGTTGTCAGGCACACGTTTATAAGTGAGAATGGTGATGAGCGTCACATAATCATCACATTCATCAAGTTCTTAGGTGCGAATGGATATCTTATAATAAGAATAAGCGTGAATTGAATAGAAAATAGTAGTAATTACATTAATACTCGAGGAACAGCAGAGCTCCACACCCTTAATCTATGGTGTGTAGAAACTCCAACGTTGAAAATACATAAGTGATAAAGGTATTCATTGGTTCTGGCCCTAGAGAGGGAACCAGGATGAACAAGACTCTCATTACAATAGTAAAAAGTTCTACTTATACTAAACTAGTTACTAGGGTTTACAGAAATAAGTCTAAGTGCAGAAATCCACTTCTGGGGTCCACTTTAGTGTGTGGCTGAGCTGGAGCTTTACACGTGAAAAGGTTCCCTTGGGGTTAAACTCCAAGTTGTAACATGTTTTTGGCGTTTAACTCTGGTTTGTGACGTGTTTCTGGCGTTTTACTCCAGAATGCAGCATGGAGCTGGTGTTGAACGCCAGTTTGCGTCATTTAAACTCGAATAAAGTATAAACTATTATATATTGATGAAAAGCCCTAGATGTCTACTTTCCAACGCAATTGAGAACGCACCATTTGGAGTTTTGTGGCTCCATAAAATCCATTTCGAGTGTAGGGAGGTTAGAATCTAACAACATCTGTAGTCCTTTTTCAGCCTCCTATCAGATTTTTGCTCAGATCCCTCAATTTCAGCCAGAAAATACCTGAAATCACAGAAAAACAAATAAACTCATAGTAAAATCTAGAAATGTAAATTTTGCATAAAAACTAATAAAAACATCCCTAAAAGTAGCTAGATCCTACTAAAAACTACCTAAAAACAATGCCAAAAAGCATATAAATTATCCACTCATCACCTCCTCAAGCAGAATCGTCGTCGCCACTTCAATAAGTCCCTTTCTCTCTGATTAGTTTCTTTTGAGTTTTTTTTTCAAAATTTGATATTTAGGGTTTGTTCAACGTTTCAAATTATTTATCTTCTGTGTTTGTATCTTTATTTCTGCAATTGTTGTCGAATTTTAATTTTGGTACCCCCCACGGGTGGGAAGGTTCACAAACTACACGCCACTCACGGCGCCCATAGTAGAAGTTTACCAGCAAATTGCGGACAAGGGAATCCTGTCCAGGCCCAGGCTGTTGAAAGAGAGAACGGGAGGCAACAAGAGCCTGTATTGCGATTATCACAAAGGATTTAGCCACAAGACACAAGATTGTTTCGACCTCAAAGATGCCTTGGAGCAGGCCATCCGAGAAGGAAAATTGAGCGAGTTCTCCTGACTTATCCGAGAATCGAGAAGGCGGGAACGGGAGCACTTAGAAGAAGATCGTACTCGAGCCGTCAAGGCTAGGCAAGAACCCACAGGGAATGCAAACAACCTCCCAACTTTTGTGGTTAATGTTGTGGTCAGACGCGACACTCCCCCAAGTCCAAATCAGCAGCGAAGAAGGATGCCTGGATCCTTTCTATCTCGGCGGGAGGTTATACAGCTTCAAGTGGAAGACCCGCCATGATATCCTTTGGCCCCGAAGATCAGTGGTTTCACGACTTCCCCGAGAACCCCCATGGTAATCACGGCAATGGTTGGAACTGGGTTGGTCAGGCGAATCCTCGTCGACACTGGAGCTGACTCCAACGTCCTATTCAGGAATGTGTTTGACGCCATGGGACTAAAGGAATCCAACCTCAAGAGTCACCAGCCCGGGACTATATAAATCCCGACGGGACGATCTCTCTCTCAATCTGCCTGGGAACCTGTGTCGATAGGAAATCGGTTATAGCGGACTTCGTAGTCCTCAGAGACTCCACAGCCTACAATATCATCTTAGGGAGAAAGACCATCAACGAGTTCTCAGCTGTGATATGCACCAAATTCCTAACAATGAAGTTCGTGACGGACAGAGGAACCGTCGGCTCCATTAGGGGAGACTTGGAAGCAACAGTTGCCTGCGACAACGCCAGTCTCTCCCTGAGGAAGGAGTCTAAGAAGGCAGTAGGCATGTTCCTGGCAGACCTGGATGTTAGGATGGAAGACAAACTGAGACCCGAATCGGAAGGGGACATGCAGAAATTCCAGATAGGAAAGTCGGCAGAACAATTCACCTTTGTAAACAAAAATTTGCCCCATGAGCTCAAGGGCCCCGTCATGGAGGTTGTAAGGGCGAACGGCGTCCTCTTCGCTTGGATGCCATCAGACATGCTGGTGCTGTATCCTGAAGTCATGGCCCACCAATTAGCCGTCAAACCAGATGCGAAGCCAGTGGCATAACGACGAAGGAAAATGTCCCAAGAAAGGGCCTATGAGGTCGCCAAGCAAACAGTCGGGCTACTTGAAGCCGAGTTCATCAAAGAACTCGAGTACTCGACATGGCTATCCAACGTCATCCTAGTAAAAAAAGCTAGCGGAAAATGGAGAATGTGTGTCGACTATTCCGACCTAAACAAAGCATGCCCCAAAGACTCCTTTCCTCTCCCTAACATCGATGCCCTGGTAGATTCAGCGGCAGGGTATCGTTTCCTCAGATTCATGGGCGCATACTCTGGGTATAACCAGATCCTGATGCACCGACTTGACCATGAAAAGACAGCGTTCATAACACCAGGAGGCACCTATTGCTACAAGGTAAAGCCGTTTGGACTCAAGAACGCAGAGGCCACCTACCAAAGGCTAATGAGCAAAGTCTTCCACGATCTCATCGGTAGCACGGTAGAAGTCTACGTCGATGACATCTTGGTGAAAACGGCAGAACCAAGTAACCTCATAGACGACCTCCAAGTTGTCTTCAAAGCACTAAGAAAGTTCAATATGAGACTCAACCCACTCAAGTGTGCGTTTGCCATGGAAGCCGGAAAGTTCCTAGGCTTCATGATAACACAATGTAGGGTGGAGGCCAACCCGGATAAGTGTGAAGCCGTCCTCAAAATGACAAGCCCAGGGTGCAGCAAAGACGTGCAGTGACTTACCGGGAAGCTTACAGCCCTATCCCGATTCCTCGGAGCCTCGGCACAAAAGGCCCTCCCATTCTTCAACCTAATGAAGAAAGGAATTGCTTTCGAGTGGACCCCAGCATGTGAGGAGGCGTTCAGCCACTTCAAAAAGGTACTCTCAAAACCACCCGTGCTCAGTAAGCCCAAAGAAGGGGAACCCCTGTACCTATACCTAGCAGTGACCTCACAAGCCATGACGGTAGTCCTTGTCCGAGAAGAAGACAAGACCCAGCGCCCGATATACTTCATCAACAAAGTACTCCAAGGAGCGGAGTTGAAATATACCAAGCTGGAGAAACTGGCTTATGCTTTGCTAATCTCATCGAGAAGGCTCAAGTAATACTTCCAAGGGCATGTGATCATCCTAAGAACCAACCAGGCCATTCGACAAGTCCTCCAGAAACTAGACCTCACGGGAAGAATGATGGCATGGGCAGTCAAACTATCCCAGTACGACTTGCGATACGAGCCCAGGCAGGCAATCAAAGCTCAGGCAATGGCGGATTTTTTGGTAGAGGTTATAGGAGAGGCTGATAAACCACTATTTTATGGTTTATATTGTGTTTAATTGTGTGGTTTTATCATGATCCTTACCCACTTATTCATTAATTTAGCATGCATTTATATTTCTTTCCTGAAATTATTACATGATTGAAAACTGCTTCCTAGTGACTTTTAATTATGCATTTTAATTCTCCTTTATTCTATTCGATGCCGTAATCTGTGTGTTAAGTGTTTCAGGCTTTATAGGGCATGAATGAGTTGGAGATTGGAAAAGAAGCTAGAAAAAATGGAAGGAACACGAGAAATTGAGGAGATAACTAGCGAGAAGTGACGCGGCCGCATGGCTCACGCGACCACGCGGATTGGAAAAGCACAAGTGATGCGGAAGAGTGGACGACGCAAACGCGTGGCAGGAAAAAAACACGAATGACACGTCCACATGGATGACGCGATCGCGTGACGTGCGCGATCTGCATAATCTGCAGAATTTGCTGGGGGCAATTTCGGACCCTATTTTGACCAAGTTTTTGGCCCAGAACAGCAGACTAGAGCCAGAGAACATGCAGAAACCAGGGACAACATTCATTGTACACAGTTTTTTTTTAGTTTGAGATCTAGTTTTTACTCCTCCTCTAGGTTTTTCTCTTTACACATTCATAGTTCTTAGGATTTTATTTTTCTACCACTTTTTGCATTGGGATACTAAGAAGAGTTATTACCTCATCAAGACTTCGTCATTCTAGTTCGTTTTCTTTACTTGGCTTTACTCTTCCATGTCCTTTGCTTTGTTTAATTTTACCATTGGAATATTTTTAAGATTATTTAATACAAGGATTACTTTTATTTTTAATTGATTATTTTGATTTTTATTTACAATGTCTTTCTTTAATTCCTTTTCATATGTTATGAATTTTACATTCACAATGAGCGAGTAGTTTCCTAACTTGATGGGGAGTTGATTGAAAGGAGCCCTTGAGTTGGAAGGCTTACAAGAAAGATTGTAATTGGGTTTATTGTTGGATTGCCCTCTAGTCACTAACACCAATCCCTTTTAATTAAGTGGGTTGCAACTTGTGAATGGACGTAGCATTCCAACTTGTTTGACTTTCCCTTACCTAGTAAGAGATAACTAAACAGGATAACCTTTAATTATCAATTAATCTAGAGAGTAATCCAACAATAATGGGGCTTCCAACTAATCAACTCCCAATCAAGGCTTTTATTTACATTATTCAAATTCTCCAATTTAAATTCCTGTTTACTCAACTCAAACCTTTTTGAAAACATCTGATTAATAAAATAGCACACTTTTCTGCAACTCGTTGGGAGACGACCTGGGATGCATACTCTCAGTATTTTAATTTTAAGTTTCTGTGACACCTTTCTAAATTGATAAGTGGATTTCTGGCGAGTTAAGAACTATACTTGCAACGTATATATTTTAATAATTTTTAATTCGCCAATTTCTGCTTGCATCAATTTTTGGCGCCGTTGCCGGGAGTTGCAATAGTGTGCTAATTTATTGATTGGTATTTATTTTTATTGCAATTTTTCTTTTTATTCTACCACTATGAGCTGTACGTTTCTTTCGTTAAATGACGCGTTCACTTCCTGATCCAAGCTTGCCAGTATTTGACCCTGAAATTGAAAGAACACTTTCACGTATAAGGCAAGCTCGATGTCGGCGGCTCCTCTTTGAGGACGAACCTGAACCTTCATCTAAGGAAGAAACAAGCTCCCTCTCTACTGATCCAGTTCATTTACGTGCAGGTGACATGGCAGCGCCCAGAAGAGTCACTATCCAGGAGGAAGGAGCCCCTGATTTTACGCTCCAACCATTCCAGGTACATCACCCAGCAGTAGCTGTAGATTTTGAAATAAAGTCTTCACTACTCAACTTGATGCCCAAGTTTCATGGCTTACCTGCTCAAGAGCCTATCAAGCATCTTAGGGATTTCCAGACTGCTTGTTCTATTGTTAAGCGTGATGGCACTGATGAAATCTCCATTCTATTGAAAGCCTTCCCGTTTTCTCTGGAGGGAAAGGCAAGAGAGTGGTACTACACTCAATCCGTAACAACTGTTTCCAACTGGGATACACTTAGGAGAGAGTTTCTGGATAAATTCTTTCTCGCTGAAGTTGCCGATAAGCTGAGGAAGGATATGCCTATGATCGTTCAGGATGAATCTGAGACCCTCTATGAATACTTGGAACGCTTCAATAATCTTTGAGACACATGCCCCCATCATATGATTGACAAGATAGTGTTGCTCGACTACTTTATACAGGGTTTGAAAT
The DNA here is from genome assembly GCF_003086295.3 of Arachis hypogaea. Taxonomy (NCBI): domain Eukaryota; kingdom Viridiplantae; phylum Streptophyta; class Magnoliopsida; order Fabales; family Fabaceae; genus Arachis; species Arachis hypogaea. Next base: position 79,603,943 of record NC_092039.1, on the reverse strand, counting down.
CTCAAGATAGGACCACACTGGAAGGTGCTAGCAATGGTTCTATGAAAAAGTACAAGACTACGGAAGAAGCATGGCAATTGATTAGCGACTTAGCTGACTCCACTAGGAATCATAGGCAGAGACAAAGTCGGTCAAGAGCTGTTGCAGAGGTATCCACTAGTAAAGAGACTGCTGCTATAGCTCAGAGCTTATGTGAAATAACTAACTTGCTGAAGCTGATGCAATTGAATCAACAATAGCCTCAGCAAGTTTAGCCTTCTCCACCACAACACAGCCAGCAGTTGGTTCCACAAAGAGTATGCAGAATCTGTGCAGATTACAGTCACTATATCGATGAATGTCCACAACTCCAACCAAAAGACAACACTGTAGCAGCCATTCATAACTTTCATGACCGCCCCAATCAAGGGTACAATCAAGGTGGCAACTATAACCAAGGATGGCAAGATAACTCTAACCAAGGTTGGAGAGACAATTCTAACCAGGGTTGGAGGGACAATTATAACAGAGGAGGCAGAGATAATAATGGAAATCAGAGGTGGAATAACAATAACAACTTCAGGCAGCAGAATCAGAATAAGTCCTACAGAGCACCTCATTTAAGACAGCCTTAAGCATCTCAGCAGACCTCTCAGATCACTTACCCCTCTTCTTCTCCTAATGATGAATTACTACAAGCCATTGATCGGAGACAACAGGCCATGGAAAACAACCTTACTTCTACTCTGAATGGTTTGAATTCTACTTTGCAAGCCCTTGTCTCACAGATTGGATCAATGAACAACTCCAACAACCAGTCCTCAAGCTCTGGTGGACTCCCCTCTTAACCATTACCCAACCCAAAGGGTGGTATTAATGCCATCACCCTAAGGTCCGGAACCACATTGCAAGAGAGGAATCAGGAAGAGCCAACTCCATCTAAACATACCTCAGCTGAAGAGGTAGTGGAAAAAGAAGATGTTGAAGAAGAAAAGAGCATGCAAGACATGGCTGAAGAAGAAGACACCAAATCACAGGAAGAAGCACCAAAGGGCACAGACACTATAGAGGACATTGTTCCTATTCCATTTCCACAACTTGCAAGGAAGCCCAGTAAGCAGTTGGAACCTGATCCCAAAATGTAGAAATATTCAAAAAGGTTGAGGTAACTGTTCCCCTTTTTGATGTCATTCAACAGGTACCTAAATATGCAAAGTTTCTAAAAGATTTGTGCATACATAAAGACAAAATTAATGAATTAGAAACTATCCCTTTAGGAAGTTCTATATCTGCTTTAATGGGAAATATACCTGAAAAATGTAGTGATCCAGGTCCATGCATGGTTAACTGTACAATTGGAGGTGTGATATTTTCTGACTGCATGTGTGATTTAGGAGCATGTGTTAGTATAATGCCTTTATCTGTATATGATATTTTGAGGCTCCCTCCCTTAAAAAGGTCGGCAGCTCATTTTGTGTTAGCAGATAAAAGTATTATTACAGTGATTGGAGTTGCTGAAGATGTATTACTGGGCATTAAAGGTCTTACTTTCCCCATTGATTTTAACATCCTGGAGATGCCCCCAAAATGACTCAGAGAAGCCATCGTCTATCCTACTCGGATGACCTTTCTTGAAGACCTCGAAGTTCAAATTAGATGCTTTTGCAGGCACATACTCTTTTGAAATAGGCGGCCGAGTAGTAAGCTTCAATCTGAATGGAGTTATGAAGCACCCTCCAGAAGATCGTTATATCTTCCAGTGTGACATCATAGATGAAACCGTAGATGAAGTTCACCAGGAAGAGTTTGAAGATAAGTACATAGGACAAGGTCCAAGTGTGGGGAATTCCGAGGACAATGCAGGCACTCTACCACTGCCACCAGTTCCAGATAATCCAGAGCCAGACCTTGATCAAAAGTTAGAATTGAAACCCCTCCCTCCACACCTCAAATATGCTTACCTCGAGGACAAGCAGAAGTTTCCAGTTATCATTGCACAGGACCTCACTTCTCAGCAGGAAGAGTAGTTACTTAGTGTGCTGAGGAAGCACAAGAAAGCAATTGGGTGGAGTTTAGCAGACATAGTAGGCATCAACCCTCAAGTTTGTGAGCACAGGATATTATTTAGAAGAAGGAGCAAGACCTGTTCGTCAACCCCAAAGAAGATTGAACCCCACTATTTTAGAGGTTGTCAAGAAGGAAGTGACCAAACTATTAGAGGCAGGTATTATCTACCCCATCTCAAACAGTTAATGGGTGAGCCCAGTGCAAGTGGTGCCCAAGAAGTCTGGAGTCACTACAATGAAGAATGAGCATGGAGAGCTCATAGCAACCGGAGTACAGAACGCTTGGAGGGTCTGCATTGATTACAGGCGTCTCAACCAAGCTACTCGTAAAGATCACTACCCTCTTCCATTCATTGATCAAATGCTGGATCGCCTGTCAGGTAAATCACATTATTGCTTTTTAGATGGTTACACAGGCTATTTCCAGATTCATATAGCTCTTGAGGATCAGGAAAAGACTACTTTTACATGTCCTTTTGGGACTTATGCTTACAGGAGAATGCCCTTTGGCCTGTGTAATGCACCAGCTACCTTCCAGAGGTGCATGATGAGTCTTTTCTCTAATCTTATTAAGGACTGTATGGAGGTTTTTATGGACGATTTTAGCGTTTATGGTGATTCTTTTAACCTTTGCTTGGATAGTTTATCTAGATTATTAGATAGATGTGTTAGTACAAACCTTGTATTAAATTTTGAAAAATGTCATTTTATGGTTAAACAAGGAATCGTACTAGGACATGTTGTATCTAATACTGGCATTTCTGTAGATCCAGCAAAGGTGGATGTAATTTCTAGTTTTCCTTACCCCTCTTCTGTGAGGGAAGTCCGTTCGTTCCTTGGACATGCAGGTTTTTACCGAAGATTCATTAAGGACTTTAGTAAGGTAGCACTTCTCCTATCTAGATTACTGTAGAAAGATATTGAGTTCGAGTTCAGTGAGGATTGCATATAAGCGTTTGACAAGCTGAAATCCGCCCTGACTCAAGCTCCAATTGTGAGAGGACCAGACTGGAGCCAGCCGTTTGAAATTATGTGCGATGCTTCCAACCATTCAGTAGGAGCAGCGCTGGCTCAGCGTGAAGGTAAGGATCCTTTTGTTATTGCTTATGCGTCTAAGACTTTAGACACTACCCAGTCCAATTATACTACTACTGAGAAAGAGCTTCTTGCTATTGTTTTTGCTCTGGATAAATTCTGAGCTTATTTACTTGGTACTAGAGTAGTAGTGTATTCGGACCATACAGCTTTAAAGTATCTATTAGCTAAAAAGGAGTCCAAACCAAGGCTCATACGTTGGATACTGCTATTACAAGAATTTGATTTAGAAATAAAGGATAGGAGTGGTAACCAGACTCTAGTGGCAGACCACTTGAGTCGCCTTGAGCACATTAAGGATGATTCTACTCCTATAGATGATAATTTTCCATTTGATAACCTGCAAGCAGTATCTGAGGTAGTCCCTTGGTACACACCTGTAGCTAATTATCTAGTTAGCCGCACATTTCCTCCATACTTTTCTAAGCATCAAAGGGACAAGTTGAAAAGTGAGTCTAAATATTATATATGGGACAACCCATATTTATGGAGATATGGCGTTGATCAGGTAATTAGACGTTGTGTGCCTCAATCAGAATTCTAGCCCATTTTAGAGGCATGTCACTCATCTGAGAGTGGAGGACATTTTGGCCCTCAAAGAACAGTTAGAAATATCTTAGACTATGGATTCTGGTGGCCTACTCTTTTTAGAGACGCTGCTGAGTTTTGTAAATCTTGTCTCCCATGCCAAAAATTTGGTAATATATCCAGGAGGGATGAGATGCCTCAACAAATTATGCTTTTCTGTGAAATTTTTGATGTTTGAGGCATTGACTTCATGGGTCCATTTCCAAATTCTAATGGTTATTTTTATATATTGTTAGCTATGGATTACGTTTCCAAATGGGTGGAAGCAATTCCTACCCGCACTGATGGTGCTAACACTGTTGTTCCTTTGTGAGAAACCATATTATTTGCCGCTTTGGATCACCACGAGCAATCGTGAGCGATCAAGGCACCCATTTTTGTAACAGGAGACTAACAGGATTAATGAAGAAGCATGGGATAATTCATAAGGTTGCAACAGCATACCATCCTCAGACCAATGGGCAAGCCGAGGTGTCAAACAGAGAGATAAAGCGTATCTTGCAAAAGATAGTCAAACCTCATAGAAAAGACTAGAGCACCAAGCTACAAGATGAACTATGGGCATATAGGACAGCATATAAAACACCCATTGGGATGAATCCTTTCCGCTTAGTTTATGAAAAAGCTTGTCATCTCCCAGTTGAAGTAGAGCACAGAGCCTGTTGGGCAGTCAAGGAGTACAACATGGGAATTGAGAAAGCCGGAGGTGAAAGAAAGTTGCACTTGCAAGAACTGGAGGGCCTTAGCCTAGAAGCTTTTGAGAACTCAAGACTATACAAGGAGAAGATGAAGGCTGTACATGATCAGCACATCAAGAGAAAAGAGTTCCAACCTGGGGATTCAGTCCTCCTTTACAAATCTCGACTGAGGCTCATGCCAGGCAAGTTGAGATTAAGATGGGAAGGTCCATACAGAGTAAAGAAGGCCGAACCATACGGAGTTTATCACCTAAGCCATCCTTCAAGCTCTGAACTTATCAAAGTTAATGGACAATGTCTGAAGCTGTACCATGGCGAGAAGATGCAGAAAAACAAGGAGCTTGAGATCTTCCTCTTGGAAGATCCCCACTCAGCAGAAGATTGAGCTAGTGGAGCGTCCAACTTACGGACGTTCAAGCAAAGTGCTAAGTGGGAGACAACCCACCATGGCATGATTGTTCTTTTCTCTATTTTTAGTTTTTTCTATTCAATAACTCTTCTCTTTATCAGTACTTTCGTGTATCTGCATTTACATACTTTTAATTCTCAAAAAAAAATGCCACGCGACGCGACCGCATCAGCGACGCGTCCGCGTCGAAAGGAGAAGGGAGAAAATAAAAACGAACAGAGAGTCGCGCTGGAGCGTGGTTGGAGGCGTGCCAGTGGCACAAATCGTCCCACACGATCGCGTCGCTGACGCATCCGCGTCACATGGGAATAATGGCCTCCCACGTGACCGCGTGTCCCACGCGGCCGCATACCCTAATTTTCGACGTAAAAAGGGTGCACAACGAATTATTGTGCGAAAGTGGTGCTGGATTGTGCTAGACGCACAATCCCTATCACGTGACCACGTCACCAACGCGTCTGCGTCATTCCTTTCTAAAGCCCACTCACGCGATCACATGCCCCACGCGATCGCGTCACCCCAAATTTGGCAAATATATAAATTCTAACAGAGAGTTGTGCAGGCGCGAGGCTGCACTTGCGCCAGAAGCATAACATGGGTCACGCGACCGCGTGACCGACGCGACCGTGTCAACTGAATTAAAGTGCAATCACGCGAACGCGTGTCCTACGCGGCCGCGTCGCTTGCGCCGCACAGCTCATCCCAAATTGCCAAAATATCTTATCTTTCTATTCTCCAAATCCTAATTTTTCTTTTCCCTCCTTATTTCTTCCTTCTCCCTTCTTCCTTCTTCCCTCCTTCTCACTTTCTACTTTCTCTCTCTCTCTTCCCACCATTATCAAGGTTTTTCTTCTCTTCTTCCCTATTAACTTTTCTATTCTTCTTCTTTATTTATGTTTTCTTCTTCCTTCCTCTTTCTTTTTAATTTCTTTGCATATGTTTTCTTTTTCTTACTTTTTCCTTTTTATTGGTGTTGGAATTTATTTGATCATTGTGGATTGTTTCATAATTGTTTGGCAATTATATTTTTTAAAGGGGTTGCTTGCATGTTCAATTTATTATTTTCATTGGATTATTTACCATGCATGCTATGTGTTTGTGAAATAGCCCGTATGACATTATGCACTTTTCTACATTATCATATCCTACTATTCAATGCATGCTTTTCACAAATTCCCTTTACTATTTTATTAATTGCATTTAATTGCCAATACAAACATGATAGTTTGTTACGAAGTGATGCTTGATCTATGTTACTCAGGCCCTTGCTGGCATGCCAATAAACATCTTGCATCTACTTCCCTATCGTGCACTTATTCTTTTCCATTTATTGATCTCTTCATATGTTGTCATGACCATGTGTTTATTTTATTCAACTTTACCGTGCACTGATTATCACTCACTCAATCCCCTTTCTTGCTTTATCTCTTTAGATTTAACTTACTTTCTCTTCACTTTTTTAGAATGGCCACCAAGAAAGGCAAAGAGAAAGCTACCCCTAAACCCACCGCAAGGAAAGGAACGAAGAGATCATTAGTGGCAGAGCCTTCTTCAACTGAAGTCAAGCCCTCAACAAAAAGAATTAAAAGGATTATCAAGGTTGATGAAAAGGAAAGAGCCTTCCCAGCAAAGGACACTGCACGATTCCCAAATCGCTACTGTGAGCAGATGTTTCCTATTCTGGCAGCTCGAAATTACAACAATGAACACCTTCCTATCCTTCCGCCTCATATTGCTGAATTTGTTGAGCCACAAATTGCACAAAGACATTGGGATTCTTACAGAGACAGCCACGACAGGTTAATCTTTCTTGGGTTGTTGAGTTCTACTCCAACTTCTACCTGCCGACTCTGCAGTCCATTTATTTACGCCAGAAGCAAGTCCCCATTACAGAAGAGGCCATTCAGCAAGCCTTAGATCTCCCCCCTGCTCCAGAAGGATTGGACGCTTTTCAGAAAGCCGCGATCAAGTGCCAGGCATACACCTTTGACTGGGACGCTATTCTCAGAGTTATCACTCGACCTGGCAGTAAATGGATCTTCGAATACCATCATTCCCGTCCTAAGGGAATCTCGGCTTCCGCACTTACCTTAGAGGCTCACGTATGGGCACAGATTATGTCTCATTACATCTTCCCGAGTACTCATGAGTCCTCCTTCACGGCAGACATGGCCATTCTAATATGGTGCATGCTCACTGACCAGCCTCTTAATTTACCAAGACACATCCGGAATGCTATGGAACATGTGCAGATCGCAGGCAACCTACCTTTCCCTGTATTGGTCTCTGATCTTATCTCAGTAGCCGGAGTATCCTACAGAGCTGGAGACACCAAAACCATTCTTCCACAGGATGATCAGTATGTCCCTAACGGGAGATATCTCAGGCCACAACTTGCCACTACCAGCCAGTCTACGGAGGATGTTGCAGCTCCTCCACCATCTACTAGTCAGCTGCTGCACCAAATCTTGAAGCGATTGGACCAACAAGAAAAGAAAGCAAAGCTCCGAGAGTGCCGCAACCACCGCTGTTTCAAATACCTCAAGGAGCTACTTACAGGCAATCACCGACCCAATGACGATCCAGGCACTTCGGACTCCACTTCTTTTACCAGCACAGGGAGCCACGACGGTCCCGATTGTGGAGACACTGCCACCAGCCCACTACTGTTCCTGACAGATGGCACCGAGGACGGTGCAAATCCTTAAGTGTGGGGAGGTCGGTCAGTACCTGACTTCCGGAGGTAATTTCTCTTCCCTAGCACCAATAAATTAGGATATTTTAGTTAGATTTTCTCTCTTTTATAGAATAGGATAAATTACATAGTAATAGGTTAGTTGCATGCATGTTCTACTTGATTGAAAAGACAATAAGTTTCTTCTAAGACTCTATCTTTGGAACAAAATTTCACTAATTTTAATTAAATTTTTTTTTATGATAAATCTGCTTGAAGTTTTATTTGGAACATGATTTTTGAGCTAAAGAACACACAACCTGTGAAGATTTGAGCCTTTATGCATGGTTACATTATTTAACCATAATTATTTTATTCTTGTGTGTTTACTTCTCTATGATTGTAATCTATATTTTGTTTCATCATATATGTCCAATATTTATTATGTTTGTATGCTTGCATATGATTGAGGCCATTATTTGTTTAAACTCACTTATCCAAATTGAGCCTACCCTTTTCAATTACCTTTGTTAACCACTTTGAGCCTTTAAATCCCATTTGTTCTATATTTTATCACATTACTAGCCTTAAGCGGAAAAACAATTGTATATCCCAAATTGAATCTTTGGTTAGCTTAAGATAGAATTGTGTATGCTAGTTAAGTATGGGAAATTATGGGAACAAAAGTTATTAAGGGAATGTGTCATGATAATACAATGGGAATTTGGATACCTACTCATGTGAAACTATAAGAATTAAAAATCTATATGCATTGATAAGGTATGTTTATTTTTATGTCTATATAAAAAAATCAATAAATAAATATGGGGACAAAATTACCCCAATGCTGAATTAAGAATTCAAAGATCAATGCACATATGATAAAAAAAATTTTGATTCATGAGTATGGAATGTAAAAGGGAATTCTGGGTAGCTAGGTAAGAATTCTAAGGTTATATAAAATATATAGGTTGGGTTAAAGCTTGGGTTAATTAAAGATTCAATTTATAAGCTCACTTAACCATATATGTATCCCTACCCTTACCTTGGCCCCATTACAACCTTGAAAATACCTCATGATGTTTTCATTGGTATATTAACTATTGTTGATTGGTTAGGAAAAGAACAAAAGTTAGAGAGCATGATTAGAGAAGGATAGACTTATTACCCTATACACTAGAGAGATTAGAGCGTACATACATCATCAGTGAGGGTTCAATGCTTGAATTTCCATTTTTCCAGCTTTCATGAGCTATCTTCCTGCACTTTTATCTGTCTTACTATATAATGATAGAATTAGTGGAATTTGATTTGTAATTGTTTTGAAGAGCTTATTTACTTTTGATCAAGTGGGCAAGAATCATATAGTTGCATTCATATATATAGGTTGCATTGCATTGCATGAGTTTCTACATGTTCATACTTATTTATCTTATCTCCTTCAGTTAAGCATGAGGACATGCTAATATTTAGGTGTGGGGAGGTTGATAAACCATTATTTTATGGTTTATTTTGTGTTTAATTGTGTGGTTTTATCATGATCCTTACCCACTTATTCATTAATTTAGCATGCATTTATATTTCCTTCCTGAAATTATTACATGATTGAAAACTGCTTCCTAGTGACTTTTAATTATCTATTTTAATTCTCCTTTATTCCATTCGATGCCGTAATCTGTGTTAAGTGTTTCAGGCTTTATAGGGCATGAATGAGTTGGAGATTGGAAAGGAAGCTAGCAAAAATGGAAGGAACACGAGAAATTGAGGAGATAACCAGCGAGAAGTGACGCGGCTGCATGGCTCACGCGTTCGCACGAAAGAGGAGAAATCGCAGTGACGCGGCCGCATGGCTCACGCGACTGCACGGATTGGAAAAGCACAAGTGACGCGGAAGCGTGGACGACGCAAACGCGTGGCAGGAAAAAAACGCGAATGACGCGTCCGCATGGATGACGCGATCGCGTGACGTGTGCGATCTGCATAATCTACAGAATTCGCTGGGGGGCAATTTTGGACCCTATTTTGACCCTGTTTTCGGCCCAGAACAGCAGACTAGAGCCAGAGAACATGCAGAAACCAGGGACAACATTCATTCTACACAGTTTTTTTAGTTTAAGATCTAGTTTTTACTCCTCCTCTAGGTTTTTCTCTCTACACATTCATAGTTCTTAGGATTTTATTTTTCTACCACTTTTTGCATTGGGATACTGAGAAGAGTTATTACCTCATCAAGACTTCGTCATTCTAGTTCGTTTTCTTTACTTGGCTTTACTCTTCCATGTCCTTTGCTTTGTTTAATTTTACCATTGGAATATTTTTAAGAATATTTAATACAAGGATTACTTTTATTTTTAATTGATTATTTTGATTTTTATTTACAATGTCTTTCTTTAATTCCTTTTCATATGTTATGAATTTTACATTCACAATGAGCGAGTAGTTCCCTAACTTGATGGGGAGTTGATTGAAAGGAGCCCTTAAGTTAGAAGGCTTAAAAGAAAGATTGTGATTGGGTTTATTGTTGGATTGCCCTCTAGTCACTAACACCAATCTCTTTTAATTAAGTGGGTTGCAACTTGTGAACGGACGTAGCATTCCAACTTGTTTGACTTTCCCTTACCTAGTAAGAGATAACTAAACAGGATAACCTTTAATTATCAATTAATCTAGAGAGTAATCCAACAATAATGGGGCTTCCAACTAATCAACTCCCAGTCAAGGCTTTTATTTACATTATTCAAATTCTCCAATTTAAATTCCTGTTTACTCAACTCAAACCTTTTTGAAAACATATGATTAATAAAATAGCACACTTTTCTGCAACTCGTTGGGAGACGACCTGGGATTCATACTCCCAGTATTTTAATTTTAAATTTCTGTGACACCTTTCTAAATTGATAAGTGGATTTCTGGCGAGTTAAGAACTATACTTGCAACGTATATATTTTAATTCGCCAATTTCTGCTCGCATCAGAGGCACCTGACATGCCGAACACACGGTAAAAACTCCACATCGATGGAGCATCTAACCAAACGTTCGGGGGATAGGGTTATCCTCGAGAACCCAGCAGGGGTAGCTTACGAACAGTTGATCAAGTTCGACTTCCCAGTCTCCAACAACCAGACAGAATACGAAGCATTAATTGAAGGGCTAATCCTAGCAAGAAAAGTCAGAGCATCAAGAAAAGAAGTAAGTAGTGACTCCTAGATCGTCACATCCCAGGTAAACGACAGCTATCAGGCCAGGGACGTACTACTACAAAAATACCTAGAAAGGGTGAGAGAATTATGCAAATGCTTCGAAGAGGTCGTAGTACAACATGTTCCTAGGGAAAGGAACACCCGAGCAGACCTCCTTGAAAGCTAGCAAGCACCAAGTTGGGCACGGGAAACAGGTCGCTGATCCAAGGGATGGCGACCGAACCAACAATCATCTTGTGCGCAAGCCAAGCTCCAAGAACCCCCTCATGGATAGACCCGATCTTCCAATACCTGGAGCATGTGGAAACACCCCCAAATGAGAAAGAAGCGCAAGCCACCAGAAGGGAAGCCCCCAAATATGTAATCATACAGGGACAGTTGTACAAACGAGGGATCCACCAACCCCTGCTCAAATGCCTACACCCCGACCAGACGGACTACGACCTAAGCGAAGTCCACGAGGGGTGTTGCGGTCATCATATTAGAGGAAGGTCGCTGGCAAGGAAGATCATCAAGGCAGGATATTATTGGCCCACAATGATGTCGGATGCCCAGGAGTTCATCAGGAAATGTAAGAAATACCAATAAAACGCCAACTTCTACGAGGCTCCGCCCGAAGAGCTCAGCACGATGATGGCGCCCTGACCTTTCGCCCAATGGGGAGTTGATCTTCTAGGCCCACTTCCACCTGGGCCAGGGCAAGTAAAATATTTGATAGTAGCCATAGACTACTACACCAAGTGGGTGGAGGCCGAATCACTAGCCAGTATATCGTCGGTAAATTGCCAAAAATTCATGTGGAGGCAAGTGATCACCAGGTTCGGAATCCCGAAAACTGTCATATTGGATAACGGGACACAATTCACTGATAAAAAGTTTAAGGAGTTCCTCTCGGGCTTAGGAATAAAGCAAAAGTTTTCCTCAGTCAAACACCCTCAAAGCAACAGACAGGTGGAAGCAGCCAGCAAAATCATCTTAAAAGGGCTAAAGAAACGACTCGAGGGCAAGAAAGGATCATGGGCAGATGAGCTGGCCTCAGTCTTATGGTCCTACAGGACCTCCCCCTAGTCATCTACTGGTGAAACACCCTTCCAACTCACATACGGGGTCGAATCAGTTATCCCAGTCAAAATAGGGGAACCGAGCCCAAGATTACTCCTTAGGGGAGGAGACGAGGCAGTCGAGAAAGACTTAGTCGACGAAACGAAACAAATGGCACACTTGACGGAGACAGCAATCAAACAAAGGATAGTCCTGAGATACAACGGCAAAGTGCTAAAAAGAAACCTCGGGAAAGGCGACCTGGTCTTGCGACGTAACGACATAGGACCACCAACCCTAGGAGAAGGCAAGTTGGCTGCAAATTGGGAAAAACCTAACAGGGTAAGAGAAGTCCTCGACAAAGGGGGCGTACAAGTTAGAAAAACTAGATGGAAGCGAGGTGCCGATGACATGGAACATGGCAAACCTGAAAAGGTTCTACTCATATGAGGAAGTAACCTGACGACCTGACGACCTAGCCACATCCACTGTTAACCCCCTTTTTTTTTCCACGGTCATTTTTCTTTTAATTATGTACCACATTACTCTTTGTTTTAAAGTTCTACATATGCATATACATATAACAAAGTTTTGTCTTTGCAAGAGTTACGCCAAAAACGACAAATAAAAACAACGACAACGGAGCAGTTGCTCTAACGAAAACCCGAGACTGATCACCCCGGGAACCAGAGGGACCCTAAAAGCTACGCGCAACAAAACGACAAAATACCACGAAAAATAAGTCAATTGGCCGCGGCGGCCCGGAGTGAACGAAAAACTAAAAAGGATAAGGCTACGACAGCCCGAACAGACGAGCAATTCTCATTATAAAGACAAAATGCCACGACGGCACAGAATGTAAAACAATAAAATAACGCCACGACGGCACGAGCAGGCAAAAATTACCATAAAACGACCTAATCGAGATGTAGTAATAAGTGTTCATTACAACCAAAAGGCGCCTTCAAAGGCCCAAAAAGCAAAGCAAAGTTACAGGAATAAAATGAATAGGGGAAAAGAGGAGCCCATCTCAAGGCTCGAGGTCAACAATCTTCCCACCCTCCACGGTCTTGAAGCCACTCACCTGAGAAAGGTCGAGGTTGGGAGCCAACACGGTAACTTGAAGCTTCTTCCCTTCCTCAGTCAGCTTCACAGCCTCCCGAGCCCCCTTAGCAATATCCTTATTTTTTCTTCTTCAGGGCGACTGCTTCCTGACGGGCAGCCTTCTCCGAGCTCTCCGCTAGCTTAATCTTTTCCTCCAAAGCCTTGATCCTCTCCTCGGCAGCAGCAACCGCACCACGAGCAGTATTCAGATCTTTCATCAAAGCGACATCCTGTTCCAGCAACTTATTGATTTCTTCAGCATCCACCTTAGCCTTCTCCTCCTGCTCAGACAGCTTCATCTTCAGGGACTCTTCCCGGGACCTTGAATCAGTCAGATCCTTCTAGGTGTCCCGGAGCTTCACCTCCATGGAGTGAAAGTTCCCCAAGACGGGTTCTACCTTTTTAGCGATAGCTGCAGCTCAGAGAAGGCTACGGTAGATCCATCTTGCTTGACCCAAGAGATCAACATCCTGAAAGAACTCCTTAGTACCATGGAGCAGCTGGGATTCGAAAAAACCCCAGCATCAAAATTCTTCTCCATAACGCAAAGGGACTTCCCTGAATCTCGCTTCCTCTTCTTCGGGTTTCCAAAAACATGCGAGTCGTCACCATCAACCCACACGCCCTCTTCCCTAAAAGGAACCTCCTCCTTGACAGGAGGATTCTCAAGAGCGTTCCCAACAGGGACCTTGACTGACCCCACTTGGTTGGCCCCGACAACCTGGCCATCAGCCTCGCCGGTAACCTCCTGCTCTTGGCTTGCTGAAGGATTCGCCGAAGAATCCTCGTCGGCCTCATCTTCATTGATAAGATTCATCAATTGAGCCAGGGTGGTCCTCCCGCCAGCCATTAAAACTACAAATAAAAAGAAAGCGTGAGCAATGAGGAAGTAGAAAGCAATAAATACGAGGAAAAAAGATGAAAGGGTGGTGGACGAAATTGTGGTCATCAACAATGGCTCCAAAGACTTGGTGCTCTCAAACATGAATCACACGTTGTCACAACTCCGCACAACTAACCAGCAAGTGTACTGGGTGGTCTAAGTAATAAACCTTACGTGAGTAAGGGTCGATCCCACAGAGATTGTTGGTATGAAGCAAGCTATGGTCATCTTGTAAATCTCAGTCAGGCAGATAATAATTGATTATGGAGTTTTTGAATATTAATAATATATAAACAGAAAATAAAGATAGAGTTTCTCATGTAATTCAATGGTGGGAATTTTAGATAAGTGTATGGAGATGTTGTGTTCCTTCTGAATCTCTGCTTTCCTACTGCATTCATCCAATCCTTCTTACTCCTTTCCATGGCAAGCTGTATGTAGGGCATCACCATTGTCAATGGCTACATTCCATCCTCTCAGTGAAAAAGGTCCAAATGCTCTGTCATGGCATGGCTAATCATTTGTCGGTTCTCAATCATGTCGGAATAGAATCCCTTGATTCTTTTGCGTTTGTCATCATACCCAACAATCGCGAATTTGAAGCTCGTCACAGTCATTCAATCCCAGAATCATACTCGGAATACCACAGACAAGGTTTAGACTTTCTGGATTCTCATGAATGCCACCATCAATTCTAGCTTATACCACGAAGACTCTGATCTCACGAAATGGAAGGCTCAGTTGTCAGGCGAGGGGCAACCATGCGTCGTGTATCAGGAATCCAAGAGATACGCATCCTAGCTCTCGCTGGTAGAACGAAAGTGGTTGTCAGGCACGCGTTCATAAGGATGGATGATGATGAGTGTCACGGATCATCACATCCATCAGGTTGAAGTGCGGATGGCATCTTAGAACGGGAATAAATCGAATTGAATAGAAAATAGTAGTAATTGCATTAAAACTTGAGGTACAGCAGAGCTTCACACCCTTAATCTATGGTGTGTAGAAACTCCACCATTGAAAATACATAAGTGATGAAGGTCCAGGCATGGCCGTGAGGCCAGTTCCCAGTGTCTAAGATTGCATAAACTGATCAAAGATGAAAATACAATAGTAAAAAGTCTTATTTGTACTAGACTATCTACTAGGGTTTACAAAAATAAGTCTAAGTGCAGAAATCCACTTCCGGGGCCCACTTTGGTGTGTGCCTGGGCTGACCTTGAGCTTTATACGTGTAGGGGCTTCTTTTGGAGTTGACCTCCAGAAAATCCATTTCGAGTACAGGGAGGTCAGAATCCAACAGCATCAACAGTTCTTTGTCAGCCTTCTTATCAGAGTTTTGCTCAGGTCCCTCAATTTCAGCCAGAAAATACCTGAAATCACAAAAAAACACACAAACTCATAGTAAAGTCCAGAAATGTGAATTTAGCATAAAAACCAATGAAAACAGCCCTAAAAGTAACTAGATCATACTAAAAACTACCTAAAAATAATGCCAAAAAGCGTATAAATTATCCGCTCCTCAAAGGGCTCACCAACATGCGAACGACCGGTCTCCCAGTCCCCCATAATCAAATGAGGATTAAGATTTTTCTCACCAAAGATGGCCAACAAGATGTTAGCAATGTTACGCTTTTCTGAGCTTAACCAATCGTAAGGAACTTTAATCAAGTAATTAGACCCCGCTACAAAACTCTAATAGGTCGGGATCCGCCTTTCTCCTTCCGCCGTAAGCCAGAAAGGTTGATGGCCCTCAATCGGCCTGACCTTGAAAAAGGTATATTTGAAACCATGAAAGGAGTCCTCAAAGAGGCCGAAGATCCTCCGACTTTATTGGGACTGGAAAGACATATAACCTTTCTTGGTCTTTCCTTCCCGGGAAGGGTTGGTAAGGAGGAAGAGGTAGAGGAAGACACTCACGGAGACCGGGATCTCCAGATACTCGCAAACCATTTTAAAACAGCGAATCGCAGCCCAGCTATTTGGGTGAAGCTGCGAAGGAGCAACGTCACAACGATTCAGCAAGCCCATGACAAAGGGGAGAAGGATAAGTGAACCCCCAAGGTAGCAAACATGGGCTTAAAAACCCACAGCCAATCAACCACCCGTGGGGCCACCAAATTCTTTTGGCAAACACGTTCCCGGTCAGCAGGAACATAGGCCTGGTAGTGCGCCTTCTCGGGACCACCACCACACAAAAGCCCAGCTTGCCAAAGCTCCTGAAGGCTCTCCCGGGTAACCGTGGACGTGGTATCCCTCACGTCGGAAGTAACCCACGCGTAATGGTCCACAAAATAGGCTAGTGGACACTGAACCTGATTTGGGAGCACAGGACGATAAGCCATACCTACAGTTGGGGCACCACCTGGTCAGAATGAGAGGTCGGGAACCCTAGGAAGCAATAAAAATGAAATCCCCCTACCATCAACTCTAACCAAGAAACCCAAATAAAATCTAAAGAAAAACCCTGTGGCGCCCCCTCTAAAGGAGGAAAAATAGCAAGAACAAGCAGAAACCCAGGAATGCACAAAAAAAAACTCACCAAAACCAGAAAAACCCAGAAAAAAGAGGAAAACAATATTAAAAGGCGTAACAATGTACCAGAGAAATGCAGAATCTGGAAGGACGAAGGAGAAATCCAAAAGAGCAAAATAGCAGCGAGGAAAGCAGGGCTGAGAGTAAAAGCAGTAGCAGTTCGAGAAATAAGGGAAGAAGAAAAGGAAAGTAAAGAAATGAGGAAGTTTGTGAAAATAAAGGAAGAAGAATGTAACCGTCAAGGAAGCGCCGAAAGACGAGGGCAAGCCTGTCATTTCACACAAACTTCAAATAATAAAACGATGGGGCATTTAATGCCTTGCACGGAAGCCAAGAAAGCAACATAAAAAACGAGGCAACCACGTGTGCGAAGCACGAAACACCGCCAACGAGCCCCCGAGAAGGAGAACGGTTCCCGTCACGAAGAGAAAGACAAACGCGTTTAGCTCTAGGCCAACGCGTTGGTGGCACTGTTACGGACCAAGCCCAGCCCAACTAGTCGACGGGTCGGGGAACCACCCCTGACCTAGGCCCAGACCTTCCCACACAGCTGGAAGAACCCGACGGGTCGATACCATTAGCCGGGTCGATACCCTCGGGCAGCATCCAAAGCCCCGACCTGAGGTCCAACACGAACTGACCTGCTCACGTGAACCAAGACAGCTCATAGAAGCTTCCTGGACAGTGGGCTAGGTCATTTCACAGGCCCACCCAACACCATATATAAGGGAGAAGTCAACACTCCCCCAAGGTATGTCACCATTCTTACCAAATTCGGCCACCCTTCTGTACGAACTCTGACTTGATTGTTGGTGTGTCCTTGTAGGTGGCCACCCCCTTGTCACATCACCTCCGGCGCCCCCCGCTCTCCTTGGTCTTCGCTCCACGCCCGCTCAGGGTCTCACCCGTCCACCTTCCAAGAGTCACCCGACCCGTCGATCACCTGAGGTACTCAGGTAACGAACAATTTTAAAGTTCTCTTTTCCAATTTTAATTCAATATAAATTTCATCCAACACCAAACTCCGAGCGCCAAGTTAGTCCCGTCGAAGTTGGTTAAAATTCTATTTTTACCAAAATTACCCAATTGTCAAGTTTTTACCAATTCTCATTCCAAACCATTTCTAAGCATCTCAACATTCATTTATCAAGTTCTATCCATTCAATACCTAATCAAACAAGTTCCAACACAACTACCAACTTTTCAAGTTTTCATCAATAAACCAATATCAACAATGTAATTTCTTAACCAAACCATATCATTCCTTAATCAATCTCAACGTGGCAATTTTACAACTTACCATAGCTTATCTCATAGGGGATATCTCACCCTATCACGGCCTTCGGCCAATTTCACAGCAACCAATATAATAACAACTATACCATAATATTCATATCCAATTTCTATCTCACCATCATATAGCACTCACTAAACACTCAATTCACATAATCATACAAAATCACAATTCATCATCAACACACATAACATTCAATGCTATCCTAGGATAATTAACCTAGGTACATAGTATTACACAATGTCTATCCGAAATTAAAATCCATACCTTTGTTCATGGCGGTCTCAACCTCAGAAAAACTCTTCTCCGACAATTCCAATATCCACCGATCCAAGCTCCACCAAAAATCCACACCAAAGTGATCCTTGAATTTAATCCCCCACCAAATTGCACCAAGCTAGTTCTGTTTCACCTCAAATTCAATCCAAACAAGTTTTATTCCATCTAATCACAATAACTATTTCAACATTCATACTAAGGTTTTTACTTAAAATTAGGAATAATGAAGGAATTACACTTTCTTACCTTAAAATCAAGGTTTTTATCCAAACTCTATAATTATGGATTATTTTTCTATTTATAATTTAAAGTCTTATAAATTTAAAAATAATGATATTTGGCTATTTAAATTAGAATTTTATCAAATTTAATAATGATTGAATTACTTTTTATATTTAAATTTTAAAGTTGGTAGTTAGGAATTAATAAGAATTTTATATTGAATTGATTTAAATAATTTATATTTATATAATTTAATATTTTAAGTTTTAAGAATAAAAAAATTAATTATAGTACCATGTGTTTTCAATTAGAGTAATTGATTGAGAACCAATTAGTATTTTAATACAACAAATAATATTTTAAAGTAATTTTTAGAAAGTTAATTTAGATTTCAAATTAATATTCTATGCCCCAATTTTATTAAAATCACCTTACTCTAATTACACCTAAAATCCTCAAATTGAAACCCTAAATTGACCTAACCCTAACCAACTCATCTCTCTCACCCACCCACACTCACACAACACACACACAACGCACCCACACAGACTAAAATAGAAAAGAAAGAAAGAAGGAAAGAAAGGGAAGAGAGGATAAGGGAGCCGCGGGAAAGGTAGAATGGGGAAGAAGATAGAGGCGGCGCAGTGGGTGTCACTGCCACCGTCGCCGCTGCTGTTGACAGAGGAGCAGAGGAGATCCGAGAGAGAAGAAGAGCACCGGTGGAGGAGGGAGGAAGGAAGGCTCACGCCATCCATGCAAACCGTCGCTGCCTTGCGTCCGTCGTCATCTTCGTGGGGTCCCTGTCACCGCCTTCGTGCTTGCCGTGAAGCCTGTCATCATTGCTGCAGCTATCTGCGCCGTCGTTCTCTCCGAGGGGAGTCAGCATCGCCATCGTCTAAAAACTAATTTATTTTAAATTAGAATTGTTATAAATTGATATGATGTGCGAAATGCATTTCTGGTGATTATGTAAGTCTTATGAATTCTCTGATTTGTCTAGGATGAATATGGTTGTCTGTTGAAATATTGTCTAATTTAGTAAAGTTGGAGATTTCTGATTAGGTTGATTTGAAATGATTTTTAATATTTGAAAGTCTGAATTTTGTTTTATTGAAAACTGATTTGGTCTTGAACCTCTTAGAAAGGATAGAGCATTGGCTTGGTTGGGACCCGAAAAGGGTGGTAAAGTCCAAGTTTTAGGAGAGGTGTTGCCGAAATTTCTATAAAATCTGAAGCTTTGTTTGAAACGTTATTTTGAAAATAATGAATTATGCTTTGAATTAAATTATTGATAAATGAATTACATTTGAACTTATTTTATTAAGAAAATTATTATATTTAGAATGTGATTTATTTAAGAAAAGAATTATGTATTAAAGTCGATTTAAAGTTGAAAATACTTATGTTTTGGAATTTGTTTAAGTAAGCAGATTTGGAGGAGTTTCAGTGGATTTAAAAGAAACTTGAATTTCGATTGACTAATTTCACTTTACGACTTTTCAGGAAAAGTTTGAAGTATTCTTTGAAATTTTGATTTAGCAAAACTAAAATAATTTCCAAGCCTTTGGAAACGCTTCAGATTTAAGAATGAAATTGAAATTGGTTTTCAGTTTAGATGATTTGGTTTTGGTTTAAGTAAGTTGGTTTTGAAATTGGTTCGAAATATTTGCATACATGACTTGATTTTGGTATAAATTCTATTTTCTTTATTCAAATCAAGAAGCTAAGGTTCTAGAGGTTGTCAATGAATTTAAGAAAATGAGTTAGGTTATTCTCCCTTAAAATCTTGAGTCTCTGCTGAGAAATTTTATGAGTAAATCCTGATTTAGAATGAATGATTTTGAGTTTTTCAGAAGAGATTTTAAATTGGCTTGGTTTTGAATTCATTTAGGAGTTTTGGAAAGATGTTGTAGGAAGTGGCTCTGTTTTGAAAGGGAATCGAATTGAGAAAAAGTGGTCCTTGAATATGTTTGTTATTGAAAGTAAATGGGTCAAGAATGATTTTTTCGAAATAAGATTTTAAGCCTGATTGATTGTGGATATTACTAAGATTGTTGATAAGTCGCTTGCACTTGGCAAGGACGGTGGTTAATCTCACTTTTTAAGGTTGCGACGCTGGTGTAAGGACGGTGGTTAATCCCGCTTACGTGTAGATGTGAGGTCGGAGGTAGAGTATCCCGCTCACATCCTTTCGGATCAAAAGAGTGTGTCCGGCACTATGTTTGTGGGTAGTTTGCCCGGCACTATATCCATGGGGGATCCCATTCATATTCATGACCGAAAGACGACATTCCCATGGGAATGTGTCGGATTGGCAATTGAACTAACAATGTGATATTAGAGCCAGTAGGATAGGCATTCATCATATGCATCTATGTGACATTGTTTGGATGTGCATATTGTAATTGGTTTGCCTATGTGAATAATTATATTTAACTGCTAATTGCTATACTTGATGTAACTGCTTTGATTGTGTTTGAACCTCTTTACTTGTGTTTGTGACTGAAATTGTTTGGATTGTGGTGATTGGTTGATGATTGAGTTGTTTGGGTCGGGGGTCGTGTTTGATGATGTGATGGGCCTGAGACCGTGGCTGGTATGTGTTTGAGGTCTAGTTCTGTGTAAAATATTAGACTGGTTCAGCATAGAGTTAATGAACCTATGTTTGGAACAGAATGATCATTTATACAACTTAGGTAACTTCCTTTATGTTTATGGTCTAGTAAGGTATGAAAAATCAAACTGGTTCAACATAGACTTAATGAACCTATATTTAGAGCAGGTTGGTCATTCATACTGTCTAGAAAAAACTTTTAAGATTTTACAAGAAAGAAAAAAAGGTTTTTGATTTTGAGGAATTAACCGAGTTCTCTTTAAAAAGGATTTTTTGGATTTTGAATGTGAACCTTTGGATTTTTGAAAAGATACATAAGACGAGCAATGATCACTGTACTTTAAAAAAAAATTATTTTACATATCTTATTATAGCAATTATGTAACCCTATAGTGAGAACCAACGAGGACGATGTTCTCACTCCCCTACAGGTTTTTCCTTTTCAGGATATGGGTGACGAAATTCGAAAAAGTTTATTTCATTTTCTGTTTATTCGAAATTTTTGTATTATCTTAGTTATTATTATTTTTCCCTCGCTTTTATCTTTACCAATTTTGTAAGAGGGATAGGAATTTGTGATATGTATGTTTGTAAGTTAATGTTATGTAGATATATAATTCTAAAGTATTGTATCTGGTCTGTATATATATATATATATATATATATGTTTTCACGAAAAAGTATTTTTGAAAGGTTATGCAATTTTAAGTTTTAAACGGGTTCCTATTTTAGTATTAAATATGTTTAGAGTCGTTGTAATATCCAAGCTATCAGAGTGGCGCAGTCGGAAGCGTGACATTCTGATAGTGAGAGTGTTACAAGAGGGATCCGAGGCGTGGCCGTAAACGGCTCGCTAATCAGAGTTACGGATTAAAAGGTATGTAGAATTGAAGGTGGTAATAAATAGTATTTACTATTTAGGGCAAGTTCTCTCCACTTTTTTCTTTTTGTCCGTGGCTCTCTCAAAGAAAGGGGAGAATGAGTGCTGAAATCACTAAGTTATGATCTTATATATGTGTGGGCTTGGGCCCAACATAGGCCCTTTTTGAGTTTTTTCCGTTTGGTCACACTTAGGGTCAAAATCTTTAAGATAAGTACTTGAATTTATGTTTTAAATTAAATTCTCATCGGTAATTCTCCAAATTATAAATATTAAATTCATAACCTTTTTGTTTATAGTTAATTTATAAATTAATTTATCAGAATTTTACAATCAACAACACCAATTTCTCACACAAATCTCACAATTTTTTAGAGATCGAACCAGAAAAGGAGAGGGATGAACGAAGAGAATCAGCAACAACAAAAACAAAAACTAACAGAGAATGAAAAAGAAAAATCAGCAACAAGTAACAACAAAAATCATCACCAGATACTCAGAAAATTATCTGAAGAGAGGCTGAAGGACAGAGCTTGAGGGAGCACGAATGGGGGGTGACCACTGTGATGAGAAGAGGATGACTCAGACCACCGTGAGCGCCTGTGCCTGCTCGCGTTACTGCCACGACTGTCTGCGCCCACCCGCATCATTGCCACGACCACCTGTGCCCGTCCGAGTTGTTGCTGCCTGCGTCTTTTTTCGTCCGCGTCGCTACTGTCTGCGTGTCTGCCCTCCTACGTCGCTGTCGGATGCGTCTCTTCTCGTCCAGATGGCTATTGCCAGTGTGTACTTTCGCCAGCGTCGCTGTCGCCTGCATCTCTGCTCTTCCATGTTGCTGCCGCCAGCGTCTCTGTCTCTCTTCTCTCCTTTTGTTGCAGTGAATGGGGAAGATGAGGGATTGAGATAAATTAGAGTAGAAGGGTATTTTTGTCTAAAAAGACAATTTTAAAACCAAGTTGAACTTTAGAAATAATTTTATATGCAAAAAAAATTAAAAATGAATAAAATTTTTGACTTATATCTTAAAAATCAAAATCGTACTTAACCCTTATTAATTAATAATAAAAAATATTTAAACTGTTTTGGTGAAATCATGATATCATCTTGTAAAAAATTATCTTTTCTATCACCGTCAAAAATTTTATTTGGATTTGACAATTTCATTCGACGAAAAAAAAAATTAGGATTATATAATAAATATTTTTTTTTAAAAAATCACATGTAAATATTATTGGTATTAAATTTGATTTGATTGTGTAGATATTATTATTATTATTGTTATCTCGCCTAATTATTATTTATTTATTTTATTATTTCTATTGTTATTGTTATTAGTATTATTATTTGTGATGACTTACCTTAAAACTTTAAATATATAATTTAAATGCTTTGATTTTTTATTATTTTATTTTATATATTAGATAATTATTTTCCAAATTGGTAATTAGGTGATTAGTACGAATTTAATTTCACACGTTATATGCATTTTCTGGTGTTTACAGAGACTATGAAATTATGATAATATTTAAAAAATTTAATCAAAATTAAAGTTATACTTTTTCAATATTTAGTAATATTTTTTTAATTTTAAAAATAAAAACTAAAAATGTAATAAAATTAAAAGATATTATAAAGTAGCCAATGAACTATAGTTCAAATGACATAGTCTCTTTCTATTCATTTAAAAAAAATTACGAACTTGAGTCTCCTTATCTTTCGTAAAAAAAAATATATATATATAAAATAATAAAATATTTAATTTAAGTTTAACTATATTTTAAATAATAAAATATTAAAGTGTTTTATATATATATATATATATATATATATATATATATATATATATTAGTTTCTCAACCTTTTTCCGGTGTGTGCTCTCTCTTTCTCTAGTCTTGTACGTCTTGTGTCCCTTGCAGCCTTTCAGTCCTTGTCGTCTTCTTTTTCCTCCTCCTTCTTCTTCTTCTCCTTCTTCTTCTTCAACCATTCCAATACTTTCTGTCCCTGTTTCGCCACACAAACACAGCCGTTCACTTTCTCATATACCCTTATCCCATTTTTTTCTAACTCAGTAGGAAATTGATGCAATTTACCTCAGCTTCTTCCAAAACTTAAACTTTAGGAACTTTACTCGAATGGGGTTGAATGCAATTGACACCTAATCTAGTTTCTCACCTCCTTAACCCCCATTTTATTCGTGTGCTTTTGTCTTTTTGCGCATATTATAAATTTATAAATATATTTTATATATGGACATAAGGACATTTCTTGTTGAACACAAAGCCCAAAGTTCTAGAATTTGAGGCATTGCATATATTTTTCTTTCCACCGTCTGAGAAAAAAAAGGAGAAACATTGTTGTTTTTCTTTCTTTTATTTTTCTTCTGGGTCAGAAAAATGTCAACTTTGCAGATGTCCCATGTTATTGATTTAGAGCAAGGAAATCATGAGGATGATGCTGTTGTTGGAGGTGTTGGGAGTGATGATGATGATGGTAGCGTGTATTTATCTGATGCAGAAGAGGGTGGTTCAAGCCACTCTCATTTCTATTCAACACATGGTGATGGTGGCTCAGCATTTGATGATTGCAGCTTCTCATGTGTCTCTGATCTTGAAGCTGCTGCTGTTGTTCATGATTCTGGGAGGGCTTCTTTTGCTTCTGATTTCTCTGTGGAGCTGGGAAATGCAGCTGCGGTTCCTGAAATCAAAGTGCATTTGGATAATAATATTATTAATAATAATCACAAAGTGGAGAGGGATTGTAGAATTTGTCACATGGGTTTGGAGAGTGATAGTTCTGAGTCTGGTGTTCCAATTGAATTGGGTTGTGCTTGTAAAGATGATCTTGCTGCTGCTCACAAAATATGTGCTGAGACATGGTTCAAGATTAAGGGGAATTTGTGAGTATAAAATCCCATCTTTACTTCACTCTTTTTAACTGCAAAATCTGTTTTTTTTTTTTTATGTTTTTGTAATGCTGAATTTGATTGATTCTGTGGATATTTTGGACACCCTCTTGTTTATGATTCATGGAATTGAGAATTGGATTGTTTGGTACTGCTCTATATGTATACTTGTTCTATGTCTTGATGCTGATTCTGACAAATATTCTCAATTACTTACAGCTATGGTTTCCTTGTTGGAGGGGATTTTATTTTTCCAAAAGAAATCATAGAGGATTAGGGTTGTGGATTGTTTAACTGAGTGATGAGTGTAAAGCTGAAGATGATGATGACAAAAGTGCTTGAAAACATATATTTTATAGTGTTTTAAAGACACAAATTGGTAACATGCTATGTCTCTCTATGATTTCTTCAACAAAGGGAAAGTTGTTTAGAAGAAGATTAAGATATTTTAAAGAATGTGATGAAAAAGAGAAATGGCATACGTAAAAGCATAACTCTGTCCCACACTCATTAAGCTGACATGTCTAAAGCACCACTGGAATTTTTTTCTTGTCCCTTTTCTGAAATTTAGGAAACTTCATATTCTTTCTTATTGTTTTTAATCTCTTTCAAAGTGGAGATTTGACCCTTGTGCCTTGTGGCCTCATATTCCTGTATCTAAATATCTTAGTTTGATGCTTGTTGATTAGTGATGTGCCACCTTAGAATATTTAAATCAATAAACCACTGGTCCTAATTATCTGATCATTTAAGATGGTTGATACTGATCAACTTTTTGTATTGCATAATTGTTGTGACTTGTGAGCACTACTACATTATCAGTAAAAATTGACAAGATCCTTGTTCCAATCTTATGAAGTAAAATATTCCATGTTGTTTTACTTGCAGATAATATATTAATATGACAGTTGAAAACCTTTTTCTCAGTGCCACATGCCAATCCTTGATTTTAATTATAGTTCTCGAACTCTAAATCAAAGTTTTTTTGAGTTTTAAGTTTTCTGTACTTTCTATGAATACATGGTAGGGCATACTTTATCTATGGATTGGTGGTTTTCAATGCCTTAATGTCAAATTGGAAAGCAATTTGTGTAAGAAAAGATTTATTGTCTTATCTAAATCCATCCGAGTGCGATATTTTTCCATGGCTAATTTAAAATCCGTTAATGGAACAGAATATGAATCTATCCCATTTCAGAATAATTTTTAATGGATGTATTTGATGCCTTAATCTGTGGCATATAATTCATGATACTGTCTTCTTTTCCTTGGTTTTGGGGGTAAAGTGCAACATGCTTTGCAAAGAAAGTTGTTAGTTTGTTTGAAGGTAATTTATTCTCTTGTACACAGAAGATGATGCAAGATGAGCTAACTAGTGTTAATAAACTATTTACTATAAGATTGAGAATTATTCCGATTAGTGTCATATCTTTATGCCATGAACACTTAGTATAGAAAGTTATGATGATCAACTTTGTTAGATTTTGATCAAGTTCTTTTATTGCAAAGTATGTTGGAGTTTGAGAACTGTAAAAAGTTTCCAGGGTTTTGTTATGATGCTTTTAAGTTCAAGCACACTAACCCTATTCCCTTCTTTTTTTTTCCCCTACGTTTTTCTCCAAGACCGACCATACATGAGGTAGTCAAAGAAGATCTACGTGTAAATAGTGGTACTGTAAACATGATACATACAAAGTTCAATGGCATCATTTGATCTATATAGTCGACCCCACCTAGTGGGATAAGACTTCATTGTTGTTGTTATACATAATTTCCCCGATTTGTTTTTGGAAAAAGTGACTTTACAACTCAAATCTTCTTTATAATTGAAAAAGCTAAATGAAGATTTTTTCTACAAAGAAGCTGAAATCAGATTTTTTTGTGATATTCTGATTACATATTATTAGAAGCGGACACTGAAAAAAAAAGGATTATTAGAAGCAGACCTCTTTGAATTGCATCAGTGTTACTGTATTTTGGTCTGGGTATCAGCAATAATTGCAGTGATAGTAGTGGTTTGCCTTGGTGGACCTTTCATTTCACTTTAAAAATTTGTATGTTTCTCTAATTTTGTGTGTTTTTGAGTAGGACCTGCGAAATTTGTCATTACGTTGCACGGAATGTTCATGGCACAACTGACCATTCTAGTGACGGGAACAACCCTGCTGCAATAGCTGCACTTTCAACACATGCAACTCCAGCAGAAGCTCGAAGATTTTGGCATGGTCATCGCTTCCTAAACTTTCTTCTTGCTTGTATGGTTTTCGCATTCGTCATATCATGGCTTTTCCATTTCAATGTGCCGTCATCATAGATACCTGAGGCGGTTTTTATTCATAGTTCATTGTAAATTAAAAAAGTTGATTAGGAAATAATTTAGCAGACAAGAGAAAAATGGAGAAGGGATGAAAAGTTGGGAAGAAAACAAGAAAATTCAACACAAGAATCAATAAGATGACAGTGTATAACATCTTTTCCTCCCATGAAGAATTTTCTGTTGTGAATTCTTCTTAAATTAGTAGTGAGAGCCTTAGAAGGCTTTCTTGTTCCATCTTTTCAGGATCAATCTAATTTTTGGACAAAGTACTAGAATGTATATTCAAATGTACATTATATAAATTTAATTATTGGTTCTGTTTTTGGTACATGGTTATAAATGATATTGGTGAAAGCTACTTTTGTGGTTGTTATAGATTGTTTTCGTTGTTTACTTAAAGTATGCGCTTCGAGGTTAACATCAGGGAACAATGACTGAACTAGTGTCTTTGCGCCTTCAGGCTGCCCTTTTACACAATAACTAAGATTTAAAAAAAAAAAATCATAATAAAATAAAATAGTATGATAAATTACTAAAACAATACCTGTAAGTTTATGTAGGTTACAAAATAACTCCAAAAGATATATCTAAGTTATTTGGCAATGCTTGGTGTATTTGATTTGAATTTTTTTGTAAGTAACATTTGGATAAGTATTTAGAAGGTACATACCAAAAGTCGAAGCAAAATTCAATCACTAGACTTCTTTTTCATGTATTTTTAAGTTTTATGTGGATCACAAAAAAAATTACAATAACAATTCACTAGGCGTAAGATTTTTAAATTTTAAGGAACGAAAATATTTTATTTTTCTAATTATATTAGTTTGGATTGGGTGTTTTGAATAAAAAAAGTCATTTTCTTAAAAAATAAAGTATTTTTATTTAATTTAAAACTTATTTGGATACGTCTTTAAAAAAAAAATACTTTTATTAAAAAAAGTAAATTATTTGCTTTTTCTAAAAGCTAATAATACTTTACTTTTAAAAAAAGCAGAAGCAAAATATATTTTTAATACTTAAAAACTATTTTTAAAAAGTCTATCCAATTGTAAAATAATTTTTGTATGTAAAAATATATCTTTTTTGAAAAAATAAAAAAATAAGTACTTTTTTTCAAAAGTGAATTTAAACTAATCCTAAGAATATATATATATATCTTTGTTATGTTTTTTAATTTTTTAAAAACTTATTTAAAATTACTATTTTTTGAATTTTTTTTGTTAGCAATATAAACACTCAATAGAAATTTTTACTATCACAAAACATAATATTCTATATTTTTTAACTTTCAAAATTTTGGACAAAGAAAGAATAGTTTAAAACGCACATTGAAAAACATAGTTTTCTGTGTAGAAACGCACACTGAAAATTTGACTAGCAATACAGGCTGAGATCTGTCTAATATTGCGGCTGAAAAAATAATTTATGAGTGAAAAAGATTAAATGAAGTAGGTTTGAATTTGGTTAAGTGTAAGAATATGAAATGGGTTGGTTTGTGGTAAAATTGTTGATTGAATTTAGTAGAGGCTTATGAATCTTTGGAAAAATTGGTAAATTCTACTTTTTTGGTATAAAAAGATTTTTGACCAACTTTAACAGGCCATAACTTGGCCCTCGGAGTTGGAAAACTTTTAACATTAGATTTTTATAAAAATTCATTTATCGATCTTTCCAACGGTTCAAGAATGGTTGAAAAAGGAATTTTGTGGAAAAAATTACGAGGTTTTGAAAATTGGACTGAAAAACTGATTTCTGCAACATATCAGATTTTCTGTTTTCTAATATGGATGCGTACGTGGCCTTTGACATGTGTACACGGGCATTGGCCTCTGCCAAGTGTCTTTGCGTATGCGGACACTGTATGCATACACGGAATGGTCCAAAATTAGGGTTATGCGTACGCGGCACCATGCATGCGTATGCGACTTACTAAATGTTCACCTTATACATACGCGGACCTTTGCATGCATACGTGGACACCCAAATTTTCAGCCCATGCGTATGCACACCACTTGCATGCGTACGCACAACCTCCCAGAATTTGGAAAAATATGTTTTTATGGCTTTCAACCATTCTTTTGGCCTTCTAAACTTTTATAAACTTTGATATGAGTCTAGATCCGGTGGAATTAAGGATGGACAAGTTAGGGATAAAGTCAAATGAACTGAGTTAGTAAAATTGAGAGAAATGAACAAGATGTTAAGTGATATATGATGATTATGAATGAGATAATTGATGATGAGAGTGAATGGATAATGATGAATGAACTTAATTAAGATTGAATATGAATTGAGATGAGATTGATAATGAGAATAATGGTTAGCACAAGATTGATAATGAGGATGATGGTGAAGTATGACGGGCACTATGACTGCGTTTGTTTCTGAGAACAGGACATGACAAGACACTGAGAACAGGACAGGACAAAACACTGATGGGCAGAGACACAAAATTTTATGTTTTTGTATTCTGTTTGGTGATAAACTAGAACAAATTATGAAAATCTAATTTATTCTCATTTTTTTTCATTCAAAAAATTTGAGATTAAAAATATAATAATAAAAAATATAATTATGAAAAATTAACAAAAATAATGAAAAATAAGTTGTGTCCCTTGTTAGTGTCCCTGTGTCCTTCCTGTCAAGATGGATACAAAATACATTAATTCAGTGTCTTTGGACACACTGTCTCTGTCCATGTCTCCTCTACCAAACATGATTTTGTGTTTCTGTGTCCATGTCTCAGTGTCCTGTCTCTGTAAACAAACACAGCCTATATGCCGGAATGAATAGGCGAGTTGAGGTAGATGATTTCCACTCTTGTGTTGTGATTATGATTAAGCAGGCAATAAGTTTTGTGTTGTGAGGACGGTGCTGTTATCCCACTCACGTATAGGCAAGTTGAGATTGAGGATTCTCTGGCTTGCTGTTTGATTCTCTCACTACATCATTCACATATATTTGATTTGTTTGGGTTTGCTTAATTATATGAATTTGCCTAATTGAATATGTTACATGCTTAACTCCTACTTGCTTACTTGCATTAACTATCTTAGTTGTGTATTACTTATTTGCATTGTTTGTGTTTGTACAACTGAGAGGTCCCTTATGCTAGTGTTGGTTGACGCCGAGGGCTGTCTTTGTTGAAACGAGATGATGAAATGATTGATTAATAATGATGAATATTAAATAAGATAAATTGAGCTCCCTGGGTAGACGCAGTGCAGTGATTTCACTTGCTCCAAGTGAAGATACGAGATGGCTGATATGGAATTATTGAGTCAAATTAGTTAGTGCTGGTTCTATTCTAATTGGGAAATTGGAAAGTTGAAAAGTTGGAAAAGATGATAAATTGAATTAGACTTAGTAACCTCTAGGACAGTTGCCTAAGTTATGGATTAGTGAGAACCTAGGGTGGAAAATTGATGAAAGGAAGATTAGGATGCTTAGTAAGTTCTTATTATAGTGCCTTGTATTTATTTGAAACTTTTACCGTGCTAGAAACCCATGGGTCGGGGGTTCTCATTCTGTATATATTCTCTGTTTTTCAGATGCAGGTCCAAGTGCTCAACAATGAATTGTGATTTATCTGCGAGATAGCGAAGATCATTAGACTCTGTTTTACTTTTGTTAGAATCTCTCCGAACTTATTTTGAAAACCTTTTATTATGTATTTATTTCCTTTTGAAAACTTGCCTATAGAGTCTTTGATGTATATTTTGGGAGAGATAAGAAAATTATTGTTGTCAACTAATTTTATTACTGTATCCTAGTCGGCCTAAACTTCGCAAGTCGTGACTAGTGGCTATTATACTCATGTCTATATACATATATGTACATTGTCTTTATTAGGAGTACGTCTGTGCAATAATATTCCAGGTTCGTTTTCTATCTCTGAATATAATGAATTGTTTAAATTTTATGTTACACTTACTTTTCCTAGGATAGAGTTTTAGAACGGAAGTTGGAGAAGATCGCCTAGTGGCGCCATATCGAAACCCTTGTTTGCTGAAAAATGGTGGAGTTATATAGGGTTGCACTCTAGAACGGTTAGGATTTGATGTTTTATTGAATGCCTATATGTTAATGATTTATGCCTGCAGCTGTTTCCTATATGAAAGCTGTTGTATTTCTTTCATGGAAGTCGCTAAATTAAGGAGATGTTCTGCCAAATTATTGTTTAAATTGTTTAAAACAAGTTTGGTTTGTCAGAAAATAATAATTGTATGCAGCATGAGCTTCTAATTATAGGGGATATTCTGCCAAATTTTTCTAGAAACTTAAATAATTTCTGTTGTTCGTTGAATTCTAGGGTGTGTGTTTCGATATGATTCCAAGTCATCATCTGTAGATGTATGATAAGGATAATGATGGACCGGGGGTGTCTAAAACCTGAATTTTTTGAGGGGATTGATGCATTTGTCGTGCATGTTTTCAACATAGAGCTGTTTATATTTGAAGGGGTTTCTAGGTGTCTATGTCAAAAGTGTTGACTGACTAAGTGGTTAGGATCTGCAGACATAACACTTCACTTCTATCGTAATGGGTTCAAGGATGGGTATTGGGTGCGGACAGAATACGGAGAAGTGGACGAGCAGAAAATTAACCGGTCTGCCTTTAATTTGAATAGGTCCGATTGTCAATCAACGAGAGTTCTGGTGGTGAGAGACCTAAACATCGATGAAATGACTTGGGAGGCTAAACAAGAGAGATACAACGAGATGGTGTGTGATTCAATAGATGAGAGGAAATTGGAAGAGCCTGAAGAAGAGACTAACCCAGAAGCGAAGAGGTTTTATCATCTGTTAGAAGCTATTGCGAAACCTTTGTACGATGGATCCGTTCATTCGGAGTTGTCTACGTGTGTTAGAATGATGAGTATTAAGTCGGAGTCAAATCATACCCAAAAGTCTTTTGATAAGTGGGCCACCCTTTACAACGAACAAGTACCTATAGGGTCATCTAGCATCCCCCGAAACCACTACGAAGCAAAGAAGCTAGTTTGAAAATTGGCTCTAAATGTAGTGAAAATTGATTTCCCGTTTGTATGGAGTATATACAAAGGCATTTTGGCTGACAAATGGCAACAAGAATTCGTGGTTTGATTGCCATCGAAGATTTCTCGACATAGATCATACCATTTGCCTTATCTGGGTTCATGCAAGTCTAGTTAGGTGGTTATGGTTAAGACTAAGCCAAGAGGTTGTATCATGTCTGATGATATGATAGAGGGTCAATAACCTTACCAGATTGACAATCCAACTCCTTCAAAAATGGTGCTTGATACTGGTGGGCCGGTCTCCCTTAGATCTGCTGATATGAATGATGACATCATTGACCTTGGACTAGATGCTGACGCACTTCTACCAGAGAACGATGATCTTCAAGAAGAAGACAGGGTCGATGACGATAAAGAAGAGGAAGACGAGTTCGATGATAATCAAGAAACTACATCGGAAGAGGAGGATAGTGAACCAGAGGAAGAAGATGATGAATCCGAGTGTTAATATAAACATAGTTTTGTGATATGTATTTCTTTAAGAAATAATAAGTATCTATAATATATGTTTTAGTGAATATAAACATAGTTCTGTGAATGTAATATAGTTAGCATTATTTAGATATTTCAGTTACTATCATTTGGTATTTATAATTTAAATTTTTTGTACTTCACATCAGGTTTGAAGCATTATTTCAATTGTTAATTATCAAGGTACACTAGAAATGGACGTAAAACGATAATTTAAAAAATAAAATAAAAATGCTACTATCGGAATTACCGTCGGACTATTCCGATGGTAACCTTATTTTTTAAAAAAATTTATATAACATTTCTCGCGATATTATTGTCGGATAAATCCGTCGGTAATATGGCAGGAAAACGAACAAAGTGGCACCAAAATGTTACTGTCAGATTATACCGACGGTAACATGACCACGATATATTTTTGTATTCTCTAAATTCTGTCAGAAAATTCGACAGTAACTACTGTCAGACCAGAAAAATCTAACAAGAAATATTTACCGACGAGGTTTATACCAGCTGATATTTTCTGAAAGTAAATCTAACGGTATTCAACGTTTTTCTTGTAGTGTTATTTTACAATGGATATATAATTCTATATAATTATTCAACTAAAATGTAATATAAATTAAAATATAGTTTATTATTAAAAAAAAATTGAATTTCTTTATTAAAAAAATATAGATTTTTTATATTAGAGTTGTACTGTACAAAGCTACATCTTTATTTGTTTTTTATTTTTTTCAAATTTATCTTAGTTGTCATACTTTGTGTTCTCACGTGGTGTTCTTTAGTTTGTAAATAATTAAAGGAAAAGTTAGAAAAAAATGAATGAGAATGAAAAACACAAAAAATATAATGTAAAATTATGAATTAAGTTTATAATTATGATATATTTGAATGTACTTGGTGAGGAGATGTTCCAAATTTAAACCTACTTAGAAGAATATTTGACAATTGGTATGAGAGATTAAGAAATAAATAGTAGTAAGAATCTTATGTTGCATGTATAAATAGAGCAAATAGGATAATAGTAAGGGGTCTTAAGATGTATAAGTTGTAGAATTTAAATATTTGTAATTAAATTTTTTTATAATTATTATTATGACATTTTTAATGTATGTTTATTGCATTATATTTAATTTGTACTTTATATTTTAAATGAATAATAATAAATAAGATATTTTTCTTTTTAACTTTTTTAAAATTTTTTATTAAAGGATGATTGGTTGATTCTTATCTTTTGCCAAAACATTAGAACTATTTACGTGACATCATTAGCAAAGAAAAGACAGTTTAAACTCATTGCGAAAAAGGTTGATATCAACTTTTATATGTTATAAAATAGATAGATAAACAGAAAGATAGATGGTTCGATTGAGAAAATTATTGATAATAGTTTTTAAAATTCATAATATGAACCATTAGTTCAATGTATAACTGCGAGATTATGACATTATTCATCACATCATTTGATGCTCAAGAGGATGAGACTAATTGGGCATTGGACAACAATTTTACATACTTGAGGTTTGAGTGCTCCCTGAATTATAGGAATGGAGATACTCTAATAAAGATTCAAAGAATGAAGAGCTATAGACGAAGGAAAAGATAACATGTTTCTTTTTTTTTTTGATACCACAAGATCTATGTATCATATGAATATGTTTGTGAGCACTCACCTTATATGAAAACTATTGCTTTACCTGTGCATTGTTGGAGACCAACACATAAACTGATCACATTGTCGTTGCGCTGGTTAAGAAATTAATTTATAGTAAGCTAGCACCCCTCCTCCCTCTCCCAACAACATATTCTTTCATCAGCTCTATGTGTCTTTCTATTTTTAATATTTTTTCACTCGAGGCTTTAGGATAAAACATTTTGTGTCGATTTAGATGAGAGTCTCATTTTCTTAAAATCAATTTCCTCCCTTGTAGTTTTTCTTATTTTATGACGAAAAAAATGTGCAAAGATTATTAATCCTATAAGCCTATACTTTTTTATAATGTAATTGATACGATATATATGCAACTGTACGTTAAATACATTATCAGAATAAGAAAGAACTTTTTTAAGAGAAATCCACTCAAATTAAATTGACCTATATATAAATTTGTTACCAAAAGTGTAAAGTTTTTGTGATCCCAAAATCTATGCCATTTTTGTCTTCTTACTCCTCCTACTTGTAGCTAGTTCTTGGGCGAATCATATATCAGTGGAGATTTGACAAACATTGTATTATGTTTTAAGAAATTTATTATATGCACAAAGAGGATATTAATGGATTATATATTGGGCTAGAGAGTAACGAACTGATTACTCTAATTGAGTTTTTAATTAGAACTAATCGGAATACATGACATATAATTCTCTTAGCTTTGGACAATTAAGGTTTTTGTGGCCATAAACTAGAATTAAACTTAACCCTCTAATCGGAATCAGGTGACCAAGACATTAGCGGTTGATGAAGGTTAGAGGAGACTAAATCACTAAGAAATTAGGGTTTATTCAATTACAGTTTGCCATGAAATGAATCTTGCATGATTAAAATAGTTGGTAAGAAAAATTAATCCGAAAAAGTAAACATCTTCGATATCTTAACAGCTTTCTCTTATTGATTTCTTACCAAGTCGCTTATTTGCTTTCTTTACTCTTGAATTATTGTTTAATGCGATTTCAAATTACCAAACAAAATTTTTTGCCTGCCTAACCAAACCAATCATTCGACCATTGTTGCTTACTCCATCAATCCTCGTGGGATCGACCCTCACTCACCTGAGGTATTACTTGGACGATCCGGTGCACTTTGCCGGTACAGTTGTGGACATTCCAAAAATTCGCACCAGGCACCGCATGCGTACGCAGAAGCTCAATTTTAACCCATGTGTATGTGAGTTTTTAACACACGATGCAAGGATTCCATTCTATTTTGGATACTCGCGTATGCGGATAGGGTGTCGCGTACGCGACCACCCTTTTTGAATCATGTGCGTATGTGGGGCAGAGGTTCGCGTACGCGAGACCCCTATTTTGTTGAAAATTACTTTTTCTTCATTTTTAAGAGTTCTCTAGCTTTCTAAACTTCTTTAACTACTAGTTAAGACCCTTAGCTAGTAATTTAGACTCTAATACTAGTAAAGATGAGTTAGTTTATTTGAATTGGTAATTTTCCATTTTGAGTTTAGAAGACGGAGCCTTAGGTTTCTAAAGTTCTAAGGACAGGCTAGTTGTGTATTGTGACAGAGTACAATATTGATGACGAATTTGAGGACTTGAGAACTATTGATGGTTAAGAAAAGTTTAGAACTCGGAGTTGAATGAGGTATTTGTTGAGTACTGAGAGCGATCAATGAGAACTATTGTTGTATACTGTTTTATGCTGAGACAGTTAAGTCGCCATGCGTTTGACAAGGACGGTGGTTAATCTCTCTTGTTGAGGTCGTGGCGGTAGCGTAAGGAAGGTGGTTAATCCCGCTTACGTTGAGATGTGAGGTCTGAGGCTGAGTATCCCGCTCGCATCCCGTAAGAGTGTGCTAGGGCACTATATCTCAGGGGCCATATTTATATACGTGACTTGAAGGCAACATCTAGAGGGGATGTGTCAGGTTGGCAGTTGAACCGACAAGTGATATCACTGTCAATAGGACAGCCATTCATCATGTGCATTTTCTATGTGTTTGCTTGCTTTGTATACTTGCATCCTATGCCTAACTGTATAACATGCTTAATTACTTCTTGATTTACTTGCTATCATGAATATTACTTGTGTATTACTTGGATGTAATTACTTGTGTTTTCTACTGGGACTGAGGAGGTTCGGTTGGTGGTGGCGATGGGATCGCATGGAGGTTAGACCGGTGAAGGCTGTGAGATAGAAGTGTTATTGTTAGTTTAGAAATCCCCTAAGATATATAACCCATTTAAAGACTTTATTAAATTGTTTTATAAGCTTGAATCTTATGCTTGATGTGAAGTTCTAGGATTGCCTTTGGCGTCCCGAAACCGTATATCTTACATTACTGAGCATTGTTACCATAATGAGAACCTCCGGTTCTCAAACCATATGTTGTTGTTTTTTAGATGCAGGTCGTAACCCACCTCAGTGAGTTACGAGATGGTGATGGAGCAGAGGATCTTTTATTATCCCTTGTATTTTGGCTATTCTATTGTAGTACTCTCTCTTTTATATCTTAGATCCAATGGTATTTTGCAACACTAAATTCGACGATAAATCCGATATTACTCCACGTTTTTCTTGTAATGGAACAAAACATCTTAAGTCGAACTTCAGTTGATTTTGAATAATGTTATGTTGATTTTGAATCTGCCCTATGCTACTTTTGCAGGAAAGATAGTGCTTTAATTTTTTTTTTATTTATCATTTTTTTTTTGTTTATGAGCAAGACTACAATATCAGAAACTGTGTTTTAGTTTATGAGTCTATTTAACTTGCCACTTTCAACAGTCTTATGGATTTACTTCTTTTACTTATCATTATGTTTTGATGTTACCATCTTAGTTTCCATTTGGAAATTAGCACATATATGGTCTAATGTGCATTTTTCCTCCTCCTCCTTCTTAGGCATTGTACAAGGAAAAAAAAATTTGAGTTCATTAAAAATTTTTATGTATTCTTCACACAACAATATGCAGTTTTATTCTTATATCTAAAGTGGTGGTTATTTTTTTTCTTATTTATTTATTTTTTCTGCTGAATGGTTGTAATTTTGCCTCTATTATGCTTAATGGTTAACGCATGTAAAGCTATGCTTCCAACGTAGGATGGATTTCAATATTACGATCATTTTTTTTTCTGCTTATAGATTCACATTGGATTCTGCATCTTAGCTGCAGTTGCTCCTCCTATAATATTCAAAGAAAAATCCCTGACGTATGTTTACATGTGTATACTCTTCATTTAACATCATTATGCCTATATTGCATTTTTTTATGTTTTCAAGAGCCTAGTGTTACTCTGAGATTATGTTTAAAATACTTCGTTGCCTTTATGCTTGTGATGATAACGGATCTAATTCTTCACTAAATCTGCTTCACCCAAAGGTTTGCACCTCCAATTATCTAACTAATAAGTTACAATTACGCCTATTACAACTCTACTATTTTATGCAGAAACTATACTATGCTGCATTAATCATTAATTACTTTCTTTTTATCGTTTAATAATAAATAAATTAACGTTAAAGATAGATTTAAAGGTATGAAAAAGCTAAGGTCTAACAGATTTTTTTTCTTTTTATTTTTTAAAATTTGAAGATTAATAGAATTTAGTAATTAAAAATTGAATATCGATCCAACCTTACAAAATAATGTGATTAGTAATTAGAGACATCAAAATGCTGTAATTAATTTTAAAAGCTATACTTTTATAAATGTATGTTTGATCATTTTTATATTTTGTTAAATTATAATTATATATAAATAATGTAATTAGTAATTAGAGACAATAAAAATGATATAATTAGTTTTAAAAGTAATACTTTTTATATATCTATATTTGATGATTTTTTATATTTTGTTAAATTATAATTATATATAAAAATCAGGGTTTAAGAATAAAAGTAAAATTTAGTAAAAAATAGGTAAATAAAAAATTAGCATTCGCAATCGATTTAGCCACTAAAAAGCCTAGTCGTTATCAGCAAGGAAAAATTTGGTCACTAATGGTTGGTTGCTAATTAGCGACCGATTACCTCAACAATCGATTTAGGGACAGAAATTTCGGTCACCATTTAGCGACCAATTTTGTTTGGTGAAGGTTTGGTAGTCTTGGTTGAAAATCGGTCACTAAATCAGTCGCTAATGATTAGCGATCAACACCGGTCGTTGTTTTAAATTTCGGGACCAAGATTTTGGCGACTACTAGAATCAATCGTTAAGTCGGTCGCTATACTGATAATTTCTTGTAGTGGTAGCCCGGCCCTCACCTCAACATTAACTGCGATGTCGTCATCACTACCACCTTCTCCTTGTTGCCCTCCTAAATTCTCAATACCACAATTCTATCTTTCCTGTAACACCTTACTATACAAAACTTTACGCTTAAGCCGTAAAGTAGAGGTGGTGTGGTATTACGACCTCTAAAACAAAATATATACACAATAGTATCTGAAAAAGAGAAATATACGAGGAGCCTTGGAAAATAGATAAAACAAAATCGCAAAATAAAAAGCGCATCGCTCAGAAAACGAGATTACTTGCGTGCTAAGAAACCTAGAGATCATAGGTGTAATTAAGTAGAAAACGGGAATGGAGGGACAAAAGTACAGAATAACAAGCTCCTAACTCAGCCTGCGAAGTTAAGGCTAACCGGAGAATATTTACATACATATACATATCTCGAAAATCCAAAATACATAACTGAAAACTTAACTCTCCTCAACCCTCTAGGAGGGACAAAATAAACCAGTTTCTTGGAGAGAAAGTTAAGTACATATATATATATAAAGTTGCACATCAAAATAAACCCAAAGACTACTACGCTTCAGAAGTCCAGACGCCTAGTGAGGTGCCTCTCAACCTGCATCTGAAAACAACAACACAGTATGGGCTGAGAACCAGAGGTTCTCAGCATGGTAAAGGTGCCACGCATATAATATATAAGGTCCTGGGAATGCCAGAGGCAATCCTAGAACGCCGATACTCAGATTAAAAAGCCTTAAAATATTAAACAGAAACCATAAAAGGCGTGGCTTTCTAGAAATATCCAAGCCTAACATAACTTAACCTTAATCCTATTTTCTTTCGCCTTTCCTCTGTACCTCCATCTCCAATGTAATACCACACACAGTTAAACAAATAAAATCAAACACAAGAAGAGTACAAGTACTGCAGATAACAATTATACAATTAGCATAGCATATACATTTAAGAATAATCAATTAATGCACAAACAAGTAATTCAGGTAATATGCATATGGTGCATGCCTATCCTATGGCTGATGAGTCTCATTTGTCAGTTATTAAGCCAACCCGACAAGTCTAGTTTGCTAAACCTTTGGACTATCCCCCGACGCGCATCCCCAAGAGTCTATGCATAGCTTTTTCTCATATTATAAATTGCTCAATGGGGGTCAACCTTCCCGGGAATTTAGAGTGCCCGGTCACATCTTACGTCGCAGGGTCAACAGAGTATCGAGTCTCAACCTGAAACATGTGGCTGCAAGTCACGGTACTTTACCTAGAGAAACCCGTATCTCAGATAATTTAAATGTGTAAGCCTCATACACTTCATAGTATTTATAGAAATCAATTATTCAAGCCTTAGCATCTTCAATCATTCATGCATGCATCTCCTTTTTACATGATTTCATCATTTTAACATTTACTTCACCCTCAAGTAGGGACGGATGCATATATATACTTGTGGGGTCAATTGTCCCCACTACAATTTAAAAAAATTTTGAGTAGTATATGATAATAATATTTATTTGCTCCCACTAAATTATTGAATTTGACCCCACAACAATTTTTTATTCAATTTTTGGTACTTCATACTCAATTTAAAAATTTCATATTAGATGTCATTAGAATGATCAATTCTCAATTTAAATGAAATTTGTGTTTTTTTAGAAATCGATTCGAAAGAGTATTCTTTATCTTTTTTATATTAGTTTTAATTTTTTTCTATAACAATTGCATTAATCGAAAGAACTTTTTCAACTATGAATCTCAATAAGAATTGGCTTCTAATTGTATGAGAAGTAAATTTCTAAATAAGTATTTACTTATATATATGTAAGAATAATACTACACATCCAAGTCTTTTCATGAACTAAGTCTAACCAAGTTAAACAATAATATTTAAAATAATATTAGTAATAACTGATTTTTGTTATCTTAGACTAACTTGGGTGGACTTGGTTAACAAAAGAACATGAATATGTAGCATTATCTTATATAAAAAGACAGATATTTCAATTGTATTGTTAAGAAAAAAGATTACTAAATTTTTTTAAAATACGAAACCTAAATAATAAAATTCTAAGTTATATGTTATTATTTAAATTATTATTTTAGTGTTTTAATTTGTAAATTAGATATTTTAAAAACTAACCATATTATATGTACATAAAAAATAACTACCTGTATATATATATATATTGAAATAAAAAATATACATTAAAAATAAATTAAATAATATATATATATTTATATATAAATACATAATGATTAATAAATAATTTGATAACTAATTTTTATATACATATAATATTTTTATTATAAAAATTATTATATATATATATATATATTTTTTGCCCTCACTATCAAAATTTTCTAGATCCGTCACTGCCCTCAAGTTATCTTAATTTACTAACTTCACCTCATTACTAAGCTTCCTAACCAAGTTTAGAACTAACAATAGGAAAATAGAGGTTTAGAAGTTTGAAATTCAATTTAAAACTCAAAATCTAGTTTTCTGCAGAAAGTAGGGTCATGCGTACGCATGGGTAAGGTTTAAGCCAAGACACGTATGCATTCCCTGATTACGCATATGCATTAGCGCCAGGCAGTAGCGCATGGTCGCGCATGAAGATCTTGCGTACGCATAAACCTCAAGTCACGCGCACGCGTAGGCCACGCGTACGCGTGGGGGTGTAAATTTTAGCCCATTACGTGTACGCATAGGCTCGTTCGCGCACGCATGCGCAAGAGGCAGTAGCTACCATCCGTGAATGAGGATTATGTGTACGCGAAAGTCTCATGTTACACGTACGCGGTACGTTTTTCCAAAAACTTTTACCAAGTCTGAAATCTGTAGATTTGCCATTTTAAATCCTAAACTTCCGATGCACATAACTTTTTCGTTTAAAATTATTTTTCCTCCGTTCTTCGAACGGCGTAAACTTCACGGACCTAATTTTCATACAAAATAAGTTTGAAACTATTTGGGGGTCCGAAAGCCAAGTTATGGGTCGCCGAAGTTTGGCCAAAAACTAAATTTCACAAAAGACC
The DNA here is from genome assembly GCF_003086295.3 of Arachis hypogaea. Taxonomy (NCBI): domain Eukaryota; kingdom Viridiplantae; phylum Streptophyta; class Magnoliopsida; order Fabales; family Fabaceae; genus Arachis; species Arachis hypogaea. The sequence goes on along the minus strand of NC_092039.1, from coordinate 79,562,662 downwards.
TCAAAACCTCATTTTCTTTTTAAAACTCTATCCAACCCAGCTCATCAAATCTATAATCATCAATATAACACACTTTTGACAATATCACAATAATCTCTACAATCCTACCATTTCTCAATTCAATAACATCTGACTTCAACCTAAACTTCACAAGTTTATCATCAAATATCAACAAACCAACCCATGTTTATTTACATCATGCCATAATCACAAGCTCTTCAAACATCATCACATCATCATTCATCATTCCAATACTAACAAAACCAAAGGAACACCACACATACTCAAACCATATCATTGTTACTAATCATCCAATACACATAATCATTCCAGCTTATCATATGGTTCTCTAGCCTAAGTTTTCACACGACATTATATATTATACACGTGAAACCTAAACCATACCTTAGCCGATTTCAATGTATTAACCAAGGCAATCCACAAGGGAAAAGGGCAAGATTTCAATCACCAAGATTCAACTCTAACTCCACCAAGCTCTCAAATCAAGCTTCCAATGATTCTAAGGTCTTCATATCATGCATTCATACACCTAACACATATATATACATACATATACCCAACCATTCAATATAAAACATAATCCAAACAATAAATAACTAGGGTTTAGGACTCTCACCGTGCCCACGAACTAAATATGTCAAGCTCCACAAGCTAAATTGAACCTAGAGTACCAAATTAAACAAAATCTCAACATGGGTTCACTTTAATTTCGAAAATTGAGGAGTAGAGAGGCTGGGGTAGTTTGAAGCTTACCTATGAAATTGATTTGATAAAATCGTAGAGCTCGATGCGGTGGACGCGTGGCCACAAACGGTACGGCGATCGGAGCTCGAATGAAGGAGTTATAGTGGATTAAGGTTGTGGTGTGGGTTTGGAAGCTCTCCCCCCCCCTTGGCTATTCAGCGTTGGTTTTTGCGGAAATGGGGAAGAAGATGGGCTTCTGCCCTTTTAAGTGATGGGTTCGGTTGGGCCCACGGGCTGGTTTGGGTCCAGTTCAACCGGTTCGCCCCTTCGGTCCAATTTCAGGCCAAATTTTTTGAAATTAGTATCAAAATTTTCGTTTTAAAGAGCTCTATCCTATTTTAATATAAGATTTTCATTTCTAATTTTTCTTATTAAAATTTAATTTATTGACTGATTATTTACTAATTTTAGTGGGGTTTAAATTTCCACCGTCACTAACACCTTCTGCCTCTTCATCTCCAACTGCAATCGCACAACCCCACCATCACCAGCATCTTATCATTCAACAACAACAAATTGCAATAACATTCAATCTTATGTTTTATTTTTTTAAAGAAAAAATGTAGAGAGAAAGAAATAGACCAGGTGGTGCACGAAATTGTGATTCACACTTTTCACAACTCCAGTGCCACTAACCAGCAAGTGCACTGGGTCGTCCAAGTAATACCTTACGTGAGTAAGGGTTGATCCCACGGAGATTGTCGGCTTGAAGCAATCTATGGTTATCTTGTAAGCCTTAGTCAGGAGATTAATAATGAAAAGAGTTTTGTTTGTAAAAAGTAAAAGAACATGAAATGAATAATACTTGTATGCAGTAATGGAGAACAGGTTGAGGTTTTGGAGATGCTCTGTCTTCTGAATCTTTGCTTTCCTACTGTTGTCTTCTTCACACACGCAAGGCTCCTTCCATGGCAAGCTGTATGTTGGTGGATCACCGTTGTCAATGACTACCATCCATCCTCTCAGTGAAAATGGTCCAACTACGGGTTCCGTAGGGCTAATCATCTGTTGGTTCTCACTCGTACTGGAATAGGATCCATCGATCCTTTTGCACACTGTCACTGCGCCCAATATTTGTGAGTTTGAAGCTCGTCACAGTCACCCCTTCCAGATCCTACTCGGAATACCATAGACAAGGTTTAAACTTTCTGGATCTCAAGAGTGCTGCCAATCGAAGACTCTGGTTTCACGGATTTGAACACTCTATTGTCAGGAGAGGCAATCAAACTCGTGAACCAGGAACCCAAGAGATACACACTCAATCTAAGGTAGAACGGAAGTGGTTGTCAGGCACGCGTTCATAAGTTGAGAATGGTGATGAGTGTCACGGATCATCACATTCATCATGTTGAAGTGCGAATGAATATCTTAGAATAGAAACAAGCGTGATTGAATAGAAAACAGAAATAATTACATTGATCCATCGAGACATAGCAGAGCTCCTCACCCCAACCATGGGGTTTAGAGACTCATGTCATAGAAGATACAAATTCAAATGTAAAATATCGTGAGGTATAAAATGAATCTCTAAAAGTAGTTTTTATACTAAACTAGTAACCTAGGTTTAAAGAAAATGGGTAAACTAAGATAGATTGTGCATAAATCCACTTTCGGGGCCCACTTGGTGTGTGTTTAGGCTGAGCATTGAAGCTTTCACGTGCATAGGCTATTCCTGGCATTAAACGCCAGCTTTAGTGCCAGTTTGGGCGTTTAACTCCAACTTTTATGCCAGTTCTGGCGTTTGACGCCAGAAAATGGTAAAAAAGCTAGCGTTTAAACGCCAGTTTGCACTATCAAATCTCAGGCAAAGTATAGACTATTATACATTGTTGGAAAGCTCAAGATGTCTACTTTCTAACACAATTGAGAGCGCGCCAATTGGGCTTCTGTATCTCCAAAAAATCCATTTCGCGTGCAGGAGGGTTAGAATCCAACAGCATCTGCATTCCTTTTTCAGCCTCTGAATCAGATTTTTGCTCAGGTCCCTCAATTTCAGCCAGAAAATACCTGAAATCACAGAAAAACACACAAACTCATAGTAAAGTCTAAAAATGTAATTTTTTCATAAAAATTAATAAAAATATACTAAAAAGTAACTAAAGCATACTAAAAACTACATGAAAATACCACCAAAAAAGCGTATAAAATATCCGCTCATCACCAGGCAAAGAAAAAAGAAAAAAGAGGGTAAGGAAGAGGGTTGTGTGGTGGGCCAAGAGTTGGAAACAAGAACTGATATGGAGAAGGAAGAGGGCGATTGTTGTGGAATATGAAGGTGATGATGATGACGTTGGTGCTGAGTTGTAGGAGAAAAGGGGTGCAACTTACTCAAATATCAGAGCCATACATGGACCCATGGTGTGGCTTTGATTTCGAAAAAGTGAGAGAGGAGAATGGCTTTGAGTTGGAGTTGGGGGAGCTGCAGGGTGGTGAAGGGTTGTCGGAGTTGAAGATTTACATATAGCGAGAGAGCAAGAGAGTAATGTGATGATGACGGGTGAGAAAACGGTAACTTAGTCTCTTCTTCCATCGCATCCCTCTCTCTCTCTTCATTCTCTGTATTTTCAACTACGACAATGACAAAGTCCTCCTCCATTGAGAGATCCATGACCAACTTTGAAGATCCAACCTTAATGAACCCGAAGTGCAACATTAAGTCAAGCTCTTAAATCTCTTGAGATGGCAACTTTGGATGCAGGCACAGAAAAGCTATAAGAGCTTCAGCTTCATGTGATAGATTTGGTAAGGCGAGTCGCCGCTGCTTTTGCCGTGAGGAGGCTGGCGAGGGAAGACACTAAGGTTAGAATGAAGCACAAAATGCTTGGAGCAATTTTCCAACCCAGTTTTGTCGTTGTATTACCTCCACCTTTTTCAGTTCAAGTCCTAACAAATCTACTACCTCACTATCATGGTCTCCCTCCGACATTCAAATTTTTATTTAATTTGAAACTATTTTTGTTTTTATTGTTATTCTTGTTATTATATTTGCTTTTAAATTTGAATATAAAAGTATTTTTGTTTTTATTGTTGTTATTAAATCTTCTTCTGAATTGAATGTTGTATTTAGAGAGAGAGAAAGAAAGGGTAATTTGGAATTTTAGCATTTGGATAGCTTTGTCATATTTAATTATAACCAATTTGAGTTGGTCAAATAGTCAACTCACTTATCCGTTTAAGAGAGTTTGAATTTTATATTGATATGAAGCAACTCATTAGCAGGACAAATCTTTAAATAAAATTTAGATCTATGATAAATTAACCTTTGACTTATCAAAACTAATAAGAGATAATGTGAAAAATCTAAAATTCATATTTAATTGTGAAGATTCTGAAAACAATAATTTGATCTATTTCATTTTGATCTTTCTGCGGACACAATTAGTTATAGTTACATTGCATAACTTTAAGAAAACAAAAATCTTGAATACACATTTAAAATAAAATACATCACATATATTTATACAAAAATATATAATAATTAATTTAATTACTAATTTTTTGTATGCACGTTTTTTTTTATTTTCAATTTAGTTGAGATTTAGCACACAAACTTCCTAAGAGCATTAAGGTGATATATTTTTAAATGCCTTCTATACTAAAATACAAAGTTCGTAAGACAGTGCAACGTTTTTCAAAATGGAAATAAGCAACGACACTAGTTATAATGATTTTAATAGAATTCAGAAGTATTATTATGACGAATGTTAATGCATTTAACAAAATTAAGGAGTGCAATGCTTCTTGCTATTAAAGTAAAAGAAAAAAAAAAAAATAAAACATTCTAAATTTTTTAAATTTTAAATATAAATTATTGATTTAAAATATAATAAATATAGTTAACATTTATTTATTAATAAAGAATACATCATTTCTTAATAAAAAAACGATTAAGGATAAATTTTATAATATTGATGGTAACAAAGCGTGTGGCTATCCAAACTTATCAAAAATTTATGTAATTTATTTTTGGAAAAACAGTCATATGTGTCTATGAATTTTACGATAAAAGTATTCATTAAATAAAGAAATTAATATTGTACCCATAAAAAATAAATTTTTGTGTGATAAAAATACGCAAATCTTAATTTTTTATTAGATTTTCAATAAAATTTTTAAATTATTCTAACCATTTATTTTTAACTTCAATTTTACCACCGTCTCTTTTAAAAAGGTGGGATAATTTAAAATTTTCATTAAAAAATTAATAAAAAATTAGAATTTTAGTATTTTTATCACACAAATGACAAAACTCATCTTTTATGGGTACAACTTTAGTTTCTTTGTTTAAGAAAATGGTTGGTTTTTCTCTATTTTTAAACCTGATAACATTTAGTTTACATTACATTAATTAAAAATCCCGAAATCAAGAATTGATTAGCATTGTTAAAACTACATAAACTTAACTTTTACCCTCAATGGTTGGGGGGCAAAAAGGAAAAAATTGCACACGTTCTTCATTTCAGTTTTACAAACTATTCAAGTCTTCATTATTATTTGGTAATTACTAAACTCAACATTATATTATGACCTTTTCTCACCACTCTTCAACTTCATAAAATGCTTGTGCTAAGAGTAACAAATTCTCTCAATTGTCCTAGTCTTGAATTCAATTATTGCCGTTGCATGTGATTCTCGTTATTATTTCATCCCACAATCACCATCTAACACAATTATGGTTTAAGTAAAAAAGATTAGTGGGAACACATTATGCACATAATAAAATGGAGGCAAAAATATGGACAAGAAAAAATTTCTGTGGCCCCTGTTGAAGCTTTACAAAATTCATAAAAGAAATGAATGAATCGGGGGCTTCAACATGGCAACAAATTAAACGCATTCTAATTACAATGAAAAAGCTTACACAAAACCAAGGCTCTACTTAACAACTCCACAAATTTTAACCAAAAATCTAACCGAACGTTGTGGCTTTTCCAACAACGATCAACCTCTTTGGTCATTGAGAATCAGCAATGAGGAGTGCATTGCCGTCTTCTATGGTGGTCTTGCCGTTTGCCGGAGATCTAAGCCTCTGATTCTGAAGAAAGCCAAGAGAGAAAGAGAAACAAGCGCATTATGTCGCGATCATAAACAAGAAAGCAGATTGGTTAGTATTATTCTTTCATCTTAATTCTTACCCTATCTGATGAAGGGTCTACTAGAGCACTCATGCTCAACTTGTGGCTCTCTTCTTTTGACCAGCTATCTTTGTCTTTGGTGCTCAATGGTAGCATGGTCATGGCCATTCTATCTGGCAATTCTGCAACAATAATAATAATAACTTGGTCAGGACCAACACTAAATTCATTTTGTTTTGAGAGTAAGACATCTTGTAATTAGAACACAAATACGAAGATAATGAGACGCTGACAGTACAAAAATTTTCATCTATACTGTTCTCACTTTTTGCCAGGACAAAATTTTTTGTCTATGTACTTAATTCAACTACCTTATATATTTCTATCTCGCTATTTTTATATTTGTATCAAGAGACAGCATAATTTTTTTTTATCTCTGTATTTATTTTAACTACCTTATAGATTTATATCTCGCCGTATCTATATTTGTGTCCAGAGACAGCACAATTTTTTTCTCTACTTATTCCAACTACTTTACAGATTTCACAATATTTTTTTTATTTATAATGTACAAACAAATGAATGAACATAGATTACCAAAATGTAAGTGTTCAACAAACATGTAATATTTTAACAATTATTATGTACAAATGCACTAACCTGGCAATTTCTTCTCAACAAAAAATACAACCAAATTAACCGTGTACCTGCAAGGAATCAAGAAAGCATTAACTAACAAGAAGGACATGGATCAGAATCAGTTCAGGTAGAAGTCGAAAAAGGCTCCTCACCAGGCAACAACTACATCGACCGAGTAATGTTTGCGCGATGCAATGATCAAAAGACTCTGGATTACCGCAAGAACCCACCCTAGCTGCTTAATAAACCTGTGGAGGTTCCCAAAAATCACAATTAAGTCATCATTCAAAACTTATAACATAACACAACACGATCTGATAGAAATTTGTTGTACCTGTTTGTGCCATATCTGTAATATGTGATAACCGAGACAAGAGTGAAGATCATGTGTGATGAAAATATCAAGTCTCCACAGCCATGTACCAAACCATCAGGAACTGCGCAGTGACAAAATCAAATCAGAACTAAATCAAAACAATCGCGAGATGGCATTAAAGCTAAACAAATTCAATGCAATAATACTATACTAACAATTAATTGTTATGATTTCTATTGCATCTTTTGGAGGAGGTAGCCTAGCAGAAGGAGATCCCTGTATCATAATAGAAAAACTCTTAAACTTAAAAGATTGTTTAAGAAAGAATGAACTCATACGCATAAAAGAAAACTGACAAACTTTTAATAGTGATTTGGATATACCTCGCGGCAATGGTAATTTGGACCAGGAAGCTGTGTAGAGTAAAATGTCACTACGCGAAGAGCTTGACAAACCTGCAGTAAAGAATTACATAGGAGCAAAAAAATAATCAGAAAGTTGCAATATATTACAAATTTACTCTCTTGCAAGTTCTTGAATACACTTCATTTTGATTTTGATTCTTAAAATACTCAAAATATTAAGCATTAAACTTAATTTTCGACCCCATCCAGTCAGATAAGGCTTAGTTGCACTATATTAAGCATTAAACATAACTTGCACAACTTAACAGGGAAAAGAACAAATCAAATAAAGGGACCACAGAAGTCTCTTCACATTTCTATTCTAAAGCTATTAGACAAATGCATGGAAGTATAACTTGTTTGTCAAATCATGGCATTGCTTTAATAATAGACGTTACAATTATTGTTGGTTAAGGACTGCATTTTTATGTTGAACACAATAATGAAATTATCTGTCATCATTGAATCTAAGCACTCATCTTTTTATCGTTGTAAAAATAAAAGTAATAATGTTAGGCAAAATGCTTCATTAAACAAATGAGAAGGAAAACACTTACAACTAAGTAAGCTAGAACCCTGCACCATAGTAGAACTGTGTAGATCTTTTTGTTCTTGAATATGAATGGGTGAAATGTCCACTGCAGAAGCATAAACCACATTAAAAAAAAAAATTGGAAGAAAAGAAAGAAAAAAAACTCATTTCTGTGTTTTAATTTTGACTGAGAAATTGAAATTGGACGAAATAAAATATACGAAAATTTAATTCAAACCTTAGAGACTAAAATAATATTTTACTCTTACATTTAAATACTTTTATCTTTTAATATACCTAATAAAGAATAGTGAAAATGGCATTGAATTTGAAATAAAAGGAATGTTTCCTATTTTAAAAAACAAACACTAATTAGTTTTGAATGTAACCATTTGTGTTGATAGAGAGAAGACTTACCAAGATAAAAGATACGAAGATAAAGGTAAACAACGTTTCACTAACATAAGCTCTCTCGAGGCCAAGTTCCTGTGACATCAGCAACACCAAATTAAAGTTCAAAAGGAATTCCAACTAGAATGGAATATTCAGTGTGCATATATATATATATATAGAGAGAGAGAGAGAGAGAGAGAGAGAGAGAGAGAGAGAGAGAGAGAGAGAGAGAGAGAGAGAGAGAGAGAGAGAGAGAGAGAGAGAGAGAGAGAGAGAGAGAGAGAGAGAGAGAGAGAGAAGAGTACTACAAACCGGAAGAAGGAAGAATCCAGTATCCTGTAATGTAGGACCGGGTCTATGTAAATAATGAACTCCATGTGCAGCCAAACCATGAAGGTACTGTGTAAAATAAAAATAAAAAAGCTCAATACATATTTAGTTTTAGACATCAAGTATTAAAAGAAAGTAATTGCGCATTTAAATTAGATTCTTTCTTATTTTTATTAAAAGAGAAATTCAAAACAGCTTGACAGATTCTTAAAGCAACTTTAGCGAATGAATTCCATTAAATTTTAAGAAGAAAATAATAATAAAATTATTGGAGTACATTAGTTGTGTGCCAATGATGAGCATTTCAAATGCGAGGGAACACAATTATGAAGAGAGGTTTCTGTTATTCAAATTTAAGGCAATTACGATTTCTACAATAACCGTAAATGACTTGGTTATTAAAGTAAGCACACCAATTGAAAAAGAAAAAAAAAGTTCACTCACACAAAAAAAAAAAACACGTTTTTTAGCGTTCAAGGAACGTTGCCAGACTCTCCACAACCACATGCGATAACTACTCCCACAAACTAAATTTTATTTTTCTTTAAAAAAGATGTATTTCATATTTTCATAATTCATGATACCTGACAGAAAATACCAGCGAGAAGGTACTTCCAATTATCGGCAAGGAGGATTCCCTCTGTAACTGCCTCCGCAGAAGCTCTCTTCCATAGCTACACATTATTCATACATTCAAAGACAACACTCATTACTTTCATTTTTTTTATCCATAATCAATAATAAAACATGATAACATAACAATAAGAACATGCTACAATAAGCATTGAGAACACCAAACCAACCAACCTACCTTGGAAGCCTCGCGACCAATGTAAAGCGACATTTTCATCCTTGTACTTGCTATGTAGCTTTTTTGTTTCCTCTGGCGTTGTTAATGATGATTACGATGTTGTGAGCACCACTTCAATATTCTATTCTTTCTTTCTTTCCTTCTTTTGTTTATATTCCCACCGCGAAGAAATGAGTATTATTCAAAAGAACACAGAGAGAAGAGGATTTGATTAAGACAAAAAAGTGAAGCCCAGAAAGATAAAAATGATAGAGAGAAGCCAGAAGACGATTCACAAAAGAAACCAAGTTCCCCCTTTCTCCGAAACCGATCAAAGGGGTAGCTTGGGCTTTTTGCTTTCTCTGTATTCTCTCTTTTCTCTTTATCTATCTCTCTGGGTATTTTTCTTTTCCTTTTCCTTTTTCTTCTTCTTCTTCTTCTTCTTCAATGCGTGAAATTCTAATTCTATTATTCTCTAGTCTATTCTCTTCGAGTTTTCTCGCCTCGCCTTGACTATAATGCAACGCGAGATGAACACGGAGAGAGATAGTTTTGAGAAGACGAAGAGAAACGAAACTATATATAAAAGCAACTTCCTTTTTTTGTTTTTTTCTATTTTATTGTTTATTAGGGGAAAAAAACAAAATACTAAAATAGAGGACTTTTTAGTTTTGGAGTTTGAATTGAAAAACGAAAAAACAGGGAAGGTGAGATTGTGGAGTGAGAAAGTGGGTGGTTTCTAGATTAGACATATATACTTTTCCTCCTTTGACCCTCCAAGTCGCAACCCTTTCTCTCTCCTTTTTCTTCTTCTTACTAAGAAACTCTCATTTATGGATAAAGACAACAATAGCCTTAATTGTATCTTTGTTTTCTATATATACTATTTTATTAAGGAAAAGTCTAGGAGACCAGCAGTTTTATTGAATGTTGGCCAGCATGTAACCAGCAGAGGAAGGTGAGCCATTGGATGAAATTTCACACCAATCTCACACCATCAAATCATTATTGATGGCTAGTTGATGGCTAACAATCACAAAAATTGCTGGCCTCCTAGCATTGCTCTTTTATTAAATACATAGTGTATTTTTCTTATAAATGTATATAAATAATTAAATACAAAGAAACAGTGATTTTAGCATGTTAATATATATTTTATATATATAACTGATTTTTTAATTTTTATGTGTGTATAATATAATAAAAAAATATTTTTTTTGAAAATTTATTAATTTTAAGGAAATGGCTTCAGTTTTAAAGAAAAATTTATGCATTAGCATTTGAACAATAATCACCGAAAGTTTTGATTTTAAATTTTGAAAATAACAATTTTTGTTGAATTACATATACATATAATGTAGAATATTTAACTAACTTAATTTATACAATACTATTAAAGATTAGAGATTGCATTAATTTAACCAAACTATCTAAAAAATGAGTCATTAATTGGATAGTTTTGTCAAAATAACCGTATGAAAAATTTGACGCGGATTGATTTAGTTCATATTTTTTAATTAAAATGTTATTTTTATCTTTTAAAGTCGTGAATAATAATAGTTTACTGAATAATTAACTCTTATCTTAACCTACTTTTTCATTTAATACTATCTATAATTGTACTAAAATCACATGCAACATCCCAAAAAAAATATAAAAGTAACGGACAAAAGAAATAAAACTAAATACACAAAATATTGAATTAGCTTAATAGAATGTCCAATGTGAATTTGCGATTGTTTCTATAGGGGTATTCCTCAAATATAATGCAAAGAGATGAGATGCAAAAACTATGTTTTGGTGCTCTTCTTTAAATATTGGAAATACAAAAGCAAAATAAAGCATAAACTACGAAGAGGTATTGATTGTTCTCATATCAAAGGAAAAAAAAAAGGAAGCATAAAGGTAGCGTTTGTTTTGAGGTATTGAGATAGAGATTGAGAGACTGATATTCAGTATTATGTTTGTTAGTTCAGAGACTGGTACTAAAATTTCAGTATTTCAGTATCTTCAAAACGTAAGAACACAGGGAATTGAAATTTTTAAAGATGGAGACTGAAACTTTAATAACATTTTATACCTAAAATACTTTTACTTCAATTAATTAATTCCAATTTTACTCTTTGTGCAAATTAAATTAGAGTTTCATTCTTATTTCAATTTTTATTCTCTATTTTGTACCAAACAGAATACTGAGATTTATTTCAATTCCTGTCTCTTAGTCTCTATCTCTCAATCTCAGACTTTTCATCTTTGTCTCTCCACCAAACCTTACCAAAGATTACTCGTGTTGCCACACACACACACATATATATATATATATATATATATATATATATTGGCGTGATCATTGTTGATTAAAAAATGTTCAATTAAAAATAGGTTCTGTTTGGTTAGATAATGTTCCTCGCTCAAAGGTTGTTAAAACAGGGAGAGACAGAAACACATACACAAGTTAAAAGTTAAAAATTATTAAATAATATGATAAATTTGATTAAATTATTATTTAATAATTTTTAATTATTAGTTTTACATAAAATTAACTTCAGTTGAATTTTTTATCAAAATGTAATTACATGTTTGACAATTACAATAAATAAAACAATATTTAAAAAAGTCTATTTTATCCTCAATATTAAAAAAAATAGTATTATTTTATCATCTTCATCATTTATCCTTTATCTTTTTTTCTCTATCTTATTACTTTTTTTAGAAAAAAAAAAACAAATTGCAGAACAAAAAACTAATTTATAATTCTATTTTTATAATCTAATAATAGATTCAAACAAAAAAATCAATGCAAACATATAATTTTAGGGGAAAAATAAAATTAAAAAACTGATGATGAGTGGAGAAAAAAAAATAGATTTACAGGTCAAATGAAAAAAAAATTGAAAAAAGAATTTAAATCTGCAAATCAAATAAGAGAAGAATGAAAAAACATCAGATTTGTAAAATAAAATAAAAAAAGAAAGTCATTATAACAATCCCACTAATAAAATATTACACTCAAGTCATGGTGCTATCGACAATAAACACATTACGTTGACTTATTTTGTATATCTCAAATATACAAAAGTCTTTGCTTTATTATCTTAGTGACTTTTTGTAATATCCTAACTAATGAATCTCATTATACTCCAGTTAAAACAAGTTATTAATGAGAGTATTACTATATATTCCTTAACTTGCAGCCCTACAATATAACTACTACTAATAATAATAATAATAAAAACAATATGCGTCTATATAAAATTTCTCTTATCATCAACATATGCATGTCATCGATTCAAAAGACGAATGACATTAATGAAAGAAAAACCAAAATCGACATGATCACAAGTAACATTTACACTTTGTTTTGATGCAAAAATGGAAAATAGATAGAAAGAAAATGGGTGAAAAAAAATAAAAGAAAAAAAATAGAAAAAAATTAATTTTTTTTGTGTTTGTTTAGATGAAGAAAAAATAAAAAAAATAAAAAAAAATTTTTGTTTGAATGAAAAAAAAAATAAGAAGAAAGAAAATCATACTTAAATAAAATTACATTAATATTCTTATTTATATTACATAAAAATTATAATATATTAATATAACAAAGGATAAATTTATAATATTATACTTATAAATTTTCCTCAGTTTTCTTGGCATAGATGAAGTGAAAAGTTAAACATAGATCCCACGTCAATTTTTTTCTTTTCGTCCAATTTTCTTTCACATCCAATCAAAGAAAAATTAAGTTTTTCATTCATTTTCATTCTTTCCATTTTCTTTCCTTTAATTTTCTTTTGTTTCAAACACAGTGTTAAGCAGCAAGAAAGAAAATCTTGAGTCTCCATATAAACAAATATTCTTCGTATACAAGTCATTTACATAAATAAATTTATACAAATTTTTTTAATTTAATTCACCTTGCACGTCATTATCTAACTAACTTTTCTATTAAAGCGTGAGTATATATAACTGCCTTTTTTAAAAGGATTTTATTTTCGTTTTCGAATTTTTCTTAACATTTTTGACATACGTTTTCTCTACGTTCTCTGCGTTTCTCTTTATTCATTCTCTGTGTTCTTTTTCTTTGTTTTTTACGATTTTCTTCGTTCTCTACATTTTTGAAATCAAACTCTGAAATCAGTTTTGAACAGTTATCTCATTGTTGAAGATAATAAATGATTTAAGTTCAGATGACCAATTGAACCAAAGCGAAGTGGATTATTGTTTTGAATCCAATCAAGTGGTTGAGTTGTGGTTCGATTCTAGTTAAGATTTTCGTTAGTAGTTTATAATTCTGTATGTGAAAAATATTGTTTTTATTTGTGAAAATTATTGTTTATCGTGAATTGAATGTAATGTAGGAGTTCTACATTAAAGAAAATATTTTTGTGTATTTGTAACAAATTTCGGTGTAAAATTAAGATATTTATGTGTATTGTTAAAAATTTTCGGTCTATTTGTACTGATAAGTTATACATAATTCAAAACTATTTTTCTTCCTCCTCCTTATCTTCTGCTACTTCTTCTTCTTTTTCATTATCATCATCGTCTTCTTTCTTTTTTCTTATTCATCTTTTTTTTGTTTTACCTTTTAAATTTCTTTTTGTTTTACTCTCTTAACAAGAACAAAAACAAAAAAATCAAATAAAAAATAAGAAGAAATACATAATGCTATAAAATTACTTGGAGAGGATGAACCTCCATTCATTCAACTAAAAGAAAAAAAAGAAATAAGAAAAAAAAGAAAAAAAATGCAACATTAAAAAAAATATTTTTGTATATTTGCAACAAATTTCGGTAAAAAACTAAGACATTTATGTGTATTGTTAAGAATTTTCGATGTATTTGTACTGATAAATTTTGTATAATTCAAAACTCTTCCTCTTCCTCATCTTCTGCTACTTCTTTTTCTTTATCATCATCACTATCTTCTTCTTCTTTTTCTTATTCATCTTTTCTTTCTTGTTTTACCCTTTCAAGTTTCTTTTTATTTTACTCTTTTAACAAGAATAAAAACAAAAAAATCAAACAAAGAAGAAGAAGAAGAAAGATATAATGCTGCAAAATTACTTAGAAGAAGATGAACTTATTTCATTCAACTAAAAGAAAGAAATGAATAATAAAAAAACAGCATTATGTTAACAAGTTTTCTGTGTATTTGTATTGATAAATTCTGCATAATTTAAAACTCTTCATCTTTCTCCTTCTCATCTTCTGCTGCTGTTTCTTCTTCTTCATCTTCTTATTTCATTTTTTCATAATTCTTTTTTAATTCAACTTCGAAACTTCCTTCACTTTTCGTGAAGATTTTGAGAGATTTTTATTCTTGTTTGAATTTTGAGTGTTGCGGTTTTGATTGAGGGAGAAGAACCGTTTGTCATAATGATTTTCGCGCTATTCAAGAGTTGAGAAGTGCGTGTTTACATGCAATCTAAATTGAGAGTTGTTTTTGTTAGGTTTGGACCAACTTGTATAAATTTGTATGCCAAAAAAATTTGTATGTATAACAAGTCTAGACAGAACAATACACGAGTGAACATTCTTGAGGAATAATATAAATAAAATAAAATCATATTTCTCAAGTCAAATTCTCTAAGTGAATCACCTTTTACAGAGAAAGAAAACTAACCTAATCTAAATGAAAAGTTATATGATGCTGACGGTCAAAATAAGCATACTATGCTAAATATGCGCGTTTAAAGAGGAGAGTGATACGTAGAGATTTAGTTTCTCTATAAGAATCTACTAAACACCGTTTCATTCCATTTCCTTTGTTACAAAATTAATTATTAATAATTAATGTTTTGTGTAATTCTTGGACAATATCTGCTTTTGGTATTGGGTTGAAAATTTATTTGTGAATGACTAATAGAGGCTGGAAATTTCCTTTCACTCACTAAGTAAATAGGCAATTATACTTACGATTGCCAAAAATAAAAATATAGCTATACTTGTTAGTAATACTTAATTAAATTTTGGACTATATTATGATATCTTATATATATTAATGTTTTGGATTTTTTAAAATAAATAAATTAAATATTTTATTTATCAAATATAAAATTTAAAAAAATATTTATTAATCTATGTAATATTATTTATCTCATTTATAATAAAAAAAATTATACATGCATGTATCTCAAAATCACCTTCTTTTTTTATTATTATTATTATTATTATTATTATTATTATTATTATTATTATTATTATTATTTTACCATATATCTATTTTTTTTCGTTGTAAAGGAGATCAAACTAATAAACAAAAAAAAGGGGTTTTTGTAGTATATTTTTAGTCTATTTAAAAGGTAATTAATATATTTTGTTGAAAATAATAAATATTTAATAATTTTTAATTATAAAACTATTAAAACTTAAAATTTAGATGAATTATATAAGTCGATACGATCTAAATCATAATAAAATTATATTAATTTTTATTATATTAATTTAAATTTAAATAAATGTGTAATATAATGTAAAAATATATTGGTTTAATTTTTTTAATTTAAATTAAATTTTTTCAGTCAATAAAATTTTAAATTTAAATTGAATTCATCCAATCAATAACTACTCATAGAAATCAATAAAATTTAAAACAAAATAAATTATGAACGAAAAAATAAATTCTCTCAACATAAATAGAAATATTTGCGTGCACACATTAATTACTATTTTCTAAAAACTTAAAATAAATGAAAACTTTCTATACTTGTTCACCATAATTAAAATAAATAAAAACTATTAAAATCAATAAACATTCCTACTTTTTAATTAAGAAAAAAAAAAGACATTTTCAACTAAACTTGAAAAAGTAGCCAATAAATCATCAACTATTGTTATCCAATCTCTATTAATCATTTAAAATAATTCTCAGGCCAATACCAAAAATAATTATTGGTCAAGAGTTACTCAAGATCAGTTCCAAAAAAAAAAAAAATAGTTGCTGACATTAAAATTAGCTTTGTAATAAAGGGAATAGAACAAAACAAGATTTATAGCAATGCTCCTATAAAAAAATAAAACTCCCACATGTCACTCTCTGTTTTAAACACATATGTTCAGCATGCTATGCTTATTTTGACTGTTAGCACCATAGAATTTTCCAATCTAAATAACTAGTGAAGAACATGAATTTTGCAAGCAGTGACTTCGTTTTTCAATGGAATTCGTTGTGATCTGAAAAATATATTAATAATCATGGGTGAGAATCTAACACTTTCTAGCAAGATAGAAAACACATTATATAAAACTACTTGAATTTGTAGAATTCTTAATTCCTGTCTAGGTTTCATTTTCTAGGGTCATCTAATATAGTTGATTGGAAAATATAGCATCTTAATATTAAAGTGATTTGGACGTCACATGAGTAATATATGTTAACTCAACCACAAATCTAACAGCAAGCATTAAGATTAATATACAGATTAGGTTAAGCACCCATCAAGTACAATGATAATGGAATGCAAGTTTGGTATAGAATGCACTTTCAATTTTTTTAATCACATGCATGTATATCAGTTTATAGCCTGTAGTACTGAATGAACAGCTTATCATTTAATACTAAATTTATCAGTTTATAACCCTCCCTCGTTTGTTAATTTGAATTTTGAAATTGAAATTGCGATTAGTGAGGGACATAAAAGTCCAGGGTAGCCCACAATCCATATGGCCAACTAACGCCTTCAGTTCAACTTTGCAGTGGCCATTCTTGTCCCTCCATTAAGCATGTCGTTTTTGCCAGCCCATAAGGGGAACCTACCACTTTAAGAAATTCAAAATCAAATAAACTTTCGATATTCAACACATTCCATTAAAAATGTATTTCAACAGGTTGTTTATTGATTCTTAATTAGCTCTGGAAGCTTGGATTTGAGGTTCTTTTTCATAGGTATGAGATTGCTTATATTTATTTTAAGATTTTTTTTTCCCTTATACTATAGGCACTTTTAAAATCTAATGTTTTCTTGAATACCTGTAAAAAAAATACATAAAAAAAAGTGAAATACAACATAAATATGAATAGAAATATGTCAAAGAGGATAATATCCTATCAAATTATATTATCAAGTACTCTCTTTGTCTTTACAGAATTTCAAAATCTGGCAAAAGAATGGATTCATCTAGAACAAACCTTAATCTTTATAGGATTTCAAAGTATTAAGAATTGTGTTTGTTTTTTGCAGACATAAAGAAAATCACAGAATTGACCTGGACAAAGATTCAAACATTATAGGAAAATTGAATAGAAAAAATGAAATTAAAACAACACAGGCAAGAACATATTTGTAACAGGCAACTTGTAAATCGTTTGTGTCCCTAGAAGGAAATGGAAAGAATAGATTAGTAAGGCCGTGTTTGTCTCTAAGACCAGGATAAGATAAGACACTGAGAATAAGACATAAAAAACAGAGACATAAAATTTTATGTTTTTATATCCTATTTGGTGATAAATTAAAACAAATTATGAATGTCTAATTTATTCTTTTTTTTTATTCAAAAAATTTAAAACGAAAAATATAATAATAAAAAATATAATTTTAAAAAATTAACAAGAATAACGATAGAAAAAAATGAAAAATAAGTTATGTCCCTTGTTAGTATTTCTGTGTTCTTTCTGTCAGGATGGACACAAATATACTAATTTAATATCCATGCAGCTTAAATGTATTTTATATATATGAGTAAAGTTTTAACCATTATATTTTACAATTGACACACTATCTATTTATAGGAAAACTTCATTCGTAACACTGTTGTTGGCATCTTTGTTATTGTTTTCCTATCAAAACATCTCTTTACAAGTTTTGTCAAGATCTACCTCGACCACCACCTCTTCTGCTGACCCTACGTCGAAAAGCGCTTCTTTTCTAGCTTCCAGTCCAATTTCCCAACCTCTTTTGGTAACGTTAAAGTTATAATTTTTTGAATAGTTTGGAGCATTGTTCTACACCCGTTTATCGTTCAACACATTGGCTGGTGGAACTCTAGTTCGACTTAACACCCCATAAAATTTCTGATCGACCGTGACACTGTACGCATCTGCTGCCTAACAAGGATATTTGCAGGGTCTTGACCCTTACTTTTTTGTTTCAGTGGAGCTTGCCTTAGTTCCTCTTGAGAAACGCATTCTTGACTCTTTTAGTATGAGTCAATAGCCTTAACAGTTGAGGTGTCGAATAAAGCACTGCATCAAGGACAAATAGCAATATTTCCTTCCTCTTCTCTTTGCCTTATCAAAAAAATCCAATACGTCATTTCTTGCTTTTGGATAAATGGGCCTTTCTGTTTTAAACATATCGAGCTGATCATTTTTTCTTGTAGGCTTGACAGAGGCTATGTTGATTGAGAAAGTCAATTCTTCTATTTCTACAAAGTTCGACGTGACCTGAAAAGAATCAAAGTCCATTTTCATCTCAAGTTTCTCTACGAAATTTAGTCGACCATCTTCAATAGCCTTCTGTATTAGGTCCCTGAAATGGATACAATTATTAGTATAATGACCAAATGCTTAAAGAAAGTCACAAAACTTTTTATTCCTAATTTCAGAAACAGATAGCATTCTTTTTCTTTTAGAGAGTACAAGTTGTTTGTCTTTTAATAACATATCGAAGATTTGTTCAGCTTTTTGTCAAATTAAAAGAATAACTTCTTCCTCCTGACAAAGTAGTTTTGTCTTTTGTTGGATTAAGAGATCGACAAACATATGGGATCCATCTTTTATTTCTGCAGCATAGACAGACTTATTGTTCAACTCTTCTTCACTCAAACAGCCGACATAATTTAACTTTTTATTAAAGAAAGATTTCCTTTTTCTCGACTCAAGTTTTTCTTTTTCTATATTCAACTTTTCAATTTTTTTAACTTTATCAGCTAACTGAGTCAAGTCGAGGAATTGTTGGTTTACTAATTTCTTTCTAATATTAAAGTCGAGACCATTAATAGCCTTTTTGCCTATTTCAAGTTCAGGAATAGGAGGAACAAGAGTAAAATATTTGTTTCTCATATTCTTGAACCATATCAAATAGTCATCGATCGACTCAAATTTTTTCCTTTTCACTGTGAATAAATCAGACAAAGTTACTTTTATTTCATCTTTAAAGAATTGATTATGAAAAAAATTTTCTAATTGAACCTAATTCTGGATTGAGTTAGGTTGTAGGTCTGAAAATCATGTGAATGCATTCTTTGTTAGAAAAGAGGAAAAATATCTTATTTTCAAATATTTATTGCCAGCTGATTCACCGATTTTGACTATATATTGAGCTATATACTCGATTGTCGATTCTCCATTCTCTCCTGCAAACTTGGTAAGGAATTTAGGAGTTTTGACTCGCTTGGAAAGCTAAACTTACAAAACATAATCTAGAAAAGAGAATATAAAATAAGGTTGATTTGTCACCCATATATTTAACCCTGCTCGATTCAAAATCTGTTCGATAGCTTAGGTTATATTCTGACCATAAGTTTGAACAACATTGTTTGGTCTTGCCTCATTTAAAATTCTATTTGGATCATCTCCTCTGTTTAACATTAAGAGAGGATTATTAACCTGTATTCCACCTATCGGTGGTATAAACGGTCGATTAACTACTTCTGCATTATCATCGATACGTTAAGCTATCTGCTCTATCTTGGCATTATTGTTTTTTATTATAGGATTTAAAACTGTATCCATCTACTGTATAAGCATATTGACCAAATCATGATAGCTGTCCTCAATTTGTTGTCTAAACACAGCCAAAAATTTAACTGTATCAGGAGACGTTATTTTGATAGAAACTTGTCTCGACATCTCTGAAGACACAGCCTCCACTAACTGGCAACCTTACTAGGTTTTCCCTTGTGACTTATGTCGAAACAACATTTGGCACCATTACATTAGATTGTAAGGACATGGGTACTAACCCTAGATATGGGAGATTATTCATCAAGTACTGAAAAGTATTGTAATTTTTCATATTAGGGTTACAATCGGCTGGCATACCCATTGAAGGATATCCTAGAGGAGGTGTAGGATTATACAAAGGGTTGTTCTTTGTAGTGGTTGTACCTCCTATATATTTCATATTGGGATTCTCCAATGGTAGAAAGTAATTTGGAGACAGCCCATATGGGGGTAAGTAGCGGGCACAGTCGAGGAATTCTCTCTGTGATAACAGGGTTCGTCGTTCAACCTGATGGACCAGCTTCTATCTCTGGGCCTCTTGTATTTTCATTAATGTCATTATTCGACGTATCCGTCGAAGTAGAGGCTTTATGAGACATCATTAATTTGTCACTGCATAATCGCATGCAAATTTGACACGTTACTTAATGCAGTGTCCCATCGGGCGTGCCAATTTGTTTTACTTGATTTTTGGTAAATTTCGACAGGGTGTGGAATCAAGCTTGTATTAAGATCTCAGTTCGAGGAGAACATACGACTCCTCTAAAAAAGAGTGGGGTCGACCCAAAAATTACTTAGCATTTATATCGAAACAAAATGCATTGGAATACTGGTGATAAATTGTAGCAAATAAAAAGAATACACAAAATAAATAAAAGCTTTAAATAAATGAAAGAATAAAATTGAAATTGAAAGAAAGCAAAATAACAATGAAGTAGTTAAAGCAAAGAAATGAAATGAAATAAAAAAAAGAAAAAGAAAATAAAATGAAGGTGGACTTCATACACTCACATACACATGCATTCCATGATCTTTCGTTGCATCATTTGGACAGAGAATTTTTTTAGAGTTTTGTGTGATGTAGTATTTTTTATTGAAGTTCCAGAACTCTTCTGAGTTTCTCCTATTTATAGACTATGAAGATAGACTTATATAGATTATGTTGTCCATGATCTTACTTCCTCCTTTTTCTCAGACCATAATCTTGCCTTGACCATAAAGAACCTTAATTCTCAAGTTTTTACACCCAATCTTCTTTGATCTTCAAGTCCCACGTTTTCTTTAGTTTGATTCTCAAATTTTGGACTAATGTTATCCACTCAACTTGAAGGTCGAATAACAAGTCTTGATGTTCAAGGAAGGACAATAACTACTTTTCGAATTCAACGACTTTTACCCTTTCTTTCTTCGATTGACTTTAGCTTACCCATCTCTACTTCTGTAGTCAAAACAATTTGGCAGTCGAAATATCCTTTAATCGAAAAATTTTATTTTTAGTACTAACACTTTCAAAAGTCAAAATCTAAATCAACTTTAAAAACAAAATTACATCAGTACTTTTAAATTTAACTAAATAAGAAATATATGCTGATAATATTTTGAAAGCAGGAATATCCCTTTTATTTTTAACAATACCATATCCGATTCCTTTCAGTCATGCATTGACCGATGATTTTCTTTGATTCAGGAGCAACTCTCCCCCCCTCTATTCCAAATAGTGTGCATCTTTTTCAATGCATCCCAAATATTTAGCCAAATTGGAGTTACAATTCGAGTGAACTATCAATCCAGTCTCTGTCCATTTTTTAGAATGACAACGCGACCCCTCACCATAAAACGACCCACTTCGGTCCCTATCCTTTACTTTCGTGACCCAACGCAGTCTTTGTGGGTGTTTTTCCGTCAATTCTGAACGGAAAATGCTGACGTGTCAGGTTCAAAAATGGACAGGGACCTAATTGTCTTTAAATTTAATTTGGTTATGAGTTTATTTATCCCTATTCTTTAAATAATATTTTTTAAATTTTTTATTCATTATATTAATATTCTTTTTTTAATAAATTATTGAATATATGATATAATAAGTACAAACTAATTAATAAATTATTCAAATTTAAAAATATCATTTATTATGAATAATTCTCAAATATAATGTTTAAATATATATAAATAATAAATATTAAAATTCGGTTAATACATTAATAATAATCCTATGATATATTATTAGTATGATGATCTGAATAATTTTCACAATAAAATAAAAACTAATGAAAACATTATTTGATATATAGTAAAATTTTTAAGTAATAACAAATTTAATTTTTTTATCTCTTTAAACTAAATTAATAATTCTATTTGATATCTTGGCACTAAAATACACTATGGTAGGCTACTAATAGTCTAATACTAAATGAAATAAAACATAATATATATATTATGGAGACCATTTATAAACTCAGCAAACTCAAAACATCAATACTATTATTAATCTATGAATAATATTTTGAGTAAAATATATGTAACATTTAATTATGTTTTAATATGCATAAAATTTTAGTTAATCCACATTATTCTTATATTGATAAATCTTCATGGATCTGTACCTTATGAGAATATGTATTATTGATAGATTAATAATATTATATATTGATGCTTTGAGTTTGTTGAGTTTATAAATGGTCTTCATAATATAAATGGTCTTCAATAATATATATATATATATATATATATATATATATATATATATATATATATATTATTTAGTATTAGTAGCCTACTCATGGTGTATTTTAGTGTAAAGATATCAAATAGAATTTGTTACAATAGGTAACCAGAGATTAGTGGGTTGGACTTGTAAGGTTGGCCCGATCATTTGAAGAGGGAGGCCCTTTGTCCTGGTTCCCGTCTAGGGGCCTCCGTCCGACTTGTGTGTGTGAAGGAATGGGGGGTGGTACCTGCAAAGACATTCCGATACCTAAGTAAGCAAGGGTCTGAGCAAGTTTTAAGAGTATGAAAACTTAGAGATACCTGAGGAGTGTCAGTGTACTTATAGTGGTGAACCCATAACCACCGTTGGAGTGGTTCCACCTTTCAAGGTGGATAACCGTCCCTTTATCTTAGAGGAGTTGAAATTTGACTCATAGAAGTGGGTTAAGAGATTTTAGGGGCAGTTACTTTTCAAATAGGTATTATCTGCCAGCCAATCTATGTTCCCAACTTCCTTGTGGTGGAGCTTTTGTCGAGTCTGACCTCTTGAATGAAGGTCGGATGCGAGGGGAGGCTAGTCTATGGATTAGGCTTCTTTATCTTATTTGGTCCTAGGCCTTAGTGTTGGGTCAGGGTATGAACAGTGCCCCTACTCGAGTCCAAGCTTTTTCGTGAGTTGGGCTCGAGTATTCAGCTCGGGGTTGTAGCCGACGTGGTAAGGAATCGACGTGATTTTTCAGGAACCAACGTGATTTGAAGTCCTCAACTGTCGTGTCTAATCAAACGTCGTGTCTCTTCAGGGATTTTAGCATTTACACGTGGGGAGCAGTTACATTGGTAACGGCGCATCTCTTAAATGACTATCATTTTACCATCGTGCCCCTAACGTGCTTATAAATACTATCCCTCTCTTTCTTTGTTTTGTTTTTGAAAAATTTCTTACTTGCACCCTTTACTGAAAAAAGAAAACTCCTTTTATTTCGAGTGTTGTTGCATCTGCCTTCTGCATGACAAAAAGACCAGTTTCTTTTCCTTGCTCTTCCTTTACAGAGTGCTTTTTACTTGCATGTCTTTATTTGAAGGAGTGCTGGCTATAGTTCTAGTGATTTCTGCTGGTTTGAAAAACTTGCCTCAGACCCTTAGAGACCCTATTTTGACTCTTTTTCTTTTGCTTTGTAGGATTCGTCACTCCCTTTTTTAAAAAGATGTCTACCCTAAAGTCTCTTTCACCATGGGTTGATAGCATTGTTCTAGGGGAGAGCCTTCTGGTAGATACCGATTATCTTACTGATTTGCGTACTCATCACAGAATCTGTGTTCTTGATGAGGATGAGCTAAACTACGAACTGGTTGTCCCGGGTCCAGAAGACCGGGTTTATTTTGGGAGAGCATCTGACGTAGACCCTTATTTTTTCTTTATGTATGAAATCATGTTCACCCGTTTGGGTGCTTTTCTTTCTTTTTCCGACTTCGAGATAGCCGTTTTATCTCATTGTCGTGTCGTCCCTACCCAGCTTCACCCCAACTCTTGGAGTTTTCTGAAAATTTATCAATTCATCAGTCATGCACTAGATTTTCCGACTTCTTTGAAGATTTTATTTTTCCTCTTTCATATGACTAAGCCCTTTAGTGGGAAAAATAACAAGCAGCAGTTGGTGTCTTTCCGGGCTATACAAGGCCAGAGAGTTTTTACTCTCTTTGTTGAATCCTTTCATGATTTCAAAAAATTCTTTTTTAAAGTTCGAGCTGTAGAAGGTCACCACCCCTTTTTCCTGGATCAAACTTTATCTCCTCGCTTTTCCCTGTACTGGTTGGAGGCCTCTCCGGTGGAAAAATATAGTTTGGATACCCTGGATGAGGTGGAGGCGGCCATTATGAGGTTTTTCCGAGAAGTGTGGGGGAGAGCCCCATATCTTGATACGAAAAAGTTCCTCCAGGGGTCTCCGACCTTTGTGCAGGCCCAAATAGGTAGCTTTATATTTTTTGTTTGTTTTATTGCTGTTTTCCGACATGATTAACGTCCGAGTTGTTTGTTCCGACTTGTATGCTGATTCTTTTATTGCATGCTGGTTTTTTGTAGAAATGGCAAAGAAGAATTCCAGCTCTTCCTATCAGAAGGTTCAGGATGCTAAGTCGAGGTCTCGTGCCAGGGTTGGTGCCGCCAGGGCTTCTGGCCCTCTTCCTCCTCCTTCCTCTCCCCCTCTTCTTCCTCCTTGCGACTTGGGGACCTCTTTCCGACCTATTACCGTATCCTCCTCAGCTTCTCCTCCACCCCGTCCTTCCCCTGAGCCAGAGAAGAAGAAGTGTAAGACTTCTGAGTCTGGCTCTTCGTTTGAGGGTGAGGCCAAGTTCAACGGGCCTCAGTTCGTTCGGAATCATATCTACCCCCATACTCATATAAGTATGGATGATGCTTCCGTTCAAAACCACCCTAATGTTCTGGTCCAGGGGAGTGTCCGGGTAGCTGGAGTGTGCACCAAACTTCTAGATATTTTTGAAAAGATTTCCCTCAGCTCTTTGGGTTCATTCCTAAAGGTTGAGGAGTTATAGGGGAGAATTTATTTATATCAGGAAGAGGAAAAGCGGTTGAAGGTGGAGGTCGCTGAGTTGAAGGAGGAGTGGAATCGTCTCCGAGAGAGGGAGAAGAAGTTGCTGGGCCAGCGTGTCACGACGGAGGGCCTGAAGGAGAAGGCGGAGCAGAGTTATATAAGTTTATTTGGGGATAACGTGGACCTGAAGAAGAAGTTAGCGGGATGTCGGGAGGCCTATTTGGATCTGGAGGACTCCATTGCTGAAGGAGCCGAGGAGGCATGGAGGATCTTCAAGGAACAGGTCGGGGTTATTGCTCCAGACCTGGATCTTTCTCCTCTGGATCCTGACAATATCGTGGTGGATTAGGCCATTGTTTCTCCTCCCCGACCTGTTTCCGAATCCGAGCTGAAGACTCATGGACAGAGGATAGCGGAATCCCCCCGATCAGAAGATGCCCCGAGTTCTTCAAAGTGTCCTGAGAAGGGTCCCGATCAACTTGTTCTGTCTTCCCTTGGTGCTGCTCCGACTTCTCTCCCTGGTCCCGATGGTGCTCCGACTACTCTTCCTGGCTCTGGTGGTGATGGTCCTTCTCTTGGTGGTGGTGACCTTCCATTTTCCAGCTAAATTATGATGGCTATATGAGGGCCCGGCCTGTGGGTCCCCTGTTTTTTAAACAATTTTTCTTTTATGTTCTTGTGGTGGTATTTGCTGACAATTTTTTGGCCTTTTATGGCCATAAACAAAATATTAGAAATACCCTTTTTTTGGATAAGGGTTTAGGATATCTTTCTTGTGTGTTGTGCGCATGCTTTTTCTGCTTAGGTTTCGAAAAAACCTTTTTGATCTTTTCGCTTTTTTGAAAACCTTTTTCCTTGGCTGGCTGTCCTTTGTCTAAGTTACTTTTAAATTTTTCTCCAAGACTTGGGACAGCCTCTGCCTTTGCATTTTCGATAGGTTTTCTTATCTCTTTTTTGGTATTCCTGGTACTCAATTTTTCTCTATTGAGTTTCTATAACTTAGGTTATTTTTGCGATGCATTTCGTTCCTCCTCAGGATCTCCGACTTGTCAGTCAATTAATCTCCAAGTTATTTTATGACCTACTTTTATAACCTCTTTACACCGACTTGTACCTTGTTATTTTATCCTGACGACCCTCTAGGTCGGTTCATGGGATTTTTACGTTTTGTCGAGTTTAAGTCAGCGCGTTTCGTAGAAAGATAATGTTAGAAGGAATTTTATAAAGAGATATTTGAAAGAAAAAGATCTTTATTTATTTGTAAAAGTACTTTTTTTTGCTACTAAGGGTTTTTGACAGTTTGTTGCCCCTTAGTCCCCACTTTGATGCCTTGTTAAAAACCCCTCTTCAGGAAAACCCTTTCTTTGGAAAAAAACCACAAAGTTAGGGAAAATAGTACACTAGGGAGTGGAGTTCGCTTTTAACTATAGTACCTTTTCATATTACAAACATGCCACGACCTAGGTAGCTCGGTGCCGTTTAAGTCGGTCACCTTATAGTAGCCTTTTCCTAAGACCTCTCTGATTTTGTATGGTCCTTTCTAATTTGCTGCGAGCTTGCCATCCCCAGATTTGTTAACTCCTATGTCGTTTCTAATAAAAACCAAGTCATCTGAGGTGAAGCTTCTTCGAATGACCCTTTTATTGTACTTAGTTGCCATCCTTTATTTCAACGCCGCTTCTCTTATCTGGGCTTGCTCTCGGACTTCGGGAAGGAGCTCAAGTTCTTCTTTGTGCCCCCATACATTTCCGACCTCGTCATAGAAGTTCACTCTTGGGCTGTGCTTGCTAATTTCCACTGGTATCATGGCTTCTATGCCATAAGTAAGTCGAAAGAGTGTTTCTCCTGTGGCAGACTGAGGTGTAGTTTGATAAGCCCAAAGTACTTGTGGCAGCTCTTCAACCCAAGCTCCTTTTGCGTCTTGTAACCTTTTCTTCAACCCTGCTAGTATGACTTAATTGGTTTTCTCAGCTTGTCCATTTGCTTGTGGATGTTCTATTGATGTAAACTGATGCTTGATTTTCATACTTGCTACTAGGTTTCTGAAGGTTGAGTCGGTGAACTAGTGCCATTGTCAGTGGTGATGGAGTGAGGTACCCCATATCTTGTGATAATATTTTTGTAGAGAAATTTCTGACTTTTTTGAGCGGTGATGGTGGCTAATGGCTCTGCTTCTATCCACTTTGTGAAGTAGTCTACCCCCACTATTAGGTATTTTACTTATCCAGGTGCTTGGGGAAACGGTCCTAACAAGTCTAATCCCCATTTTGCGAAAGGCCATGGAAAAGTTATACTAATAAGCTCTTCGGGGGGAGCGACATGGAAGTTTGCATGCATTTGAGATGGTTGGCACTTCTTCACGAATTCTGTAGCATCTTTCTACAAGGTCGGCCAGTAGAATCCAGCTCGGATAACTTTCCTGGCTAGCGACCTAGCTCCGAGATGGTTTCCGTAGATGCCATTGTAGACCTCTTCTAAGACTTCAGTTGTCCTTGAGGTCAGGACACACTTTAATAATGGTGTTGATATTCCTCTTTTGTAAAGAATATTTTTTACCAGGGTGTAGTTTTGTGCGTCCCTCCGAATCTTTTTAGCTTCTTTTTCCTCTTTCGGTAGGATGTCGAATTTCAGGTATTCGACTAAGGGATTCATCCATCCGAAGTCTAATCCAGAAATTTTGAGGACGTCCTAATAGGACTCTGTTTTAACCATAGAGGGTTCTGGGAGAGTTTCTTGGATCAAGCTTCTATTGTTCCCTCCTGGTTTGGTACTGGCAAGCTTGGAGAGGGCGTCTGCTTTGCTGTCGAGTTCCCGAGTTATATGCTTAATCTCGGTTTCTGCAAAGCGCCTAAGATACTCCAATGTCTTTTCCAAGTACCTCCTCATATTAGGGTCTTTGTCCTGATACTCTCCATTTATTTGGGAGGTCACCACTTGATAGTTGCTGAATATTGTTACTTTTGTTGCACCGACTTCTTCCGCTAGCTTTAATCCTGCGATCAAGGCTTCATATTCTGCCTAATTATTGGAAGCTAGGAATTCAAATTTGAAGGAAACTTCTACTTGCATTACCTATTTACTGGCCAGTATTATGCATGTACCGCTTCTCATCTTGTTTGAGGATCCATCTACGTATAGTTCCCATGTAGTGGATTCTTCCTCTTACTCTCCTGCATATTCTGCTATGAAGTTGGTGAGGCATTGGGCTTTAATTGTCGTCTGAGTTTCGTACTTTAGGTCGAACTCGGAGAGCTCTATTGCCCATTGAACCATTCTGCTCGCGATATTCATCTTTTAAAGGATTTGCTTCATGGGTTCGTTCATTCGAACTTTTATTGTGTGAGCTTGAAAATAAGGTCGTAGCCTTTGTGAGGCTACTACTAAGGAGTATGCGAACTTTTCCAGTTTTTGATGCCTTAGTTCAGGGCCTTGTAGAACTTTGCTGGTGAAATATACAGGATGCTTCCCGATTGCATCTTCCCGTATTAGAGCTGATGCTACAGCTTTGTCTGCTCAGAAAAATACAAGACGAGCTCTTCCCCAACTATAGGTTAGGTCAGAATTGGAGGCTGACTCAAAAACCTTTTGAACTCTTGGAATGCTTCTTCGCACTCTGAAGTCCATTTGAACTGGCATCCTTTTCTTAGTAAGGAGAATAGTGAAGACTTGCGAGAGGTCTGTCAAGAGGTCGGTCTCCTCCTTGGTTTTTACCATCATGTCATCCACGTAGACTTCAATTAAGTTCCTAAGGTGGGGAGAGAACACCTTATTCATCAGCCTTTGGTATGTAGCTCCAGCATTTTTTAATCCAAAAGGCATGACCACATAGCAGCAGTTTGCTCTAAGCGTGATGAATGATGTTTTTTCTTCATTCGGCTTGTACATCGGGATTTCGTTGTATCCCGAGTAGGCATCCATAAACGACAAGTATTGGTACCCCGAGCTAGAATCTACTAGAGTATCAATATTGGGAAGTGGATATGGGTCTTTGGGGCACACCTTGTTCAGGTCAGTGTAATCAACGCACATCCTCCACTTGCCGTTTTGCTTTTTGACCAGCATTACATTTGCCAGCCATGCCGGATACTTGACCTCCCTGATCAAGCCGGCCTCTAAGAGGGCTTGTATTTGCTCTTCTACCACTTGAGCCCGTTATGGCCCGAGCTTGTGCTTACGCTGCTGTACGGGTCGCGATCCGGGGTATACTGAAAGCCTGTGGGACATGAGTTCAGGGTCTATCCCTAGCATGCCAGGCAAAGAGGTCGGAATTATCTTGTAGGAGCTTTACCAGCTTCTATTTTAGGTTTCCACCTAGGCTGGCTCCTATATTGGTATTTTTCCCTTCCTCTTCTCCAACTTGTACTTCTTTAGTTTTTCCCCCCAGTTGCGGCCGCAACTCTTCTTTGGCTCTTACCCCGCCGAGCTCTATGGTGTGAACTTCCTTGCCCTTTCCTCTCAGGTTCAGGCTTTCATTGTAGCATTTCCTTGCCAATTTCTGGTCTCTCCGTACCGTTGCTATTTCCCCAGGTGTTGAGAATTTCATGCAAAGATGAGGGGTGGACACCACCGCTCCGAGCCGATTTAGGGTAGTCCTGCCGATCAAGGCATTATATGCTGACCTAACGTCAACGACTATAAAGTCTATGCTAAGAGTTTTGGATTTTTTCCCCCTTTCCAAAAGTCGTGTGGAGGGGTAAGAACCCTATTGGTTTTATTGGCGTGTCGCCTAACTCATACAGGGTGTCAGGGTAAGCTTTTAACTCCTTTTCATCCAACCCTAGCTTGTCGAATGCTAGCTTGAAAAGGATGTCAGCTGAACTCTCCTGATCTACCAAAGTTCTGTGGAGAAGGGCATTTGCCAGGATCATGGTTATCACCACTGGATCATCGTGTCCAGGGATTACTCCTTGCACATCTTCTTTGGTGAATGAGATAGTTGGAAGGTCGGGTGCCTCGCTCCCGACCTGGTAGACTCGCTTTAGGTGTCTCTTGCGAGATGACTTGGTGAGTCCCCCTCCCACAAATCCCTCTGAGATCATATGTATATGTCTCTCTGGGGTTTGTGGTGGTGGATCTCTTTGGTCTCCGTCATCTCGCTTTCTTTTCCCATGATTGTCCGACCTTTCCATGAGATATCTGTCAAGTCGACCCTCCCTGGCTAAATTTTCTATCACATTTTAAGGTCGTAGTAGTCGTTTGTCGAGTGACCATACATCTTATGGTATTCACAGTAGGAGCCGCGACTCCCCCTTTTTGTTTTTGATGGGCCTAGGGGGTGGTAGTCTTTCAGTATGGCAGATTTTCCTGTATACGTCAACTAGGGAAGCTTTTAGAGGAGTATAAGAGTGATATCTCCTTGACCTTTCGAGGCCGACCTCCTCTTTTTTCTTGGGCTCTCTTTCTTTCTCTTTCAAAGAGTGAGAGTGTCCTGGTCGCCAGTTTGGCTCTCACAATCTAGCATTTTCCTCCATGTTGATGTACTTCTCAGCTCTTTCCTGTACATCGCTCAAGGAGGTCGGGTGCTTTTTTGATATGGACTGAGAGAAAGAGCCTTCCCTGAGTCCATTTACTAGGCCCATTATTACTGTTTCTGTGGGCAGGTCCTGAATCTCCAGGCATGCTTTGTTAAACCTTTCCACGTAGTCTCTTAAAGGTTCTCTTGCCTCCTGCTTTACGCCCAGGAGGCTCGGTGCATGTTTTACTTTGTCCTTCTGGATGGAGAACCGCATCAGGAATTTGTGCGAGAGGTCGTCGAAGCTAGTCACCGACCTTGGGGGAAGACCTTCGAACCACTTCATCGCTACTTGCGTCAAAATAGTCGGGAAAGCTTTGCAGCGAGTAGCATCAGAAGCGTTAGCCAAATACATCCGACTTTTAAAATTGCTCAGATGATGTTTTGGATCCGTGGTCCCATCGTAGAGGTCCATGTCAGGACATTTGAAATTCCTTGGAACCTTTGGTCTCATTATGTCCTCACTGAACTGATCATCTCCTCCCAAGGGCGAATCTTCTCGGTCATTGTGATAGCTTCGACTTTTGAGGGAAGATTCTAACTTCAAGAGTTTTTCTTCTAACTCTTTTCTCTCTCTATCTCATTCCTTAAGTTCCTCTTCGCCTCTCGCTATCGTTCTAACTCCTGTTCCGGCTGCTCCAAACGCCCTTGGTGGCCGTGGACCAATCCCATTAGCTCGGCTGCATGGAGTGGTCCTTCTTTTCCTGATTCGCGTCCCTCCGAAGAGTTTACCTTTGGGTTTTTTAACCCAGAGGTACCTTCTCTGTGCTGGTCATTCGCTTCCTTGTGAAGGGTCATGTCCGCGTCGTTATTTCCGGTGTTCAGATTTTCTTGTTCTGAATCGGTTGTTTTGTGGCCATGTTCAGGCGAATTATCCGCCATCGAAGGTCGATCTCTTGGGTCCCCGGCAACGGCGCCAATGTTACAACAGGTAACCAGAGATTAGTGGGCTGGACTTGTAAGGTTGGCCCGATCGTTTGAAGAGGGAGGCCCTTTGTCCTGGTTCCCGTCTAGGGGCCTCCGTCCAACTTGTGTGTGTGAAGGAATGGGGGTGGTACATGCAAAGACACTCTGATGCCTAAGTAAGCAAGGGTCTGAGCAAGTTTTGAGAGTATGGAAACTTAGAGATACCTGAGGGGTGTTAGTGTACTTATAGTGGTGAACTCATAACCACCGTTGGGATGGTTCCACATTTCAAGGTGGATAACCGTCCTTTTGTCTCAGGGGAGTTGAGATTTGACTCCTAGAAGTGGATTGAGAGATTTTAGGGGCAGTTACCTTTCAAATAGGTATTATCTGCCAGCCAATCTCTGTTCCCGACTTTCTTGTGGTGGAGCTTTCATCGAGTCCGACCTCTTGAATGGAGGTCGGTTGCGAGGGGAGACCAGTCTATGGATTGGGTCTTTTTATCTTATTTGGTCCTGGGCCTTGGTGTTGGGGCATGGTATGAACAGAATTATTAAATTAATTTAAAGAGAGAAAAACTCAAAAAAAATTATATATCAAATAATGTGTTTATTATTTTTTATTTTATTGTGAAAATTATCTAGATTATAATACTAATATTATATCATAGGATTATTATTATTAATGTATTAACCGTATTTTAATATTTATTATTTATATATTTAAAAATTTATTAATTAGTTTGTACTTATTATACCATATATTCAATGATTTATTAAAAAAAATATTAATATAATAAATAAATTTTTTTAAAAAATATCATTTAAAGAATAGGGACAAATATACCCCTAACCAATTTAAATTTAGAGACAATTAGGACCCTGTCCATTTTTGAACCTAACACGTTAGCATTTTTCGTTCAAAGTTGACGAAAAAACACCAACAAAAATCGAAGTGGGTCGTTTTTATGGTAAGGGGTCGCGTTGTCATTCTGAGAAATGGATAGGAGTCAAATTGGTAGTTCACTCTTACAATTCTTTTAGCCAACTCGTCACTCGATTTCTTTATGAAATTTTGTAAATGATTTAGTATGTTAAGATTATCTATTAATTTTTTATAAAAAGTATAAAAAAATAAATTTTTAATATATTTATTAAAATAAAAAGTTTAAAATTGTTTACTAATAAAAAATACACAAAAAAACAGTTATCTTATCTCGATAGTTGTTTGAATTTTATTTCCATTATCTCATCAACGTCTCTTAACAATGACAAATGGTTATTTTAATTTTTTAAATTTAAATCAATCTAATTGGATCATAATTTAATCTAAAAAATTTTTTGTACTTTTTTTAGCACTAATTGATCAAATATATTTATTTTAA
Source organism: Arachis hypogaea (assembly GCF_003086295.3). Lineage (NCBI taxonomy): Eukaryota > Viridiplantae > Streptophyta > Magnoliopsida > Fabales > Fabaceae > Arachis > Arachis hypogaea. The sequence continues at coordinate 79,529,698 of NC_092039.1, read as the reverse complement.
TCCTTTCTATCAATCTTTTTATGTACCATTTGCATGCTTAATAGTTTGGATTATTGATATTATTAATATTTTTTATTATTTTTAATTTTTTTAAAAAAAGATACATGTATCTCGTTTACACGAGATAATTTACACGTGTCGTATCCACTTCTCTTATCTCGTTTACACTGTAAACAAAATACATGCAAAATTATCTCGACGATATAAGAGAGTAGTATTTATTTCTATAATTATTTTTTAAATTATTTATTTCGATAATTATTATATTTATTTAATTTATAAAAATAAAAAATCCATAAATCGAAGTTGGTTAATTCAATTTAATCTTGTGTTGTCTATTTAGTATTTATTTGGATGTTACTAAGTTAATAAAAAAATATTTTTTTAATAAAAAGTATTTTTTTATTATTTAAAGTATTTGACAAATTTTTAGTAGTAAAAATAAAAATATTAAAAAAATAAGAAATTATATATTTACAATTTTTTTAAAAAGAATTCTTTTTAAAAATTATTTTTCATATAATAAATAAATAAATAAAATTATTTTTATATTGTATTTAAACATAATTAATAGATAAAAATATTTTTTATATGAAATTAAATATTTAAATATAAAATTATTTTTATTTTTTTAAAAAGTCGTTTAAAAAAATAACTAAAAATTTTTTTTTGAAAGTTCCTAAATAAGCCCTTAAGCTTCGACTTTTCAGCACGCGATTTATTTTATATCATTTTAACCGGTAACAACGAGTATATTCGTATATAGTTATATACTGGTTTAGCGATTTAGATTCTCTAAAGTTTGAATTTCACTTTAGACAGTAAAATATGATTTTTTAACATTTATTTTACAGGTGAAACCAAAAATAAATATGAGAGAGAAATTATTTAAGGATAAAAAATCACACTTTATCCTCTAAAGTACAAATTTAAAATTTAAAGAATCCAAATTTCTAGTTTAAATATGAACATATTAATATATACTAATTTGGATCGATTAAACAATAAAATTTTAAAATTTTATTTCTTAAAATTAAATAAACCGATCTAATTTAAACTACACTAATTTATAGTTAGAATAGATTGAAAATAAAACCAAAATAACCCAATTTAAACAACAATAAATTATATATCTTGAATTGAAGCGATTTTCTCTTCAAAATAAACGCGCACGCGTGCCCCAAAACTCGAGTCAGACAAGTGACACAACGAAGACACACTTCTCTTCCTCCTCCACTCTCCGCTTCTATATCTTCCCCTTCCCTCTTCTTTGGCGGCGACCGCTTCGTCTTCTCCGTCTTCTCTTGCTTTTGGGTCTCACCAAAATCGCCATAAAATATGTATGAATTCGACTCCATACCTCATGTGCAAAGTGGCATCTGATGACTCTGTGTTCGAAGAAGGCATGAATAGATGCAAATAACCAAGATGTGACATTGTAATCATCGACACGCCGCTGGTTATATTTCTTTGTCTCTTTTTGGATGTTTTCATTATCTTCAGGGGTTGCAAATCGTTGGGGAATCTCCTGTTTATCTAACTGGTCTTGTAATTCTTGTCCGCTGATGGAAAGTGTAGCAAAATGGCTTTCATGAAGATTTTCTGCCAATGGGATATTCAACAGTTTGGTGTTGGAGGTTTTTGCAACATGCATAACGAGCGTTGCATTATTGGTCTCCACCATGTCATTGGTTTCAACACTTTTAGCATTATCTGCCATGGATCTTGATTCCATATAATTAAGAGTATCTAGTACTGAGAGAAGGAGATTTCTAATATATATGCTAAACTGACAGGTGTCCACTCTATCTTATCTTTACAGTAATAAATACTGAATAATGGAATCGGATATTTTGTTTTTATTTAAAAATGAACAATAAATAAAAAAATAATTATATTACTATGTAGATAAATACCAATATATTATATAATATGGTTGCCGCCTTCGAAGAATTAAAAAATGTAATATATATATATATATATATATATATATATATATATATATATATATATAAGGGTTGACAATTAAAATATTAAATAATAAAGATAATAAATATATTAAATGTTTAATTTATTAAGTATAAAAATAATTATTTTAATATTAAAATTTAAATAAATAATTTGATAATATTTATATTTTTATTTTATTAGACTAATTTTAGAATTTATTATTTATATTGTTCACAAAAATTATCTACCTAATAAAATTCATATAAAAATATCATTTGTTTTGTGAACAAAGTATTACACATTTTAAAAAATTTAATCAATTAGGAAGTTAAAATATTCGTTAATATCAATAAAAAATTTTGAAATAACATTTTTTATTTTAAATTTTACATTTTAAATTCTTTTATTCATCAAACTTTAAAGTAAAAAAGCAGTTATAAACGGAGTCTACGTGGACCGCGGTAGAAAGATTTTGCGACTTCTAAACTGCAACTCAACCCAAGTCGAGTCTTCTTGACTCAGATGCGTCTGTACGCAATACGTGGCGCCAAACCCTAGCAATCTTCGCGGGGTTTTTTTTAAGAAACATTATTATATTTATTCTTAGGCATAAAAAAAAAAAAAACCGCATCCAGGCAGGATTCCATATGGACCATTTATCTTATTAATTATTTAGTGGACAAAGATATTCTTTATTAATTAATATAAAATAACAAAGATCGATGTTAATAAGAAAATATATTAAAGACTTGTAGTGTCACTATGTGGTGCCTTTGTGGTCAGAGCCACCACCTTTGGGAAAAATTGACGAGGTCAAATTAAAGGGCCGTTGGTCAAGCCCCCACACTTGGCTTTTATATTTTGATTCTTGTGGGTCATGGATTCCATGTGTTACAATATATCTTTTTCATAAGAGAAGCCACCAAGTCAACAGGGACAATTGAATTGGATGTTCACAAACAACCATATCCAATGTACTGGAGATTATTGTAGTTGTTTGGCCGGTAACGTCTTGCCATGCACAAGGTCGTTCTAGAAAACATGCACAAACTATTGTTAATTATAATTTAATGTTTTAAATTATTTTAATTTTAAATTTAACCTCTAATTGCACTCGATATTAAATTCATTGGTTTCCAGAAAACTGATTGGATTGATTTAAAACAGTTGACCAAATAGCTTTTATATAAATCAATCAATTTGGTTTATCAATTGCTTTCTAGACCTCAATAATTCTGTATAACTACATCAAAAAGCGATAACGTATATATTTATGTTTCGGAAGTTCCTCTTGAATCCAATAAAATCGACCGCTAGAATATGAGTTTTTTTCTATTTTTTGTAGATAATTTACCGGAACTCCGGAAGATATATCAAAAAGAGAGTTATTTCAGTTGTTTAACTGGATTGGGCGCATCAATAATATTTACCTGTCTCGAGAATGGAAAAACAGAAACATTTACATGTTTGCTTTCATCCGATACACGACGAAATGAGGGGCGTTGAAAGCTATAGCGGAAATGAATCGCCTGAGGCTGAGAAGTAAGACCATCTATGTAAGCGAGGCGAAGTACAGAAGAAAGTCGGGACCAACGAATGGTGACAAGGGACGACGGGAAGATCGTACACCAAACGCATCGCCACAGCAACCACATCGGATCATATGCGACGAAGACTCCTTGCTGAATGAGGAAGAGGGACAGACCAAGGAAATCGCAAAATCCCGCCATGGGACTGGCGAGCCTAAGATGCTGGAAGCTGCCGTGGTGCCAGAAAATATTGGATGGTTACAGAGAAGCTTTATAGGGATTATGACGAAGCCGATCAGTTTTAACTCCTTGAGGGATATGATAGCTAAGAATATTCCTTTTGTAGTCCAAATCCAAGAAATGGGAGCTTTTAAAGTCCTCTTGACCTTTGATAGTGTTCTGAGTGCAGATGAAGCTTACACCTTTAAGTTGAATTATCTCCTGTAAATCTTTCACAAGGTGAGAAGGTGGAACGAGTTGGAGCGTAGTGAGACCAGAAGGGTGTGGCTCGAGTGTTACGGAGTCCCGTTGCATGCATGGTCAGTCGAGACGTTTAATTTGATAGGGGTCAATGGGGAGGAGTAGTAGGCTGTGCAAAAGAGACATAATTGTGCACTTCCTTCTCTGTAGGTTGTGTATTAGTTGATACGGGTGTTATGGAAGTAATTCAGGAGAGGATCCATGTCTCTGTTGGATCCGGGGGATTTGACGTTTTGGTAAAAGAATATGGACATGGAATGGGGTGCATGCAGGGCAGTGAGTGTTTTTTGGAGAGTGGGTTCAACCCCGGTGGGATCTTGAATCGTAGCATAGCAAGTACGAGTACGGAGGGAGAAAAGGAGCAGAAAAGGCGGCTGATTTCATCAAAGGGAGTCGAGCAAGATGAAGCTTCTTTAATGGCGGTGAACTGTGGAGGGGAAGACGAGGAGGGTAGATTAGTAATTTCTGATGATATTTTAAATGAGTGGATTAAGGGTAGTGAAAATAAAAAATCGCGGAAAATTAGTAACGTCTCCATATAACGGTGGCATTCAAGGGCTTACTAATTTTGAGTGTAAAAACCGTATCAGCTATGAAGCAGATTCAGATAGAACCATGACTGGTGACTTGTGTACGTTGCATTACGGTCTAATCACAAGGAAAAAATAAAAAAGGGGGTCTCACTAGGCATTGGGCCAGGCATAGCTCTATGGGAAAGGAGAAAACAAAAAAAGGGGGCTGCATTAAGCATTGGGCCAGGGACAGCTATGCGGGTATGGAAGGAGGCACTACCGGTTTGGGCCTCATCCCTTCAGCCATTGGGCTTAAACTGGGTCAGGGGAAGCGCAGTAGGCAACCCTCCAAGGAGCTCCTGAATGCACAACAGGGTTCCCTCGGGGACTCCTTACGCTGCCTTGAGGGGGAGCATGACACCAAATTAGAGCTTGTGAACGGAGAGCGACGGTTGGCCTCAAATCCAGGGAGAAGGCTGGGCAGCAATGACGACGACTGGGCATGAACCGGAGGCAGAGCTTGTGCAAGCCATGACGGGGTGGTTGGCCTTGAGATTGACGAAGCAACACCTCCACTCAACGATCCGGTTGAGAAGGAATGTCATGAAGCTGCGTTGAGGACGGTGGAAGCCGAGGATGATGGAGACGACCACACTACTGTGGAAGAGGTGAGCGCGGCTGATGGGAGTGCCGGGGTAAGGGACGCAGGCGAAAATCGAAGTGAACAGGGAGATACGGATAACCAGTGCTTGGAGGAACAATTGTTGGAAAATAAAAAGACCTTGGAGCTGGCTTTGGAATCAGGGGCGGTGCTGTGCAACGAGGAAGATGACATCATGGCAATCCTTCAGGCTCAAAATGAAGAAATAGCACAAAAGAGGAAATTGGCGAAACAAAAGGCGAAGCTGCGACGAGGCAGACCTAAAAGTAAAAGCCAGGTGTGTAAAATTATTTCTAAATGACTTTATTTTCTTGGAATGTTAGGGGGTTACGTGGTGATGGGAAGATGAGAATGGTGAAGGATTTAAAATATAAACATAACTTGAGCTTGGTAGGCTTGATTGAGACTAAGAGACGGACTATGACGAGGTTTGACGTTGAAAGGATCCAGGGGTGTACTAGGATAGGGTGGGAATATGTAGGCTCGGACGGTGCATCCGGGGGGCTTTTGATGATTTGGGATGACACGTTTTTTAATATGAATAACTGCTATAAGGGGGAACGATGGTTATGTGTTGAAGGTTTTTTGCTAAAGAATAGCTTCAACTATGCTTTTGTCTTGATTTATGGTGCACATAATAGAGATGAGAAGAGACAGGTGTGGGAGGAGTTGAGTTACATTAGTGGGTTATGTCAGGTTCCTTGTTGCTTTTTGGGGGATTTTAATGAGATAGTGAATGTCGAGGAACGGAGAGGGACTGTTAGCTTACTGTGTCAGCAGAGGACTTCAAGACGTGGATTCAAGATATGCACCTAGTGGACTTGCCGCTTACAGATTGCAAGTTCACATGGTTTCGAGGTCGTTCTTACAGTCGACTAGATAGAGCTTTGGTGAGTGTGGAATGGTTAGAAGAGTTCCCTGATACTCGGTTAAGAGGGGGTCCAAGAGGTTTATCGGATCACTGCCCTATTATTGTGGTAGAGCAGCGGATGCAGGGAGGTCCTCGGCCTTTTCGAAGCCTTGACGCATGGTTCACCTATGACGGCTTTCTCCGGATGGTCTAGGAGGAATGGAGGGGTCTAGGGGAGATGCAATTCATAGATAAATTAAAGGCGTTAGCGGGTCCTTTGAGAAGTTGGCACAAGAACAACTTTGGTGAGATGGACAAGAAGATATTAAAGTTTGAGGAAGAGATAAAAAAGATTGATGACTTGGTAAGTACTGGAGTGTATGATGCAACTATAAAGGCTAGAAGGCGTTAGTCATCTGTTGTGAGAGATGGTATGTGAAAAAAGAAATTCACTGGAAGCAAATGTCTCGATCTCCGCAAGCAAAGGAAATGGATAGAAACATAAGATACTTCCACAATATAGCATCGGTAAGAAGGCGAAATAATCAGATTGATGCTCTGGTAGTCAACGGAAGACTGGTTAGGAACCAAGCTAGAATAAAAATAGCTATAATAGAGTTTTATAAAGATCTGTATCATCAGGAGAGTTCTCCTTTGCTGGGGTTCAGAGATGGTCTGGTGGCTAAGATAGCTGAGGAAGAGTCTGTGTCTCTGGAGGCGATGCCATAAGTTGAGGAAATCAGGCAGGCAGTGTGGGATTGTGAGTCTTTGAAGGCACCAGGGTGTGATGGGTTCAACATGAATTTCATTAAGCGGTGCTGGGAGGAGATTGGGGAAGAATTTACGGGAGCAGTTATGGGGTTCTTTCAGACATCCAAGCTACCTGCGTATTTCAATATTACGAGGGTGGCGCTGGCCCCCAAGTTCACTGGTGCGAAAGAAATCAAAGACCTCAGACCTATCAGTATGGTTGAGTGTGTGTATAAGGTCATTTTGAAAGTGCTTGTTAGGATGATGAGAGCAGTGATGCCTGGGCTAGTAGAAGAGACTCAGTGTGCCTTTGTGTAGGGTAGAAAAATTCATGACGGGGCTCTCATAGCATGTGAAATGGTGCACTGGCTTAAAAGGAGAAAAGAGGAGGCAGCCATAATCAAGTTGGAGTTCCAAAAGGCATATGACAGAGTGAAGTGGAGCTTTGTGGATATTGTGCTGGAGAAGATGGGGTTTGGGCGCAGGTGGAGGGCTTGGGTTATGGAGTGTGTGACCACATCTTCGATGTCGGTTTTGATTAATGGATCGCCATCTAAACCATTTAAAATGGAACAGGGCTTGAGACAAGGTGACCCGCTTTCTCCTTTCTTGTTTGTGCTGGTTGTCGATGTACTACATAGGATGATTGGTGAGGCAGTCAGGAACGGGCGTATTTCTCCTTTGCTGGTTGGTCGAGACAGTGTGGAGCTTTCACACCTTCAGTTTGCTGATGATACCATTCTGTTTTGCCCACCAGAAGATGAGACTATGCGGAATTATTAGTGGCTACTGTGATGGTTTGAGTTGATGTCAGGGCTCAGTATCAACTTTGATAAGTCCAGCTTGATTCCAATCAACTGTGAAGAGCAGTGGTTGCATAATATGTGTACTCTGTGGGGTTGCAAGGAAGGTACGCTCCCTGTTAAATACCTCAGAGTCCCCTTAGGAGCTAATCCAAGGTTGGTTAAGACTTGGTAGCCGATAATCGACAAGGTGGAATAGAAACTAAGCCTGTGGAAAGCTAAGGTGCTAAATAAAGCGAGTAAGTTGGTGTTTATTAAATCAGTTTTGAATAGCTTGCCAGTGTATTATCTGAGCTTATACAAGATGCCAAAGGCAGTTGCTAAGAAGCTTATTTCTCTACAGAGGAGGTTTCTATGGAGTAAGGAGGATGGGAGGCAAGGAATGGCGTTGGTGAAGTGGGAACTGGTACAGGCCCCGAAGAAATTCGGTGGGCTGGGAGTAGGGGATGCTATGATTCGGAACTCAGCACTGTTGTTTAAGTGGTGGTGGCATTTTGCTAAGGAAGAGTGCCCACTGTGGAAGAAGGTGGTCTGCTCTTGTAATAACTTGAGGCCGAATGAGTTACTATCTTCTCAAGTGCTGCCTACTAGAGGGGGCCCGTGGAGGGATATTTGCCATATAGATTTTTAGGAGCAACATCTGTGGGATAAGATGATTACAGGTATGGCAATGGAGATTGGGGACGGGCGAAGGACCCGGTTTTGGGAGGATGTTTGGTTGCAGTGTGGTTCCTTAAAAGATCGATTCCCCAGGCTCTTCTCTGTTTCAAACCAATGTGGGGCGGTGATTGGGGAGTGTGGGTTTTGGGATGGGCTAGAGTGGGTCTAGAATTTAGGGAGCTCTTTCAATGGGAGTTAGACCTTCTGAGTCAGTTACATGAGGCTCTGAGACCTGTGAGGCTTAATAGGGAGGATAGAGTTGTGTGGAAATATGATAAACTTGGTATTTTTTCGACTAACTCTTTTGTGCAGGTGCTACAAGAAGGAATGCTATCAGAGGAGGTAACCAGTTACAGCTTCACAAAGGCCATCTGGAAAGGTTTGGTTCCACCAAGGGTGGAGCTGTTTGCTTGGTTCGTCCTGGTAGGCAGGGTGAACACCAAAGAACGGCTAAGCCGGATCAGGATTATTAGCCAGGATGACAATAGTTGTGTTTTATGTAATAAGGATGTTGAGCAGGTCCATCATTTGTTTCTGGGCTGTGATTTTGCTTGGCAGGTGTGGAGTGCATGGTTATCTATGGTTGTCCGACTATGGGCTGTCCCGGGGTTAATGAAGGACCATTTCCTAAGTTGGACAGATGAGCCGCGAAGGAAAGCAGATCAAAAGCAGTGGTTAATATGTTTCTGTGCGATCATTTGTCATATTTAGTTGGAGCAAAACAGGAGGATATTTCAGAATCAAAGGAAAGGCGTAGAAGATATCATCACATTGACCATCCTTAGCTGCGAAGAGTGGAGAGGTGTGCATCCCTAGGGTTGTTGATGGCTATGCCGGAGATGATGTGGGGATGTTGTTTTCTGTTCAAGGAGTTTGTGGGAGCTGCCTGTCTTGTTGTTTGTTTCATACTGCTTGCTCCACTCTAATGTGTTGAGTTCTTTTACTTTCAAAAAAATATATCTTTATAATTGAATCATATCTAATCTTATCTAAACTTTTTTCAAAATATCACTAAAAAACATTAAGTACTGTTGAATTTACCGTCAGATTCTTTAAATATATATAACGGTAATCAATTTATTGTCGAATTTACCATAAAAAATAATCAGACGGTATAAACATCACCGATAAATATTTATCATCAGATTTATTTCATCCGACGGTAATTACCGTTGAATTTTACGATGGATTACCAGCTCAGGAAATTAAATGGTTACCGGCGGATTTTTCCAACGGTAATGTTGGCACCAAAACATGTTGTTTGCACTATGTTACCGTCGGATTATTCCTACGGTAATTTCGATGGTAATGTCAATTTTTTTTGGAATTTGAAATAAATGGTCGATTTTAATTTTATATTTAAATTCTTTTTACACAATTAGTGGTCAATTTATAAATAATGAAGAATTTTTATTTAAAATAAATAAATACAATGTACAAATTAAATAAAAATCAAGTACACTAAATAAATGTATGAAACAATAAAACAAAAAGCTAATATCTACAGATCTAGGTAGTCGTCATCGTCGTCAGTCCCGTGGCCTTGAGTTGGCGGTGCAGAAGGCGGTGACGATGTTTGTGTGTCACCAGTAGGGTCGATGCCAGCAGTGCGTATCTGGGCTTGGTACACCTCCATCTGAGCATCCATACTGGTGAAGGCTACGCTGGAGCTCCTGCACCTGGAGCCACAAATCCACGCCTTCCTCAGGATGGACGGCTCGACTGGTAGCGGAGCCTGACGACGGCCTCAACGTTGAGGTGCAGAGGCTACTAGCAAAGAACGACCCCATCCCGTATACTTGGTTCTTTTACGGGGCTCAGGCGGTCTCGCGCCAAACCGCATGGGGTCGGCGAATGAGGACGCAGATCCATCGGCGACGTCCTCCCTACTTTGCTGAGACTGCTGAGTCGTGACCTCTAGTTTTTGTGTGTAGGACTCTTGTGTAATCAACACAAGTTACTGTGATTAGTAAGATATATATATATATATATATATATATATATATATATATATATATATATATATATATAGAGTTAATCTCAAATTATTTTGTAGCAGAAGATAATCAGATGTATGTTTACTCACATAATGGTCTTGAGACTGCTGATCAACAAATCTTGCTTTGTTCTCCTTCAGCATGTGATCGTATTTGAATGTCTCCGCCAATGTGCCCTCGCATTTCAATGACTTTGACTACACCAGTTGTATTGAAATACAAAATTATTAGAATGGCTAGTAATGATATGTAAAACAGATAACATAACAAAGTTATTAACAATATTAAAGGAACTACATACCTATCTGGCCTTCATCTTCTGAAGGTTGTCGAGTCGCTGGTGTACTTGGATGACCTGGTCGATGCCCTATTAGCTCGGTTTGTGAGACGTCGATGCTTGAACCCCGCATCAGTCTCCCTATGAGCCAATAGGTCATTCTTTACCTCCGGTCGGAGCCAGCGCATCTGTTGGTCCCACCCATGGCAAACATTATCTAGCATCTGCTAGAGCCGCCAACCCATCCTATAGTCGAATATCTTCCAAATGGCTAGGGCGTGCTCAGCATCCCAAATAAAGTGCAGCTACAACAAAGAAACTTTTTAGGTAAACATGATAGAGGATATAAACTAGTTAGAAAAGTTTAAAACAGAAATAATGAAAGTAATTACCGTCTAGTTCTCAAACCAGTGCTGCTTGGTGTCAGCAGGGATCTTCGTGTAGCTGGGCCAGGACTGGTCATACATTAGCGACGAACTGATTTCCTATCGGTAAAGAAATATAAAAATATGTTCGCTATTTTTGCACTTTGTGCACTATTGATACGCCATTTTTGACGATCGGATTAATTGATGGTAAAGAAATTCACAAATATAATCACATTGTAAGTATAGTTTCTAAACCACCAGAGAATCCTTTCGTACAAAAGTTTGGTTGTAACAAGTAACAAAACCCAATAAAATTTATAACCGAAGTATTTAAACCCCAGGTCGTCTTCTCAAGGAATTGCAGGGAGGTGTGTTTTATTATTGGTTATGGAAAACAGTATAATTTTGGATTTTTAAAATAAGGAACAGGTAATTTAAGTGATAAGAAAAATAAATTAATAATTAAGAAAACTCTTAGCAAGGTATGAAAATTAGATGTCCTATCCTAGTTATCCTTATCAATTGTGATAAGAATTGCTCGTTGCTCCCACTTAGTCAACCTTTAACTATGAAGGTAAGTGAAGTGGATAAATCAATATGAATCCTCAAGTCCTAGTCAATTCCTAAGAAAAGACTAGAGTTAGGGGAATTCAAATCAATCAGCAAAGAATTTCAATTTTCAATCATCAGCTAAGTTTGATAACTCAAGAGTCTCTAATTACTCAACCAAAGCCAAAAGGGGAAAATATCTTAAATTAAATTAAAAGCATCATAAATAGAATAAGACAATCATCAATCTGAAATACCTCAAATTATATTAATTAAGAAAATCCTAACATGAATGGTTCATAAGCCAAATTGAAAAGATAAATAACAATTAAAATAATAGAACAAATAAAAGTAGAAAATAAATTAAAGGAAAATTGAACCTAAAAATTGAGAAGTAGAAATCTTAGCCTAATCCTAATAGAAATCCTAAATCCTAATCCTAATCCTAAATCCTAAGAGAGAGAGGAGAGAGCCCCTCTCTCTCTAAAACTACATCTAAAAACTAAAATTGTGAATTATGAATGAATGATAAGTATCCCTTGAGTCTCTGCATGTTCCCTGGCTTTATTTTGTGTTTTTGGGCCGAAAACTGGGTCAAAACGCGGCCCAAAATCGTCCCCAGCGTTTCCTGAATTTTTTGCAGATCGCGCATGTCACGCGTGCGCGTCGTTTGACGATTTTCCTCTCCACGCGTGCACGTCAGGCACGCGCTCGCATCGTTTGTGCGAACACCAATCCATGCGTACGCACCAAGCACGCGTACGCGTCGCTGTGATTTTGTCCAAATCACGCGCACACGTCAGCCATGCGTGCACGTCACTGTTCGCTGGTTGTCTCCTTTATTTCTTGTGCTCCTTCCTTTTTTGCAAGCTTCCTCTCCATTCTCTAAGCCATTCTTGCCCTATGAAGCCTGAAACACTTAACACACAGATCACGGTATTGAATGGTATAAAGAAGAATTAAAATACACAATAAAAAGATCTCTAGGAAGCAGGTTTTCAACCATGGAATAATTTTGGGAAGGCATTGTAAAATCATGCAAATCATATGAATAAGTGGGCAAGAATTTGATAAAAACCACTCAATTAAACACAATATAAATCATAAAATAGTGGTTTATCAACCTCCCCACACTTAAACATTAGCATGTCCTCATGCTTAGCTTAAGGAGTTAAATGAAATGAGTAGGGAAAAGCAAGACTCATGCAATGCAAACTATGAATGTGAATGCAACTACATGCTAAAATGATTCTACCTACTTGGTGAAAAAGTAAATAAATATTTCAAGAACAAATATGAACTGGATTTCACTAATTCAAATCACAAAATAAAGTACAAATAACTTGCAAGAAGAAAATAGCTCATGAAAGCAGGGAACAAGGAATCGAGCATCGAACCCTCACTAGAAGTGTATGCACTCTAATTGCTCAGGTGTTTAAGGTTCGATCTCTCAATTCTTTACTAACCTTGCTTTCTAAGACTTGCTTTTCATCTAACAATCAACAAAAATTTAATGCACAAAATACACAAATCAAGAGGTCTTTTGAGGGTTGTAATGGGGTTAGGGTCAATGTAGGATTGTATTTGGTTAAGTGGACTAAAATCTGAATCCTTAATTAACCTAAACTTTTCCCATCTAACTTAAGACAATCCATGTAATCACAATACAAAACCTAACTACCCATTAACTATGTTTTGCCACATATTCATGCATCCCAAATTTAAGTACAACTCATATGCATTGATATTATTACTTTAACTTGGGGCATTTTGTCCCCTTTTTGTTTATTTGCTCTTTTTCTTTTCTTTTTCTCTTTTTATTTTTTATTTTTTATTTCTATTTTTCTTTTCTTAATCTATTTTTTCCTTTTTCAATGCATATGGTTAAGGTATTGAATGCATAAACATGTTCTGAACATTTTTCACATTTTCACACAAAGTCTAACATACTCAATTCCCAAACTAAACGTTTTCAAACCCACTTTCCCCACACTTAATTCATGAGCACTTTCACTAGTCTAAGTTAATCAAGGATTCAAATTAAGGACATCATTTTTTTTTGCTTAGAGTTAGTGATGAGCTAAAGTGAAGAACAAAGGGGTAAAATAGGCTCAACATTGGTTTGCAAAGGATAATGAAAAGGTTAAGGAGCTGAGTGAAACAAGGCCTCAATCATATAAGTATATGCATACATTAAACAATAGAAATATAGAATCAAGCAAGACAAAGATCACAATTTTAGAGAGAACAACACACACCAAAAATAAAATATTGGTTGATAAAATGCAACCAATCAAAGAGGCTCAAAATCTCACGGGTTTTGTGTGTTCGAGCTCTAAACCATGTTCTAAAATAAAATTTCTTCAAACAAGTTCAATAAAAATTTCAATTCAAATTAGTGAAATGCTATAAAAATTTTCTTGAAAAAGAAAATATTACTTCAACCAAGTGGTAAAATATGCACAAAATCAAACAAACATGCAAATGCAACAACTATTTTAATAAAAGAAAATTTAAACATTGGTGTTGAGACAGGAAGGTACTAACCCACAGAGATCAGTATTGACCTCTCCACACTTAAAGATTGCCCCGTCCTCGGTGCATGCTGAGATGTGCAAGTGGATGGGCTGCTACAACTGATGCTTTTCTCCAAAGATTGTGCAGATGGACTTGTTTGTTACTCCATATAGAAGCTTCTCATTTCCCTTCCTCGGTGGCCATCTTGAAAGAAGAGGAACAAGAAAAAAAGTAACCTAGAAATAAAGATAGAAAAACAAATAAAGTAAGGGTGGGTTAATGCCAGGTAATGAAGGTCTCAATTACATGGTAGCTACAACATGCAAGTGAAAAAACAGTAGAAGCACATGGCATACCAGTAGTGCAAAATTTGCAACAAATGGGAGGAGTGTGGGTAATGAAAGACAATATAAATTCATGTCAATGCAAAATTAATACAAGTATCGTAAAAGATTAGCATTGACTTAAATAATATTACCCAACAGTGTAAAACAAGTCACTGAGGACCAAAATAATACAAGAAAAGATGCAATAGTTGAATATGAACAAGTAACAACAATGGAAAAATAATAAATTTAGAAAAAAAAGAAAAATATGCACAAAATAAAAATGCAATGAATAAAATATGCAAATAAATTAAGTAAAATAGAATGGAAGTGAAGAGGGATGAGAAGTTAAAGAGATAAAGTAAGAAAGAAAGAAGAAAGAAGAAAAGATAGAAGAAATTAGGCTTAGAAAAGAAAAGATAACATAATTGGCACTGATCTGGATAAGTTGTGCGGCGCAGGTGACGCGGACGCATGAGTGACGCGGTCGCGTGGTGTGCGATAAGGTCAGGTGACACGGACGCGTGGGTCACGTGATCGCGTGGCCTGATTTGTGCGATTGGCGCGAGTGCAGCCTCGCGTTCGTGCAACTCTCTGTTTCAAACTCATTTTGCCAAAAATCTGGGTGACGCATTCGCGTGGGTGACGTGATCGCGTGAATGGCCATTCTTGAAAAACGATGCGGACGCGTGAGGCACGCGTTCGCGTGGTAGGGCTTGTGCTTCTAGCACGAGTCCAGCCCTACTCCATCATAACTCTCTGCCGTGCACCAATTTACATCGATTTCGCGGGGTCACGCGTGCGCGTGGGTGACGCGCACACGTGGATGGCTGGATTCGCAAAGGACGTGGACGCGTCAAGAACACATTCGCGTGGGCGAGTTTGTGCCTGTGGCACGCCTCCAGCCACGCTCTCGCGTGACTCTCTGTAAAATCTCTTTTCTTCCTTGAGGCACATATGACGCGAACGCGTCGTGTGCCTTGTATTTTTGTTTTTTTTAATAATGCAGTATGCAGAATGTAATGCTAATATGAATGTTATGCATGATTCCAGGTCCAATCAAAACTAAAATACAAACAAAACAGACTAGAATTAAAATTGAAAAAGGGACGATCATACCATGGTGGGTTGTCTCCCACCTAGCACTTTTAGTTAAAGTCTTTAAGTTGGATATTTGGTGAGCTCCTTGTCATGGTGGCTTGTGCTTGAAGTCATCCTGAAACTTCCACCAATGCTTGGACTTCCAATAAGCTCTATCAATACCAAGTAAATTTCTCAAGCTTTGATGGAGTTCTTCACAAGCTTTGAGCTCCCAAATTTGATCCTCATATATGCCTGGATCCCAATTCTTGTTGCTGTACCCGTCTTCAAGTGGAACATGATGATTCCATCCGGGTGGTAAGCAATCCGAATTATTACTACGGCATCCAAACAGCTTCCTAGACCTATTCAATCGAGCTCTACACCAACCTTTGCATTTCAACTTGGAGCATACAACCATATTGAACCTTGCAGGACAACTCCAACCACTAACCATTTTCCTCTTGCTCTTAATGCCACAAAGAGCTCTAAGTTGACCATCCGTCTCTAGAAGCCCATATTCAAGTAGGAAAGTAAAGGTTAAGGATAAGACTTTTACCCACTTGAACGTTGTGTTGGATGGTAATGGCCTTGGGAGAGGTGTTTTTAATGATCTTGCAAGCTCCACTCCCTTGTGTTCTTCTTTGACAACTACCACCTCTTTGCAAGCTTCTTCAATATCAACCTCTTCCTCTTGGTATCTTTCTTCCAATTCAATCTCTTCTTCATTGCTCACCAAGGGCATGGGAGGTTATACCTCTTCTTCTTGAATCTCTATCTCTTGATCAACCTCTTCCAAGTCTTCAACTATGATATGCCTTGGAGGTTGTACACCTTCCTCAACATCAATTTCAAACGTCTTGGAAGGAGGCTCTATGACTTGACCTTCCCATGGAGGTTCAACATCTCCCAAGTCTGCAACCACTTTTTCCTTTTTAATAATTGCTGCTTTGTCCAGTTGTTTAAGTATAAAATCGTACTCTTCATTGATGATTTCTTTTCTATGATAACTCCCTTCAATTACTCCTTCATCTACAAAGGTCTCTTCTACCTTCACCTTTAGTGCCTCCTCTAGCTCCTTATGAAGTATGGATTCGCGAAGATGATCCCTTCTTTCTTGTTCCATGTCAATAGCATCATTGGGATCATGTTGCTCTTGGATTGATGGATGTGGATGCTCTTCCATGGAGGGTGATGATGGGATGGAGAGATCATTATAGGATTGAAAAGGAAGTGCAATAGAGCTTGAGGGTTGATTGTTGAAGGTATTCGGTGGTCCAATTTGGGCGACGAGAGCTTGTATAGCAGAGTTTAGATCGGTAAGTGCTTTCTCCAGGGAGGTTTGGGGTGGATAGGAGGGTTCATTTGTTGGGAGAAAGGGTTCATGGTAGGAAGGTGGTTCATCTTGATAATGATAAGGAGATGGTGTATATTGAGGTGGTGGTTCATGAGAGTAATTGTGTTGGAATGGAGGTGGTTTTATGTATGGTTCATTTGGCTCATAAGGTGGTTGGTATGGTGGATACGGGATAGAGTCATATGGAGGTAAATGGTGGAAAGAGGCTTGTGAGTATGGTGGTTCAAAGCTATGTTGATGAGGGGGTTCATAGGCATATGGTGGTGGTTGTTGATAATCAAAAGAGTGCTCACACTATAAGAAAATGGAACATTTGTAACAAAAATTTTGTATCAAATTTAAAATTGTTACAAAAAACCATTTTTTTTGTAATAATAGTTGCTGATTGTTACAAAAAAACTATGTTTTGTAACAACATTACAAGTTGTTACAAAACATCCAGATATTTTGTAACAATCTATTTTATTATTTTACAAATTATGGTAGTTTTTGTAACGCACTGGTGTGTTGTTACAAAATATTGTAATATTTTGTAACAAAAAGTAAAGTAGTTGCAAAAATTCGTAGTATTTTGTAACAAAATAGTTTTTTGTTTCAAAAACTCCAAATGTTTTGTAACAAAATATCCTTTTGTCTAAAAAACATAAATTATTTTGTAACAAAAAATCAATTTGTCACAAAATTTAACATTGTTTGTAACAAGTTTTTTTGTGTGTCCCAAAATACATGTATAATTTATAATTTTTTTTCAAAATGTTAAAAACTTTAAGAATTAAAAAAATTGTCTATATAATTTTTTAAAATAATTTTATTTTGTTTCAAAAATTAAAAAAATTGTTTATATAATTCTTTTAAAATATATTTTATATATTATTTTTTACATATTCATTAATTTTTAAATGATGTAAATATTAATTTATATGCCTTTAGAAAATTAGTACATAATTTTTAATAATAAGAATTTTAAGATAACTTAAAACTAATTTGTAAAATTTAAATTTTTTTATTAACTTATAAATATAAATAACAATAATTAAAATTATTCCAAAAAAAATTTAAAAAACTAAATGCACTGTAAAAATCGAAGGGCTAATAGCTAGTGAATGTAAAACGGTAAAAAAATCCTAAGGCTCCCCCATTCCCCCACCTCACTCGAAGCCTCACACTCAGTCACTCTCAACCCTCATCGCGCCGTCTACAAACCCTATTTGCGACGGAAAATGGAGCTGCTGTCAAAGGAAGAGTCACCGGCGTAGCCCCTTGGGAAACGTCTCCAGCAGCGTCGTGGTCCTCCTTAGTGTCTGTTCTGTCGCAAATGCCTCCATTCGCTCTTCGAATCTGCTTCGTCTGCGTCACTGCTCACCTCCGTCTGTGTTGTCCTGGCCGTCTTGGCTCCGCTGCGTTCCACCTTCTCTGCCTCCGCGTCGTGCCTCTTCTGTATCTGCTACCTCTGTTTCTGTGGTCGTCTTGTTGGGTGACTCCTCTGCTGGCTGTGCTCTGTTCGTGTCAAAGCTCTGCTCATGCTGAAGCTCTGATCGTTCGGTCACCTCTCCTCGCCGGTGGCCTGTGTCTTCGACGGTGAAACGGCCCCAACCCGTCGCTGAGTGTTGAGCTTGGTTCTACTTCTGACATTCTTCAGTGTAGAGGTGTTTTTTTCTAATATGTAGTTATTCTATATTAATTTTGTGGACTTTATTCTTGCTGTTTTATTGTAGGTTTAGAAGAGAAAAATTGATGCTAATTCCTAACTGTATCTGTATGTAAAACTAAATGATTTAATATGTTGTTCTGTTTGTTCTTTTTCCTTTCTTGAGGCTTGTATACTAAAGTTGAAAAAATTGAGTTACATAATAAAGCAGAAGAAATTTTTATTAGCACTAAAAATTTTGTCTCCTAGCTTGATAGTGAAATGATGAAGATTTAATAAAAGGGTCTTCTTCCGGTGTTGTGTAGCAGTCTTTAATTTCTTCTGGTTCTGTTGTGCTTCGTTGGTCTGCTGCCGGTCTGCTCCGATCGTCTCCTCTGCTGAAGGTAAGTCTAGTTTAATTTAGTATTGAACCTTGATTCTGCTGATGTTGTGACTTAAAATATTAGTTTTATATCTGTTTGACTATATTAGTGTTATTAGCTTTTGCTTTCTTTTTAGTGATTTCGATTCTTTTTTTATACTTTTGTGTTTGTGAATTGAGTAAAGTAGGTAACTATTTGATCCTTAGTAACATAGAGATATTGATTAAATTTTGTTAATAATTTTGTGTATTTTACATTGCATTGATTTATGATAGTTTATGCTGCTCTGCTCATCCGGCGTTGTCCTTTGCCTCTGCTGGTTTGATTTGGCTGTCCTTCTTCTCTTGCTGGTCTGGCTTGGTTCGATTACGTTTCTGCTAAAGGTAACTTCAGTTTATTTGAGTATTGTTAAATATGCTGTTAGTTGATAATCTTAGCTGAAATATTGAACCTTGATTCTGCTGATATTGTGGTTGAAAATATTGTTAGTTGATTATGTTGGTATTGTTTTGGTTGAAAGTATTGGTGTGTAACATGGTTGATTATCTGATTTTTAGGTTATTTGGAGAGTTGATATTTTTGTTCTATTTTTTGTTTCTGGGTTTTATTATTTTGATTCTATTTTTTTCACTTTTTTTGGTGATTTTGAAAGTGATAGTCGCTGTGATGCTATGTTATGCCATGCTGCTCTCTTTTTTTCACTCTTTACATCCTTCTATCCATTCTCGTCTCCTGCAGAAATTAGTCCAATGGTCAATTACCAGAAATATTGGGTTAATTTTGATAGGCGTACTCTTGAGTTTAGGAAGTGCCTCGATGAATTATTTTTGGATATTGCCTTCTCTCAACCTAGTGTGAAAAATCAAATACGTTGTCCTTGTCCCAAATGCAACAATTTTTTGTTCAAATTTAGAAATGAAGTTCATCATCATGTGCGCCAATGGGGGATAGTGACCTCTTATAAAACATGGGTGCATCATGGTGAGATACTTCAAGATACATCCACTATAGATGTGTCTTATCTAAATAAAATTGATTGTGAAAGGGAGAATGATTCTACCACTTATGAGTTGTTGTATAACATCTTTAGAGGAGAAACACTAGGGGAGATGCCGAGAGATTTCGCTACCAACGTAGATGAAAATATAAAAGAAGAACCTCATCAGGGGGCAAAGAGGTTCCAGAGGCTAATGAGGGATTATGAGCAAAGCCTGTATCCGGACAGTGGGATATCAAGGTTATCTTTCATTGACAAGTTGTTTCAAATGAAATGTCGCTATGGATGGAGCAACAATTCAGTTGATGCTTTATTGCTCTTTCTAAAAAGCATATTTCCAAAGGAAAATTCTTATCCAACTTCATTTTATGATGCTCGAAAAGTGATTTGAGATTTGGGATTAGATTATGAGAAGATAGATGCTTGTGTGAATGATTGCATTTTGTTTCGGGGGCAAGCATATGCTGATCTTGATGAATGTCCAAAGTGTAAGCAATCTAGATGGGTGAAAGGGAAGGGAAATGAAAAGGATAACCTTCGGAAGAAGGTACCCCAGAAGATACTAAGATACTTTCCGTTAAAACCTAGGCTTCAAAGGATCTTCATGTGTGAAGAAACAGCGCTAGCAATAAGGTGGCACAAAGAGAAACGACTTGACGATGGAGTCCTAAAACACCCAGCAGATTCGATGGCGTGGAAGACATTTGATGAGGAGCACGAATGGTTTGCACGTGATGCTAGAAATATCAGGCTTGGAGTTGCTAGTGATGGATTCAATCTGTTCGGAAATATGAACATTTCCTATAGAAGAAGAAGAAGAAGAAGAAGAAGAAGAAGAAGAAGAAGAAGAAGAAGAAGAAGAAGAAGAAGAAGAAGAAGAAGAAGAAGAAGATGATGATGATGATGATGCAAATGATAGTGATTGGCTTCTTAGTATTTTTATTTTGGGGATTACAAGATATTTGCAATTGCTAAATTATCCATTTTTTGTATAGGATGGTGATTGACTTTATCCACTTTTTGTATAGGATGGTGATTGACTTTAAAGTAGTTAAACTTTACGAATTCACACATATTTGCAATTGCTAAGTTATTCACACTTTTTTTCCACTTGTTTAACTTTTTTGAAAAGTATAATATATTTTGAATCATGTCCAACTTTTATTGATGTGCTTTCCTTTGTGTAATTGTATATTAAATGATGTAGATATTTTATTATTTTATTTCTTTAATTTTATCTCTGTTAACTTTATTGTAGATTGCGTAACATAATGGCTACACGGAGATTGAGAAGGGCTGCTGCATCTAGTTATACACCACGAGCACCAGCCCCAGCCCCGGCAGCCCATGCCCCAGCCCAGCCCAAGCCCCAGCAGCCCCTGCAGCCTCTGCCCCAACCCCGACAGCCCCTGTCCCAGCCCCGGAAGCCCCTGTCCCAGCCCTGGCAGACCTTACTTCAGCACTACCCACTGCCCCTGTTGATAGGCATATTGGTAAAAGGGGACCTTCGCATGGGATTGCAAGAAATAGGGTTATCAAAACAAAGACAAATGGGAAGTTGGAATTGCCGATCTCTTTGGAGAACTTAGCTCATAATGGCATCCATGCTGATCTGTCTGCATCTGAAGTGAATATTGTTACAAGACAAAATGCTCCTTTGGATGTAGAGAAATGTAGCCAAGTTGGAGATGATGTCAAGCAAAAAATATGCGACATTGTTTTGGTAATACATATTTATATTTTCTGCTATTATGTATATTATAGGGTTTATTTCTGCTAACTAACTTTGACAAATCATATGTAGGAAAAGTTTGATATAGCAGATACACAAGTAATGCGCAAAATGATTTTAGCTAAGGCTAACATATGTTATCGAAGTTTGCGCTCAAGATTGCGTGAGCACTATGAGTTGTATCAAACTGATGAGGAGCGCCTTCAAAATCCACCAAACAATGTTCTACCGGAGACATGGGAGAATTTGGTGTCCTACTTTGGAAGTCCTTCTTTTCAGGTTTGAATTTTTCATTGTGACAACCATTGAGGTGTTCTTATGTTGTTTTGCTATTTTAGGTCAATGCAAATAATTATACCTTACCTCCTTTTGTCTTTTGTGAGTTTGGTCTTCTATAGGAAAAAAGTTTAAGAAACAAAGATAATAGAAAGCATCATGTTGTACCAGATATTATTGGTTGAAGGATATTTCAAGTTGTTAGACGTGATCGAATAAATAATCTTAAAGTTTTAATTTGGTCTTATATTTTTTGCTATGTCACGTTTGCACTTAACTACATGCTATATTTTAAACTTCCAAAAAATTTGCAGCGCCATCCTAGAACCGGTGTCGAACCTGACATTCAAGAATTATGGCAAATTACTCATCAGAAGAATAATGGAGAATGGGTCAATGAAAAAGCTAAACAAATTGATGTAACATTACTAACCTTTTCCTCTTTCTGTTGCATGGAAGTTAAATTTTATCTCCATTTTCAAATCACAAATTGGATTGTGTAGGATGATATTAGCTGTATGCTCGATGAATCCTATGATTTGGAAAATCCTCTCACACCAAATGAAGCTTTTCTACTTGTGAGAGGTGACAAAAGTGGTGCAAGTTATGGCATAAAGGCTCCAAAGTCTAAGGATTCAAGCACAACTTCAAGAGGCAATACAAGACCGTGAGGAGCTAACAAAGGAAATAGATGTGCTAAAAAAAAAAACTTGAAGAGCAACAAACACGGCAAGAGGAAGCATTACCTCAAATAAAAGCTCAATTGAAAGCTCAACAAGCTGTTGTGAACTCTCTCATATGGCGTTTCGACAATGAAACAAACTAGACCCTAAAGATACTCCTAAAGTTGCTTATGGTTTTAATACATTTTCGTAGATGATTCCTATTTTATAATAGTATACTTTAATTTGTATATGGATATATTTATCACATTTTACTTGTGTCATGGTTGAAAAATGACAAATGTCCTATTATTTGGTTTGATAAATTTGGTTGGGTATGGCTGAGACATAAGTTGTGAATTGGTTGTGTTTGTTGGAACCGTGGACGGTGGAAATATCCAAGTTTTAGGGGAGGTTCTGCCGAAATTTTTCTAAACATTTTGGATAAAACTTAGTGGAAAAATTATAATTAGTGTTATATCTTGTTTCTAACTTTTTTGTTTCGGTTTTTCTTATTTACAGGAGTGCTGAAATGGTGACCATATGCTACCTTGAGGGCTCAAGAATGTTTTGATGCATAGAGGCACTAATCTATGTTAGAACTTTTATGTTTTGGTTGAACTTTTATGTTAGAATTTTTATGTTTTGGTTGAACTAATCAATGTACTCACTGGCTAATGTTATTTTGTTTCAAGACAATTTTAGCTAAAAGGATCTTGTTTGACTTATGTATGTTTTTGCATACTATATACATGTAAACTTGCTTATTAAAATCGTTAATATATTAGTTAATTTAAAAAATCATTTAGTAAATTATGCATGTAATTTGTAATAAAAAAAGTTGTTACAAAATAATTAATTTGCTTTTGTAACTAAAGAAAAAAAATTTTACAAAATCATGTTACATTTTGTAACAAAATTTTTTGATAGGAAAAAAATTGACTGTCATGAAAAATACCTTCAAGACCAAAATTTGTTACCACTTTTGTAACGGCTTCTGGTTTTTTGTATCAGAAAAAATTGTTACAAAAGGTGGTATTCAATTGTAACAGTTCCATTTTTCGTTACAAAAACTTTTTGTAACGGGACTTACCACAATGGACCCTTTTTTTGTTACAAAAAACTTTTGTTTCAAAATTTCGATGTTTTGTAACAATATTTTTTGTTACAAATGCGCCTTTTTCTTGTAGTGTCACCATAGCCATTGCCTTGATATGCATCACAGAATGGTTGTTGATAGTCCATTGGAGGTGGTTGTTGCCAAGAGGGATGATCAAATCCTTGTGGCTCCTCCCATCTTTGTTTGTTTCATCATTGATGCATGTTTTCCTTATAGCGTCCATTCCCTACAACAACATTGGAACCAAACTCATAGAGACAGGGGTGAGAATTCATAGTAGCTAATAAAAATTAAAAACAAAAAAAACAAATAAACAGGCAAAAGAAAAAAATATTTATAATAACCAATAATAAGGCACATGTTTGCAATTTTCCGGCAACGGTGCCATTTTTGACGAACTGATTTCCTATCGGTAAAAAAATATAAAAATATGTTCGCTATTTTTTCACTTTGTGCACTATTGATACGCCATTTTTGACGATCGAATTAATTGATGGTAAAAAAATTCACAAATATAATCGCATTGTAATTATAGTTTCTAAACCATCAGAGAATCCTTTCGTACAAAAGTTTGGTTGTCACAAGTAACAAAACCCAATAAAATTTATAACCGAAGTATTTAAACCTCGGGTCGTCTTCTCAAGGAATTGCAGGGAGGTGTATTTTATTATTGGTTATGGAAAACAGTATAATTTTGGATTTTTAAAATAAGGAACAGGTAATTTAAATGATAAGAAAAATAAATTAATAATTAAGAAAACTCTTGGCAAGGTATAAAAATTAGATGTCCTATCCTAGTTATCCTTATTAATTGTGATGAGAATTGATCGTTGCTCCCACTTAGTCAACCTCTAACTATGAAGGTAAGTCAAGTGGATAAATCAATATGAATCCTCAAGTCATAGTCAATTCCTAAGAAAAGACTAGAGTTAAGGGAATTCAAATCAATCAGCAAAGAATTCCAATTTTCAATCGTAAGCTGAGTTTGATAACTCAAGAGTCTCTAATTACTCAACCAAAGCCAAAAGGGGAAAATATCTTAAATTAAATTAAAAGCATCATAAATAGAATAAGACAATCATCAATCTAAAATATCTCAAATTATATTAATTAAGAAAATCCTAACATGAATGGTTCATAAGCCAAATTGAAATGATAAATAACAATTAAAATAATAGAACAAATAAAAGTAGAAAATAAATTAGAGGAACATTGAACCTGAAAATTGAGAAGTAGAAATCATAGCCTAATCCTAATAGAAATCCTAAACCATAATCCTTATCCTAAATCCTAAGAGAGAGGAGAAAGCCTCTCTTTCTCTAAAACTACATCTAAAAGCTAAAATTGTGAATTATGAATGAATGATAAGTATCCCTTGAGTCTTTGCACGTTCCCTGACTTTATTCTGTGTTTCTGGGCCGAAAACTGGGTCAAAATGCGGCCTAAAATCGTCCCCAGTGTTTCCTGAATTTTCTGCAGATTGCGCATGTCATGCGTACGCGTCGGTCACGCGTACGCGTCGTTTGACGATTTTCCTCTCCATGCGTGCGCGTCAGGAACGCGCTCGCGTCATTTGCGAGAACTCCAATCCACGCGTACACGTTAAGCACGTGTACGCGTCGCTGTGATTTTGTCCAAATCGCGCGCACGCGTCAGCCATGCATGCGCGTCGCTGTTTGTTGGTTGTCTCCTTTATTTCTTGTGCTCCTGCCCTTTTTGCAAGCTTCCTCTCCATTCTCTAAGCCATTCTAGCCCTATGAAGACTGAAACACTTAACACTCGGATCACAGTATCGAATGGTATAAAGGAGAATTAAAATACACAATAAAAAGATCTCTAGGAAGCAGATTTTTAACCATGGAATAATTTTGGGAAAGAATTGTAAAATCGTGCAAATCATATGAATAAGTGGGCAAGAATTTGATAAAAACCACTCAATTAAACGTAATATAAACCATAAAATAGTGGTTTATCAGAAGATAATTAGATGTATGTTTACACACATAATGGTCTTGAGACTGCTGATCAACAAATCTCGCTTTGTTCTCCTTCAGCATGTGGTTGTATTTGAATGTCTCCGCCAATGTGCCCTTGTGTTCCAATGACTTCAACTACACCAGTTGTATTGAAATACAAAATTATTAGAATGGCTAGTAATGATATGTAAAACAGATAACATAACGAAGTTATTAACAATATTAAAGGAACTACATACCTATCTGGCGTTCATCTTCTGAAGGTTGTCGAGCCGCTGGTGTACTTGGATGACCTGGTCGATGCCCTATTAGCTCGATTTGTGAGATGTCGATGCTTGAACCCTGCATCAGTCTCCCAATGAGCCAATTGGTCATTCTTTACCTCCGGTTGGAGCCAGCGCATCTGCTGGTTCCACTCATGACGAACATCATCTAGCATCTGCTAGAGCTGCCAACCCATCCTATAGTCGAATATCTTCCAAATGGCCAGGTCGTGCTCAACATCCCAAATGAAGTACAGCTACAACAAAGAAACTTTTTAGGTAAACAAGATAGAGGATATAAACTAGTTAAAAAAGTTTAAAACAGAAATAATGAAAGTAATTACCGTCTAGTTCTCAAACCAGCACTGCTTGGTGTCAGCAGGGATCTTCGTATAACTGGGCCAGGACTGGTCATACATTAGCTTGATGACATTCATCATCTCCTGAGTACACACATTCAGGTTCGGCAAAAACCTAACAACAACCCACAAGTAAGAATCAACCCTAATCATTAAATCTATAAAACAGGAATCAAGAATCATAATCATGAAAACTAGAAAACAATAACCAGCAATCCAAATCAACCTAAATCCACTAATTAGGAATCAAGTTTCAAAAAATTTCAGCAATAACATGAATTTTAACCAGGAAAACTAGAAAACAATAACCAACAATCCAAATCAACCTAAATCCACTAAACAAGAATCAGGTTTCAGGAACTTTTAGCAATAATAGAAATCATAATCATGAAAACTAGAAAACAATAACCAGCAATTAACACTTAAATCAACTAAACTAGAAACAACTCATACACTTTCAGCGATAACCATAAACAGTAAATACATGATTACTTCCGTGACTGGACTCCAGGGCCAAATGTGAAAACTGTGTGGTGGGAGGTGGTGGAGGGGCATCAGCTGCTGCCTTACTTCTGTGACTGGACTCTAGGGCTGCGGCATCCGTCGCTCAAGTCGGCGTCACCGTGGATGCGGGATGCGGGATGCTGAACGGTTGTAGGCGGCATTGCCACTGTGGATGGTGGTATGTAGTTGAGGTTAGGGACCATGATGAACGGCTGGTCTGTTAAACCCGCAACCTGTGGCGTCATCGGCGTGGTCAAAGTAGAGTGAGAGGATCCAGAAGTTCTGAGGGTACCAGAAGAAATCCTCCCTCTACCCCGACCACGGCTGCAACCACGACCAGGAGCCTAATCTGTAACACCCTAACTATCAAAATGTTACGCTTCTGGCTGCGCCACTCTGATAGCTCGGCTATTACGATGACTCTTATAATATTTAATACTAAAATATGAGCTTGTTTAAAACTTAGATCGAATTTTTCGAAAACATACATTCATACTTACCGTATAAATTATAATACTCACAGGAAATACTATATATATATATATATATATATATATATATATATATATATATATATATATATATACATACATACATATACATACATATTAATTTACAAGCATCTCATATCAAAATCCTATCCCTCTTACACTACTTGCAAACTTAAAGGCGAGGGAAACATAAATACTAAAACAATACAGAAATATCGTCTAATAGAAAAGAAATAAGCTCTTTCGAACTTCGTCATCCGTAACCTGAAAAAGAAAAGACATGTACGGGAGTGAGAACATTATCCTCGAAAGGGTTCTCACTATAGGGTTGCAGAATTACTATAATAGGACACACGAGATAAGATCGTTATAGTGATTAATAACTGCCTTATGCATCTTTTCAAAAGTAAAGGTTTACTATAAAAGAAAAATCTGAAATCTTTTCTGAAAGACGAAACTGTTCATTTCTTAAAAATTCAAAAGCCTTTCAGAAGGTTTATCTATGCCAAATCAGATTAGTTTTTCATACTTTTCTAAACCAGAAATATCAACTAGACATGGCCTTCGGCCCACCTCATGACCAACCACGGCCCTAGGCCCAAACAATCCAAACAACAACCAGTCACCACAGTCCAGTAGAATCCCAATCGCAAACACAAGGAGGAAAATTCAAGCATAAACAAACAATTATTTCAAGTAGAACAATTAGCAGATAACCACAATTAATCTCAAAGGCAAACCAAGTACAATATGCACACCCAAACAATGTCACATAGATGCATATGATGAATTCTTGTCCTAGTGGCTGATGATATCAGCTGTTGGTTATAGAGCTAATCCGACAAGTCCTAGTAGCTAACCATTGGACTGTCCCTCTGTCATTGATGAGCGGATAATTTATACGCTTTTTGGCATTGTTTTTAGGCAGTTTTTAGTATGATCTAGTTACTTTTAGGGATGTTTTCATTAGTTTTTATGCTAAATTCACATTTCTGGACTTCACTATGAGTTTGTGTGTTTTTCTATGATTTTAGATATTTTCTGGCTGAAATTGAGGGACCTGAGCAAAACTCTGATAGGAGGCTGACAAAGGACTGCTGATGCTGTTGGAATCTGACCTCCCTGCACTCAAAATAAATTTTCTGGAGCTACAAAACTCCAAATGGCGTGCTCTCAACGGTGAGGAAAGTAGACATCTAGAGCTTTTCAGCAATATATAATAGTTCATACTTTATTCGTAATTAGATGACGTAATCTGGCTCTCAACGCCAGTTCCATGCTGCATTCTGGAGTCAAACGCCAGAAACATGTCACGAACCAGAGTTGAACGCCCAAAACACGTTACAACTTGGCGTTCAACTCCAAGAGAAGCCTCAGCTCATGGATAGATCAAGCTCAGCCCAAGCACACACCAAGTGGGCCCCGGAAGTGAATTTATGCATCAATTACTTACTTCTGTAAACCCTAGTAGCTAGTTTAGTATAAATAGAACTTTTTACTAGTTTATTAGATGTCTTTGGACTATCTAGTTCTTTTGACCATTCGGTCTTTCATGGGGACTGGCCATTCGGCCATGCCTCGACCTTCATCACTTATGTATTTTCAACGGTAGAGTTTCTACACACCATAGATTAAGGGTGTGGAGCTCTGCTGTACCTCAAGTTTTAATGCAATTACTAATATTTTCTATTCAATTCGACTTATTCTTATTCTAAGATATTCGTTGCACTTCAACATGATGAATGTGATGATCCATGACACTCATCATCATTCTCACCTATGAACGCGTGACTGACAACCACTTCCGTTCTACCTTAGACCGGGTGCATATCTCTTGGATTCCTTAATCAGAATCTTCGTGGTATAAGCTAGAATTGATGGCGGCATTCATGGGAATCCGGAAAGTCTAATCTTGTCTATGGTATTCCGAGTAGGATTCCGGGATTGAATGACTGTGACGAGCTTCAAACTCGCGATTCTTGGGCATGATGACAAACGCAAAAGAATCAAGGGATTCTATTCCAACATGATCGAGAACCGACAGATGATTAGCCGTGCTGTGACAGAGCATTTGGACCATTTTCACTGAGAGGATGGGATGTAGCCATTGACAACGGTGATGCCCTACATACAGCTTGCAATGGAAAGGAGTAAGAAGGATTGGATGAAAGCAGTAGGAAATCAGAGATTCAGAAGGAACACAGCACCTCCATGCACTTATCCGAAATTCCCACCATTGAATTACATGAGTAACTCTATCTTTATTTTCTGTTTTATTTATTTATTATTCGAAAATCCAATAATCTCTTAATATAGTTAAATCTGCCTGACTGGGATTTACAAGATGACCATAGCTTGCTTCATACTAACAATCTCTGTGGGATCGACCCTTACTCACGTAAGG
This sequence comes from Arachis hypogaea, assembly GCF_003086295.3. Classification (NCBI taxonomy): domain Eukaryota; kingdom Viridiplantae; phylum Streptophyta; class Magnoliopsida; order Fabales; family Fabaceae; genus Arachis; species Arachis hypogaea. The sequence goes on along the minus strand of NC_092039.1, from coordinate 79,500,238 downwards.
TATTACTTGGACGACCCAGTACACTTGCTGGTTAGTTGTGCGGAGTTGTGACAAAGTCTTTGGAGCCATTGTTGATGATCACAATTTCGTCCACCAAGTTTTTGGCGCCGTTGCCGGGGATTGTTCGAGTTTGGACAACTAACGGTTCATCTTGTTGCTCAGATTAGGTAATTTTCTTTTCAAAAAAAGTTTTCAAAAATTTTTCAAAATTTTTCTTTGTTTTCGTTTGTCCCAAAAATTATTTTCGAAAAAAATAAAATAAAATAAAATACACAAAAAAAATCATAAAATCATAAAAATAAAAAATATTTTGTGTTTCTTGTTTGAGTTTTGAGTCAATTTTTAAGTTTGGTGTCAATTGCATGCTTTAAAAATCTCTTGCATTTTTTGAAAATTCATGCATTCATAGTGTTCTTCATGATCTTCAAGTTGTTCTTGGTAAGTCTTCTTGTTTGATCTTGATATTTTCTTGTTTTGTATCTTTTGTTGTTTTTCATATGCATTTTTTGTTTGTTAGAGTCCAAGCATCAAAGAATTCTAAGTTTGGTGTTTTGCATGTTTTCTTTGCATCAAAACTTTTTCAAAAATATGTTCTTGATGTTCATCATAATCTTCAAAGTGTTCTTGGTGTTCATCTTGACATTCATAGTGTTCTTGCATGCATCTTGTGTTTTGATCCAAAATTTTTATGTTTTGGGTCATATTTGTGTTTTTCTCTCTCATCATTAAAAATTAAAAAAAAATCTTTTCCTTAATTTTCTCATAATTTTCAAAAATTTGAGTTGACTTAGTCAAAAATTTTTAAAATTAGTTGTTTCTTACAAGTCAAGTCAAATTTTCAATTTTAAAAATCTTATCTTTTCAAAACTTTTTCAAAAATCAAATCTTTTTCATTTTCCTTATTAATTTTTCGAAATTTTCTTTTTAAAAATGTTTTTCAAAAATGTTTTTCTTAATTTTATCTTTATTTTCGAAAATTATGCTAACAATTAATGCGATTGGTTCAAAAATTTGAAGTTGTTAATTTCTTGTTAAGAAAGGTTCAATCTTTAAATTCTAGAATCTTATCTTTTAGTTTCTTGTTAGTTAAGTAATTAATTTTAAAAATTAAATCTATCTTATCCTATCTTTTATATCATATCTTTTTCAAAATTTTATCTTTTTCAAAAATTTGATTTTAAAATATCTTATCTAACTTCTTATCTTCTTATCTTTTCAAACTTTATTTTAATATCTCTTCCAACTAATTATTTGACTTTTTGTTTGTTTCTTATCTTTTTCAAATACACCTAACTACTCTCCCCTCTCTAATTTTCGAAAATACCTCCCTCTTTTTCAAAAAAATTCTTTTTAATTAACTAATTGTTTTAAATTTTAATTTTAATTCTATCTCATCTTTAATTTTCGAAAATCATTAACTCCTTTTCAAAATTAATTTTTGAATTCTCTCTCTCATCTTCTTCTATTTATTTATTCATTTACTAACATGTCTCTTCACCTCTCTTCATCTCCAATCACTGCCTTTATCTTTACCCTTGTGTTTGGATTCTCCTTTCTTTATTCTTTTCTTCTTCTACTAATAATTAGGATCCTCTTTACTGTGACATAGAGGAGTCTTCTTCTTTTCTTGTTCTCTTCTATTTCATATGAGCAGGAACAAGGAAAAAAGCACTCTTGTTGAAGCTGATCCTGAACCTGAAAGGACTCTGAAGAGAAAACTAAGAGAAGCTAAATTACAACAATCCAGAGGCAACCTTTCTGAAATTTTTGAACAAGAGAAGGAGATGACAGCCGAACCCAACAACAATAATGCAAGGAGGATGCTTGGTGATTTTACTAATCCCACGTCCAAGTTTGATGGAAGAAGCATCACAATTCCTGCCATTGGAGCAAACAAATTTGAGCTGAAACCTCAATTAGTTGCTCTAATGCAACAGAACTGCAAGTTTCATGGACTTCCATCTGAAGATTCTTACCAGTTTTTAACTGAGTTCTTGCAGATTTGTGAGACTGTTAAGACGAATGGAGTAGATCCTGAAGTCTACAGGCTCATGCTTTTCCCTTTTGCTGTAAGAGACAGAGCTAGAACATGGTTGGACTCACAACCTAAAGATAGCCTGGACTCCTGGGATAAGCTGGTCACGATCTTCTTGGATAAATCCTTTCCTCCTCAAAAGCTGAGCAAGCTTAGAGTGGATGTTCAGACCTTCAAGGAAAAAGATGGTGAATCCCTCTATGAAGCTTGGGAAAGATACAAGCAGATGACCAAAAAGTGCCCTTCTGACATATTCTCAGAGTGGACCATATTAGATATATTCTATTATGGTCTATCTGAGTTTTCCAAGATGTCATTGGACCACTCTGCAGGTGGATCCATTCACCTAAAGAAAATGCCTGCAGAGGCTCAGGAACTTATTGACATGGTTGCAAATAACCAGTTCATGTATACTTCTGAGAGAAATTCCGTGAATACTGGGACGCCTCAGAGGAAGGGAGTTCTTGAAATTGATGCTCTGAATGCCATATTGGCTCAGAACAAAGTGTTGACTCAGCAAGTCAACATGATTTCTCAAAGTCTGAATGGATGGCAAAACGCATCCAACAGTACTAAAGAGGCATCTTCTGAAGAAGAAGCTTATGATCCTAAAAACCCTGCAATGGCAGAGCTAAATTACATGGGTGAACCTTATGGAAACACCTATAATTCATCATGGAGAAATCATCCAAATTTCTCATGGAAGGATCAACAAAAGCCTCAACAAGGCTTTAATAATGGTGGAAGAAATAGGCTCAGCAATATCAAGCCTTATCCATCATCTTCTCAGCAACAGACAGAGAATTATGAACAGAATACCTCTAACTTAGCAAATTTAGTCTCTGATCTATCTAAGGCCACTTTAAGTTTCATGAATGAAACAAGGTCCTCCATCAAAAATCTGGAGGGACAAGTGGGCCAGTGATGAGCGGATAATTTATACGCTTTTTGGCATTGTTTTTAGGTAGTTTTTAGTATGATCTAGTTATTTTTAGGGATGTTTTCATTAGTTTTTATGCTAAATTCACAATTCTGGACTTTACTATGAGTTTGTGTATTTTTCTGTGATTTCGAGTATTTTCTGGCTGAAATTGAGGGACTTGAGCAAAACTCTGATAGGAGGCTGACAAAGGACTGCTGATGCTGTTGGAATCTGACCTCCCTGCACTCGAAATAGATTTTCTGGAGCTAAAAAACTTCAAATGGTGCGCTCTTAATGGCGTTGGAACGTAGACATCCGGAGCTTTCCAAAAATATATAATGGTTCATACTTTATTCGTAATTAGACGACGTAAACTGGCGCTCAACGCCAGTTTCATGCTGCATTCTGGAGTCAAACGCCAGAAACACGTCACGAACCAGAGTTGAACGCCCAAAACACGTTACAACTTGGCGTTCAACTCCAAGAGAAGTATCAAAATGTGGATAGATCAAGCTCAGCGCAAGCACACACCAAGTGGGCCCTGGAAGTGGATTTATGCATAATTACTTACTTTTGTAAACCCTAAGTAGCTAGTCTAGTATAAATAGGACTTTTTACTATTATATTTTCATCCTGGATCATATTTGGTCCTGTGATCACATTTTGGGGGCTGGCCTCTCGGCCATGCCTGAACCTTCATCACTTATGTATTTTCAACAGTGGACTTTCTACAAAACATAGATTAAGGGTGTGGAGCTCTGCTGTACCTCAAGTTTCAATGCAAGTACTACAATTTTCTATTCAATTTGACTTATTCTTATTCTAAGATATTCGTTGCACTTCAACTTTATGAATGTGATGATCCGTGACACTCATCATCATTCTCACCTATGAACGCGCGTGACTGACAACCACTTCCGTTCTACCTTATACCGGGCGCATATCTCTTGGATTCCTTAATCAGAATCGTCGTGGTATAAGCTAGAATTGATGGCGGCATTCATGGAAATCCGGAAAGTCTAACCTTGTCTGTGGTATTCCGAGTAGGATTCCGGGATTGAATGACTGTGACGAGCTTCAAACTCGTGATTGCTGGGCGTGATGACAAACGCAAAAGAATCAAGGGATTTTATTCCAACATGATCGAGAATCGACAGATGATTAGCCGTGCTGTGACATAGCATTTGGACCATTTTCACTGAGAGGATGGGATGTAGCCATTGACAATGGTGATGCCCTACATACAGCTTGCCATAGAAAGGAGTGATAAAAAAACTAGAAGGAAGAAGTAGGAAAGCAGAGATTCAGAAGGAACACAGTACCTCCATACACCTATCTGAAATTCCCACAATTGGATTACATGAGTAACTTTATCTTTATTTCCTGTTAATTTATTATTCTTATTCGAAAAACCAATAACCTCTTAATTTAGTTAAATTCGCCTGACTGGAATTTACAAGATGACCATAGCTTGCTTCAAACCAACAATCACTGTGGGATCGACCCTTACTCACGTAAGGTATTACTTGGACAACCCAGTACACTTGCTGGTTAGTGGTGCGGAGTTGTGACAAAGTGTGATTCATGTTTAAGAGCACCAAGTCTTTGGAGCCATTGTTGATGATCACAATTTCGTCCACCAAGTTTTTGGCGCCGTTGCCGGGGATTGTTCGAGTATGAACAACTGACGGTTCATCTTGTTGCTCAGATCAGGTAATTTTCTTTTTGTTTTAATTTCAAAAATTTTTCAAAAAAAAAATCCTTCAAAAATTTCTTCTCTTTTTTGTTTTTCTAAAGAATATTTTCAAAAAAAAAAAAATAAAAGAAAATACAAAAAAATCATAAAATCATAAAAAACCAAAAATATTTTGTGTTTCTTGTTTGAGTTTTTAGTCAATTTTTAAGATTGGTGTCAATTGCATGTTTTAAAAATTTTATGCATTTTTCAAAAATTCATGCATTCATGGTGTTCTTCATGATCTTCAAGTTGTTCTTGGTAAGTCTTCTTGTTTGATCTTGATGTTTTCTTGTTTTGTGTCTTTTATTGTTTTTCATATGTATTTTTGCATTCATAGTATCCATGCATTAAAGAATTCTAAGTTTGGTGTCTTGCATGTTTTCTTTGCATAAAAAATTTTTCAAAAATATGTTCTTGATGTTCATCATGATCTTCAAAGTGTTCTTGGTATTCATCTTGACATTCATAGTGTTCTTGCATGCATCATGAGTTTTGATTCACAATTTTCATGTTGTGAGTCATTTTTGTTGTTTTTCTCTCTCATCATTAAAAATTAAAAAATAAAAAATATCTTTTCCTTATTTCTCTCCTAATTTTCGAAAATTTGAGTTGACTTAGTCAAAAATTTTTAAAATTAGTTGTTTCTCATAAGTCAAGTCAAATTTTCAATTTTAAAAATCCTATCTTTTCAAATTTTTTTTTCAAAAATAAAATATTTTTCATTTTTATCTTATTAATTTCGAAAATTTTAAAATTATTTTCAAAATCTTTTTCTTAATTTTATTTCAAATTTTTGAAATTACACTAACAATTAATGTGATTGATTCAAAAATTTGAAGTTTGTTACTTTCTTGTTAAGAAAGGTTCAATCTTTAAATTCTAGAATCATATCTTTTAGTTTCTTGTTAGTTAAGTAATTAATTTTAATTTTAAAAATTTAATCTTTTTCAAAATATCTTTTTCTTAAAAATCATATCTTTTTTTATATCTTTTTATCATATCTTTTATATCATATCTTTTTCAAAATTTTATCTTTTTCAAAAATTTGATTTTAAAATATCTTTTCTAACTTCTTATCTTCTTATTTTTTCAAATTTGATTTTAATATCTTTTTCAACTAACTAATTAACTTCTTGTTTGTTTCTCATCTTTTTCAAAACCACCTAACTACTTTTCCCTCTCTACTTTTCAAAAATATCTCATCCCTTTTTCAAAATTCTTTTTAATTAACTAATTGTTTCAAATTTTAATTTTAATTCTATCTCAGCTTTAATTTTCGAAAATCACTAACTACTTTTTCAAAATTTATTTTCGAAATTCTTTCCCTCTCCTCTTCTTCTATTTATTTAATTATTTACTAACAATTCCCTTCACCTCTCTTCATCTCGAATCACTACCCCTATCCTCACCTTTCTGTTTGGATTCTCCTTTCTTTATTCCCTTTCTTCTTCTACTAACAATAAGGATCCTCTTTATTGTGACATAGAGGATTCTTCTTCCTTTTCTTTTTCTCTTCTCTTTCATATGAGCAGGAACAAGGAAAAAGGCACTCTTGTTGAAGCTGATCTTGAACCTGAAAGGACTCTGAAGAGGAAACTATGAGAAGCTAAATTACAACAATTCAGAGGCAACCTTGCTGAAATTTTCGAACAAGAAAAGGAGATGGCAGCCGAAGCTAACAACAATAATCAAGAAGGATGCTTGGTGATTATACCACATCTACGTCCAAGTTTGATGGAAGAAACATCTCAATTCCTGCCATTGGAGCAAACAATTTTGAGCTGAAACCTCAATTAGTTGCTCTAATGCAATAGAACTACAAGTTTCATGGACTTCCATCAGAAGATCCCTATCAGTTCTTGACTGAGTTCTTGTAGATCTGTGAGACTGTTAAGACTAATGGAGTAGATCCTGAAGTCTACAGGCTCATGCTTTTCCCTTTTGTTGTAAGAGACAGAGCTAGAGCATGGTTGGAGTCTCAACCTAAAGATAGCCTGGACTCCTGGGATAAGCTGGTCACGGCGTTCTTGGCTAAGTTCTTTCCTCCTCAAAAGCTGAGCAAGCTTAGAGTGGATGTTCAGACCTTCAAACAAAAAGATGGTGAATCCCTCTATGAAGCTTGGGAAAGATACAAGCAGATGACCAAAAGATGTTCTTCTGACATGTTTTTAGAATGGACCATGATAGATATATTCTATTATGGTCTATCTGAGTTCTCTAAGATGTCACTGGACCATTCTGCAAGTGGATCCATTCACCTAAAGAAAACGCCTGCAGAAGCTCAAGAACTTATTGACATGGTTGCAAATAACCAGTTCATGTACACTTCTGAGAGGAATTCCGTGAATAATGGGACGCCTCAAAGGAAGGGAGTTCTTAAAATTGATGCTCTGAATACCATATTAGCTCAGAACAAAATGTTGACTCAACAAGTCAACATGATTTATCCAAGTCTGAATGGATGGCAAAATGCATCCAACAGTACTAAAGAGGCATCTTCTGAAGAAGAAGCTTATGATCCTGAAAACCCTGCAATAGCAGATGTAAATTACATGGGTGAATCCTATGGAAATACCTATAACTCATCATGGAGAAATCACCCAAATTTCTCATGGAAGGATCAACAAAGGCCTCAACTAGGCTTTAATAATGGTGGAAGAAATAGGTTTAGCAATAGCAAGCCTTTTCCATCATCTTCTCAGCAACAGACAGAGAATTCTGAACAGAGCACCTCTAACTTATCAAACATAGTCTCTGACCTGTCTAAATCCACTTTAAGTTTCATGAGTGAAACAAGGTCCTCCATTAGAAATTTGGAGGCACAAGTGGTCCAGATGAGTAAGAAAGTCACTGAAACTCCTCCTAGTACTCTCCCAAGCAATACATAAGAGAATCCAAAGAGAGAGTGCAAGGCCATTGATATAGTCAATATGGCCGAATGCAAGAAGGAAGGGGAGGACGTGAATCCCAATGAGGAAGACCTCATGGGATGTCTCTCAACCAAGAAGGAGTTCCCTATTGAGGACCCAAAGGAATCTGAGGCTCATATAGAGACCATAGAGATTCCATTAAACCTCCTTCTGCCATTCATGAGCTCTAAAGACTATTCTTCCTCTGAAGAGGATGAAGATGTAACTGGAGAGCAAGTTGGTCAATATCTAGGAGCCATCATGAAGCTAAATGCCAAGTTATTTGGTAGTGAGAGGAAGCATGAACAGCTTCTCTCAATGCAGAGTCAAACAGAGCCCCCACAGTCAAACTCTAAGTTTGGTGTTGGGAGGTCCCAACAATGCTCTGAACATCTGTGAAGCTCCATGAGAGCTCACTGTCAAGCTATTGACATTAAAGAAGCGCTTATTGGGAGGCAATCCAATTTTTATTTATCTAATTTTATTTTTCTTTTTATTGTTCTTTTATGTTTTACTAGGTTCATGACCATGTGGAGTCACAAAAAAATATTAAAATTAAAAACAGAATAAAAAACAGCAGAAGAAAAATCACACCCTGGAGGAAGGACTTACTGGCATTCAAACGCCAGTAAGAAGCATCTGGCTGGCGTTCAACGCCAAAATAGAGCATGGATCTGGCGCTGAATGCCAAAAACATGCAGCAATCTGGCGTTTAAACGCCAGGATTGCACACTAAGGAAAGCTGGCATTCAACGCCAGAAACATGCTGCAGATGGGCGTTGAACGCCCAGAACAAGCTTAGAGCTGGCGTTTAACGCCAAAAACAAGCACCAATCTGGCGTTAAACACCAGGATTGCATGCAGAGGGTATTTTACATGCCTCATTGGTGCAGGGATGTAAATCCTTGACACCTTAGGATCTGTGAACCCCACAGGATCCCCACTACCTCAATTCACCTTTTCTCTTCTTCACCAATTACCTCCATCCATCTCTTCCCCACCTAATCCCACCCATATGGCCGAAACATACACATCTCTCCCGCTCCTCCATATCTTTTTCTCCTTCCATTCTTTCTTCTTTGCTCGAGGGCGAGCAACATTCTAAGTTTGGTGTGGTAAAAGCATAGCTTTTTTGTTTTTCCATAACCATTGATGGCACCTAAGGCCAGAGAAACCTCAAAAAAAAAAAAAGAGAAAAGGGAAGACAAAAAAATTTTCCACCTCCGAGTCATGGGAGATGGAGAGATTCATCTCAAGGGTCCATAGCTCAGTAGAAGAGCATTTGACCGCACATCAAGAAAGCATGAGGAATTCCCTCATCAAGAAATCCCTGAGATACCTCATGGGATACATTTTTTTCCACACAACTATTGGGAGCAACTAAGAATAAGAGCACCAAAATCACTATGGATCAAGCAACAGAGGCAAGGAAGAGACATAAAGGAGCTCAAAAAATACCATTAGTCCTTCAAAAAGGCGCCACCCTTACTAAGGTGGACTCATTCCTTAACTTCCCTATTCTTATCTCTATTTTTCAATTTTTATGCCATATGTGTGTTTATATTTTGTGTCTCTACCTCATGATCATTAGTATTGAGTAACTATGTCTTAAGGCTATAAATAATTCCATAAATCATTCACCTCTCTTAAATGAAAAATGTTTTTAATACAAAAGAACAAGAAGTACATGAATTTAGATATTATCCTTGAATTTAGTTTAATTATATTGATGTGGTGACAATACTTTTTGTTTTATGAATGAATACTTGAACAATGCATATTTTTGATCTTGTTGTTTATGAATGTTAAAATTGTTGGCACTTGAAAGAATGAAGAACAAAGAGAAATGTTATTGATAATCTGAAAAATCATGAAACTGATTCTTGAAGCAAGAAAAAGCAGTGAAAAAGCAAAAGCTTGTGAAAAAAAGTTTATAATTTTGGAAAAAAAATAATAAATAGAAAGAAAAAGAAAAAGCAAGCAGAAAAAGCCAATAGTCCTTAAATCCAAAAGGCAAGGGTAAAAAGGATCCAAGGCTTTGAGCATCAATGGATAAGAGGGCCCAAGAAAATAAAATCCAGGCCTAAGCGGCTAAATTAAGCTGTCCCTAACCATGTGCTTGTGGCATGCAGGTCCAAGTGAAAAGCTTGAGACTGAGTGGTTAAAGTCGTGATCCAAAGCAAAAAGAGTGTGCTTAAGAGCTCTGGACACCTCTAACTGGGGACTCTAGCAAAGCTGAGTCACAATCTGAAAAGGTTCACCCAGTCATGTGGCTGTGGCATTTATGTATCCGGTGGTAATACTGGAAAAAAAAGTGCTTAGGGCCACGGCCAAGACTCATAAAAGTAGCTGTGTTCAAGAATCAACATACTTAACTAGGAGAACCAATAACACTATCCGAAATTCTAAATTCCTAGAGAAGCCAATCATTCTAAACTTCAAAGGAAAAAGTGAGATGCCAAAACTGTTCAGAAGCAAAAAAAGCTACAAGTCCCGCTCATCTAATTAGAACTAATATTCATTGATATTTTGGGATTTATAGTATATTCTCTTCTTTTTATCCTAATTGATTTTAAGTTGCTTGGGGACAAGCAACAATTTAAGTTTGGTGTTGTGATGAGCGGATAATTTATACGCTTTTTGGCATTATTTTTAGGTAGTTTTTAGTATGATCTAGTTATTTTTAGGGATGTTTTCATTAGTTTTTATGCTAAATTCACATTTCTGGACTTTACTATGAGTTTGTGTATTTTTCTGTGATTTTGGGTATTTTCTGGCTGAAATTGAGGGACTTGAGCAAAACTCTGATAGGAGGCTGACAAAGGACTGCTGATGCTGTTGGAATCTGACCTCCCTACACTCGAAATGGATTTTCTAGAGCTACAAAACTCCGAATGGCACGCTCTTAATGGCATTGGAACGTAGACATCTGGAGCTTTCCAGTAATATATAATAGTCAAATGCCAGTTTCATGCTGCATTCTGGAGTCAAACGCCAGAAACACATCACGAACCAGAGTTGAACGCCCAAAACACGTTACAACTTGGCGTTCAACTCCAAGAGAAGTATCAGATTGTGGATAGATCGAGCTCAGCCCAAGCAAACACCAAGTGGGCCCCGGAAGTGGATTTATGCATCAATTCTACACACCATAGATTAAGGGTGTGGAGCTCTGCTGTACCTCAAGTTTCAATGCAAGTACTATTCAATTTGACTTATTCCTATTCTAAGATATTCGTTGCACTTCAACTTGATGAATGTGATGATCCGTGATACTCATCATCATTCTCACCTATGAACGCGCGTGTCTGAGAACCACTTCCGTTCTACCTTAGACCGGGCACATATCTCTTGGATTCCTTATTCAGAATCTTCACGGTATAAGCTAGAATTGATGGCGGCATTCATGGGAATCCGGAAAGTCTAACCTTGTCTGTGGTATTTCGAGTAGGATTTCGGGATTGAATGACTGTGACGAGCTTCAAACTCGCGATTGCTGGGTGTGATGACAAACGCAAAAGAATCAAGGGATTCTATTCCAACATGATCGAGAACCGACAGATGATTAGCCATGCTATGACAGAGCATTTGGACCATTTTCACTGAGAGGATGGGATGTAGCCCTTGACAATGGTGATGCCCTACATATAGCTTGCCATAGAAAGGAGTGATAAAAAAACTGGAAGGAAGCAGTAGGAAAGCAGAGATTTAGAAGGAACACAGCACCTCCATACACCTATCTGAAATTCCCACCATTGGATTACATGAGTAACTTTATCTTTATTTCCTATTAATTTATTATTCTTATTCGAAAAACCAATAACCTCTTAATTTAGTTAAATATGCCTGACTGGATTTACAAGATGACCATAGCTTGCTTCATACCAACAATCTCTGTGGGATCGACCCTTACTCATGTAAGGTATTACTTGGATGACCCAGGACACTTGCTGGTTAGTGGTGCGGAGTTGTGACAAAGTGTGATTCATGTTTAAGAGCACCAAGTCTTTGGAGCCATTGTTGATGATCACAATTTCGTCCACCAGCCAACTGAGTAAGAAAATTATTTAAACTCCTCCTAGTACTCTCCCAAGCAATACTGAAGAAAATAAAAAAAGAGAGTGCAAGGCCATTGATATAATCAATATGGCCAAATATAGAGAGGAAGGAGAGGACGTGAATCCCAATGACGAAGACCTCATGGGACGTCTCTCAAGCAAGAAGGAGTTCCCTATTGAGGATCCAAAGGAATCTGAGGCTTATATAGAGACCATAGAGATTCCATTAAATCTCCTTCTGCCATTCATGAGCTCTGAAGATTATTCTTCCTCTGAAGATTATTCTTCCTCTGAAGAGGATGAAGATGTAACTGGAGAGAAAGTTGCTCAATATCTAGGAGCCATCATGAAGCTGAATGCCAAGTTATTTGGTAATGAGACTTGGGAAGGTGAACCTCCCTTGCTCATTAGTGAACTTGATACATGGGTTCAGCAAACTTTACCTCAAAAGAAACAAGATCCTGGGAAATTCTTAATACCCTGTACCATAGGCACCATGACCTTTGAAAAAGCTCTGTGTGACCTAGGGTTAGGCATAAATCTTATGCCACTCTCTGAAATGGAGAAGCTGGGGATCATTGAGGTACATCCTGCCTTATTCTCATTACAATTGGCAGACAAGTCAGTAAGACAAGCTTATGGATTAGTAAAGGACGTGTTGGTAAAGGTTAAAGGCCTTTATATTCCTGCTGATTTCATAATCTTAGACACTAGGAAGGAGGAGGATGAATGCATCATCCTTGGAAGACCTTTCCTAGCCACAGGAGAAGCTGTGATAGATGTTAACAGAGGAGAATTAGTCCTTCAATTAAATGGGGACTACCTTGTGTTTAAGGCACACGGCTATCCTTCTGTAACAAGGGAGAGTAAGCATGCAGAGCTTCTCTCAGTACAGAGTCAAATAGAGCCCCCACAATCAAAATCTAAGTTTGGTGTTGGGAGGCCACAACCAAACTCTAAGTTTGGTGTTGGGACTATACAACATTGACCTGATCACCTGTGAGGCTCCATGAGAGCCCACTGTCAAGCTATTGACATTAAAGAAGCGCTTATTGGGAGGCAACCCAATTTTTATTTATCTAATTTTATTTTTTATTTTATTGTTCTTTTAAGTTTTATTAGGTTCGTGATCATGTGGAGTTACGAAAAAAATATTAAAATTAAAAATAGAATCAAAAACACCAGAAGAAAAATCACACCCTGGAGGAAGGACTTGCTGGTGTTTAAACGCCAGTAAGGAGCATCTGGCTGGCGTTCAATGCCAGAACAGAGCATGGATCTGGCGCTGAACGCCAGAAACAAGCAACATCCCGGCGTTCAAACACTAGGAATGCACCCTGAGGAGAGCTGGCGCTGAACGCCAGAAACAAGTATGGAACTGGCGTTCAACGCCAGAAACATGCTGCACATGGGCGTTGAACGCCCAGAACATGCATCACTTCGGCGTTTAAACGCCAAAATTGCATGGAAAGGCATTTTACATGCCTAATTGGTGCAGGGATGTAAATCCTTGACACCTCAGGATCTGTGGACCCCATAAGATCATCTCAGGATCTGTGGACCCCACAGGACCCCCATCTACCATATTCTGGATCCCCACCTACCATATTCTCCCCTCTTCTCAACATTCATTCTCTCTTTCCAATAAACACTCTTCCCCAAAACCCTTCACCAATCACCTTAATCTCTCTTCCCAATCACCCCCTTCACCACTCACACCCATCCACTATTTCCCATAAACCCCACCTACCTTCAAAATTCAAATTTCTTTCCCACCCAAACCCATCCTAAATGGCCGAACCTACTCCCTCAACCCTCACTATATAAACCCTTCCATTCTTCTTCATTTTCACACAACACAAACCTCTCTTCTCCTTCTTGGTCGAATACACCTCTCCCCATCTCCTCCATATTTTCTTCTTCTTCTTCTTACTCTTCTTTCATCTCTTGCTCGAGGGCGAGCAATATTCTAAGTTTGGTGTGGTAAAAGCATAGCTTTTTTGTTTTTCCATAACCATTGATGGCACCTAAAGCCGGAGAATTCTCTAGAAAAGGGAAAGGGAAGACAAAAGCTTCCACCTCTGAGTCATGGGAGATGGAAAGATTCATCTCCAAAGCCCATCAAGACCACTTCTATGATGTTGTGGCCAAGAAGAAGGTGATCCCCGAGGTCCCTTTCAAGATCAAGAAAAATGAGTATCCGGAGATCCGACATGAGGTCCAAAGAAGATGTTGGGAAGTTCTAACCAACCCCATCCAACAAGTCGGAATCTTAATGGTTCAAGAGTTCTATGCCAATGCATGGAACACTAGGAACCATGATCAAAGTAAGAACCCGAACCCAAAGAATTATCTTACAATGGTTCGGGGGAAATACTTAGATTTTAGTCCGGAAAATGTGAGATTAGCGTTCAACTTGCCCATGATGCAAGGAGATGCACGCCCCTACACTAGAAGGGTCAACTTTAATGAAGGTTGGACCAAGTCCTTATGGACATATGTGTGGAAGGAGCTCAATGGAAAAGAGATTCCAAAGGCAAGCCGATTCAACTAAGAAGACTGGACCTCAAGCCTGTGGCTAGAGGATGGTTGGAGTTCATCCAACGCTCCCTCATCCCCACTAGCAACCGATCTGAAGTTATTGTGGATTGGGCCATCATGATTCATAGCATCATGAATGGAGAGGAAGTAGAAGTTCATGAAGTCATCTCCCATGAATTCTACAAAATAGCCGATAAGCCCTCTACTTTGGCAAGGCTAGCTTTTCCTCATCTTATTTGCCATCTATGTTACTCAGCTGGAGTTATCATAGAAGGAGACATCCTCATTGAGGAGGACAAGCCCATCACTAAGAAAAGGATGGAGCAAACAAGAGAGCCCACTCATGGAACCCAAGAGACGCATGTGGAAGCTCATCACCAAGAAATCCCGGAGATGCCTCAAGGGAAGCACTTTTCTCCCAACAACTATTGGGAACAACTCAACACTTCCTTAGAAGATTTGAATTACAATGTGGATCAATTAAGGGTGGAACATCAAGAGAACTCCATCATTCTCCATGAAATTAGAGAATATCAAAGAGCAATGAGGGAGGAGCAACAAAGGCAAGGAAGGGACATAGAAGAGCTTAAGGACATCATTGGTCCTTCAAGAAGAAGACGCCACTAAGGTGGATTCATTCCTTGTTCTTATTTTTCTGTTTTTCAATTTTATCTATGTTTTGTATCTCTACTTCATGATCATTAGTATGTAGTAACTATGTCTTAAAGCTATGAATAAATTCCATAAATCCTTCACCTCTCTTAAATGAAAAATGTTTTTAATTCAAAAGAACAAGAAGTACATAAATTTCAAAAATTGTCCTTGAATTTAGTTTAATTATATTGATGTGGTGACAATACTTTTTGTTTTCTAAATGAATGCTTAAACAGTGCATATTTTTGATCTTGTTGTTTATGAATGTTAAAATTGTTGGCTCTTGAAAGAATGATGAAAAAGAGAAATGTTATTGATGATCTTAAAAATCATAAATTTGATTCTTGAAGCAAGAAAAAGCAGTGAATAGCAAAAGCTTGCGAAAAAAAGCAAGCAAAAAAAGCCAATAGCCCTTAAAACCAAAAGGCAAGGGTAAAAAGGATCCAAGGCTTTGAGCATCAATGGATAGGAGGGCCCAAGGAAATAAAATCCAGGCCTAAGTGGCTAAATCAAGCTGTCCCTAACCATGTGCTTGTGGCATGCAGGTCCAAGTGAAAAGCTTGAGACTGAGTGGTTAAAGTCGTGATCCAAAGCAAAAAGAGTGTGCTTAAGAGCTCTGGACACCTCTAACTTGGGACTCTAGCAAAGCTGAGTCACAATCTGAAAAGGTTCACCCAGTCATGTGTCTGTGGCATTTATGTATCTGGTGGTAATACTGGAAAACAAAGTGCTTAGGGCAACGGCCAAGACTCATAAAAGTAGCTGTGTTCAAGAATCAACAAACTTAACTAGGAGAATCAATAACACTATCTGAAATTCTAAGTTCCTATAGAAGCCAATCATTCTAAACTTCAAAGGAAAAAGTGAGATGCCAAAACTGTTCAGAAGCAAAAAAAAGCTACAAGTCCCGCTCATCTAATTAGAATTAATATTCATTGATATTTTGGGATTTATAGTATATTCTCTTCTTTTTATCCTAATTGATCTTCAGTTGCTTGGGGACAAGCAACAATTTAAGTTTGGTGTTGTGATGAGCGGATAATTTATACGCTTTTTGGCATTATTTTTAGGTAGTTCTTAGTATGATCTAGTTACTTTTAGGGATGTTTTCATTAGTTTTTATGCTAAATTCACATTTCTGGACTTTACTATGAGTTTGTGTGTTTTTCTGTGATTTCAGGTATTTTCTGACTGAAATTAAGGGACCTGAGCAAAACTCTGATAGGAGGCTGACAAAGGACTGCTGATGCTGTTGGAATTTGACCTCCCTGTACTCAAAATGAATTTTCTGGAGCTACAGAACTCCAAATAGCGCTTTCTTAACGGCGTTATAAAGTAGACATTCAGAGCTTTCTATCAATATATAATAGTTCATACTTTATTCGTAATTAGTTAATATAAACTGGCGCTCAACGCCAGTTCCATGCTGCATTCTGGAGTCAAACGCCAGAAACACGTCACGAACCAGAGTTGAACGCCCAAAACACGTTACAACTTGGCGTTCAACTCCAAGAGAAGCTTCAGCTCGTGGATAGATCAAGCTCAGCCCAAGCACACACCAAGTGGGCCCCGGAAGTGAATTTATGCATCAATTACGTACTTCTGTAAACCCTAGTAGCTAGCTTAGTATAAATAGAACTTTTTACTAGTTTATTAGATGTCTTTGGACTATCTAGTTCTTTTGACCATTCGGTCTTTCATGGGGACTGGCCATTCGGCCATGCCTCGACCTTCATCACTTATGTATTTTCAACGGTGGAGTTTTTACACACCATAGATTAAGGGTGTGGAGCTCTGCTGTACCTCAAGTTTTAATGCAATTACTACTATTTTCTATTCAATTCGACTTATTCTTATTCTAAGATATTCGTTGCACTTCAACATGATGAATTTGATGATCCGTGACACTCATCATCATTCTTACCTATGAACGCGTGACTGACAACCACTTCTGTTCTACCTTAGACCGGGCGCATATCTCTTGGATTCCTTAATCAGAATCTTCGTGGTATAAGCTAGAATTGATGGCGGCATTCTTGGGAATCTGGAAAGTCTAACCTTGTCTGTGGTATTTCGAGTAGGATTCTGGGATTGAATAACTGTGACGAGCTTCAAACTCGTGATTGTTGGGCGTGATGACAAACGCAAAAGAATCAAGGGATTCGATTCCATCATGATCGAGAACCGACAGATGATTAGCCGTGCTGTGACAGAGCATTTGGACCATTTTCACTGAGAGGATAGGATGTAGCCATTGACAACGGTGATGCCCTACATACAGCTTGCCATGGAAAGGAGTAAGAAGGATTGGATGAAAGCAGTAGGAAAGCAGAGATTCAGAAGGAACACAGCACCTCCATGCACTTATCCGAAATTTCCACCATTGAATTACATGAGTAACTCTATCTTTATTTTCTGTTTTATTTATTTATTATTCGAAAATCCAATAATCTCTTAATATAGTTGAATCCGCCTGACTGGGATTTACAAGATGACCATAGCTTGCTTCATACCAACAATATCTGTGGGATCGACCCTTACTCACGTAATGTTTTACTTGGACGACCCAGTACACTTGCTGGTTAGTTGTGCGGAGTTGTGACAAAGTGTGATTTATGTTTGAGAGCACCAAGTCTTTGGAGCCATTGTTGATGATCACAATTTCGTCCACCAGTTGTGCATCCCCAACTCGAGTTATTCATAATCATAATCATAATTCACATCCAACACCCTCACTAGTGTATATTCACGGGGGCGAGCTCATTCGAAACTTTCACAGTGTTCGGTCACACTTACGACATAGGATCAGCAGAGTATCGAGTCTCCACCTAAAGCACGTGGTGGCTAGCCACTGCTTTCACCCAGGGAAACTCATATCTCAGATAGGTGGAGTGCAATAATCATAATATCAATAACTCAACATATATGCATTTATCCTCAGCCATAAATCAACATTCATCTCAGCCATTCGCCTTAAATTCATGATTCATAGTCAGCCATGATTCATTATTATATACAGCTATTCCGGCTCATAACATATTCCACAATCAGCCATAATTCATTAATATATACAGCCATTTTAGCTCATAACATAATGGCCTTCCACCATCCGACATCATCAAACTCATAAAATCATTATTCAAGCCATAAATCACTTTTCTCAATTCACTTTACTTTGAAATAAAAAATTAATTCTTTCCAGCCTTGGCTTTAAAATTCCTATTCCTCAAATCATTTCAAGGTCATAAGCCACTTTTCCTCAAATGTAAATTCCCCTTTTTAAAATATGGTTACTGAGCACGTGGTGGCTAACCACTTCTCCTCAAACATAGATTTCTCTTTTTTTTTAAATAAAGCCACTCTCCACAACATCTTTCCAAACATTTCAGAAACCACACCAAATCAAAAGTTATTTCCGCAAGATTTGCAAAATCATTCATTCTAAAACAAGATTTGGTAACAAAAGTTACTCAGTAGAGTCTCAAGACTTTAGGGGAGAATAACACAACTCACTTCCTCAAATTCGCTTGAAGTCTTTAAAATCGTAGCTTCTCGATTTTAGTAATAAAATTAGAATCTAAGCCAAACCAAATCATGTAATCAACTACTCCGAACGCATTTCCAAAACCATCTCTTTTACTTAAACCAAAACCAAGTCCAACACCATGTTAAAATCTGGAATGTTTCCGGCGGCTCGGAGATCATTTTAGTTTTGCTAAACCAGAATTCAAAGAATACTCTAAACCTTCCCTAAAACGTCGAAATTGAAATTTGTAAATCGAAATCCAAGTTCTTTCAAAGTCACTAAAACTTCTATAACTGATACATTGAAGTCAAATTCAAACAACATAACCGTGTTTAAGTCAAATCCAGGGAAACATTGATGCCAGGGCATTTTGGCCAGTTTCACTGACCTTTTCTTTACTGTTTTTAGGGTAGTTTCATGCATTTTCTTAGGAAATAAGCAAGTATTTGGTTGAAAATGCAATCATACCATGATTCACACAAACATTGTGAATTTTGAACGATTTCATGAGAATTAATGCATGAATTATATGATAAATTGGATGATGCATGATCCCATGATTAAGAGCAAGACTTTGATGCACTTTGTTTGATTGACTTCAGGCCAAAAGAAGAAGAGAAGAGCCACGTTAGTGGCTACGTTAGTTACACTAACGTGGGCACTAACGTGGAAGGAAGGAAAGCCCCAACGTTAGTGAGAAAAGTTAGTGGCATTAACTTTGAAGAAAGGAAATGGAGCCAACGTTAGTGACACTTAACATTATCACTAATGTTGGACCAAGCTCATAAGTGGCCACGTTAGTTGCCATGTTAACTTAGTTAACGTGGCCTCTAACGTTAAGAAGAAAAGGGGATGCCAACGTTAGTGACATTCAACTTTATCACTAACGTTGGCCAAGTCACAAGAAGCCACGTTAACTCCCACGTTAACCTAGTTAACATGGAAGCTAACGTGAAGAAACAAGGTTGTCGACAACGTTAGTGACACCAAACATTGTCACTAACGTTGGAAGAAACCCACACTATCCCCAGGAAGCCACATTAACTCCCACATTAACTTAGTTAACGTGGAAGTTAACGTGAAGAAGAAAGGTGATCGCCAACGTTAGTGACACCCAACATTGTCACTAACGTTGGAAGGAGCCCACACAAGCCACAAGTGGACATGAAATTGGAGCACAAACAAGAGGCATCTTTTAAGCCCCAAAAACACCAAAGCAATAAAGCCAAGTCACCCTAGACCTCAATTTGATTCACTTCTCTTGGACCACTGATGAGCGGATAATTTGTATACTTTTTGGCATTGTTTTTAATATGTTTTTGGTATGATCTAGTTAGTTTTTAGTATATTTTTATTAGTTTTTAGTTAAAATTCACTTTTCTGGACTTTACTATGAGTTTGTGTGTTTTTCTGTGATTTCAGGTATTTTCTGGCTGAAATTGAGGGACCTGAGCAAAAATCTGATTCAGAGACTAAAAAGGACTGCAGATGCTGTT